>NW_015090909.1:1103795-1398795 GCF_001431845.1 Calidris pugnax
TATTTGGTTTATGTACACATTCCACCATTTAAACAAGTGAGGGAGGAAGACAGTTAATGCTGGCAGTTAACGTAATCACCAGGTGTTCTGTAATTGTGAAGAGATCTGTAATTCTCTCCAGTTTCAAAGTTCTTTATAGTCTTTCTTTCTTTGTTTCTCTCCCAGCACCAACTTTAATAACAGATTAGAACATAATTCTGAGTTTGCATTAATTACATTTAGTGACACTGAAAACTTGGCGTTATCATAGCCAAAATTTTATCTTTGAAAAGAATATCTGAGCTTATGAATATTTTTCACAGTAAAATATAGAATGCTCTTAGACACGCTTTTTCACTTTCAGTATTTATACAACATCTGACTCAAAAATAAGATGTTCTGAGTTGGACTCTAGGCTGTACTGGGCTGGAGAAAGCTTTTTATATGAAGAGTCCTGAACCCTCCATATAAAATTATATAAATAAATATAAAACAATAGAGAATTTCAGACAACAGTTAATGAGGCAAATAACTCAGTTGGAAAGGAAAAGTAGACATTTCAAATGCCTGCCAATCGCAGAACTATTGCTGAGCTCTCAATTCTGAGAACTAAACTCAGGATTGGTCTGATTTAGACTACGCTCTCATTAACCCACACTAGAACCCTTACTCTTTAACAATCTAATTTGAGTTTCTAAGTATAAGTGGCACGCAGAATTACTTATGGTCAGTATCCTTCATGCAGCTTTTCTCTTAGTGTGTCTAAGAAACTCTTGAGCTGTGCCCAGTAATCAAATTGGAACCGTTTTTATTATGAGATGCAATGGTGTGGCTATCCAAACCCTCATATATTGCAATGACTTGGTCTTGTTGGTTGCCTTTCTAGTCATTTCTAATCCTGCCATAGTCTCTAAATAGTGGTTTCATGATCACCAACAGGAAGTGTTTCTGAATAGCTTTATGAATTATACCTTCTTCTGAAAACTACTTTGGCTGTAGTCCATATATTCAACTAAATCATATGGCATACTAAGGTAATCATATACCCTCCCAGAAGCAGAAGAATATATAGTTTAGTTTGTGACCCAGGTGCTGGAGAACTCAGTTCAAGTAATATTTAATTACAGACACTCTGGGCGAACTTTCAGAAGGCTTCCTCTGTTCTCTCTTTTTTGCAAATGATTTACTTCCTTTTAAGGAAATGCATGAATAATTTCAGTAACACTACTTCGTTGCTTGAATATAAAGGAAGCTAAACATACAAGTATCACAGTCAGTCAAAATGGACAGGTGGGATTTGGGATACTAGACTGTGAAACAAACTTTTCCAGTCAAGTGATCCATTCAGTGACACATGGAAGGTCCTTGGCCCTTTAAATAAAGACCATTCATGGCACAAGAAATCTCAGTTCTGAAGCTTTTTATCAGATGATCCCTGCCTCATATGGCTGTGGACATAGTATTCAACTTTCTGTCCATGTATTATAAAGACTATCATAATAAAAATAAATAATAATTAATAGAGGGAAAAGCCTTGCCTGCTTCCAAACACTAATTTTTGGCATTCAGATCTACTTAATTTTTGTAGCAAGCAAAAACTTGCAAGCTGTAGACATGTTAATTTCCAATAGTATACAAATTTAATTTCTGAATTTTTACTTATAATTTTAATGTATATTTTTCTAGACAACCTAATTTGTTTTCACTCAGGTTTTCCAAATGTTTCCATGCTAAAATTTTATTAACTGATTCACTGTAATTCTTAACTCTGCATTTCTTTCTTATGCAAAAGATACACACAATATACACTATGAATCTATGACTATGGCATCTCAAATCACTCATTGCAAGCATTATTAATTCCAAAGAAACACGGTTCTTGGGTGTTTTGTTGCTTTATTATTTTCACAAGAATCAAAATGATTCCTTCAGACTCTACTTTCAAGATCCTTTCACAACTTCAGCAGCACAGCATGCAAACTCAGATCTATTCTCTGGACTAATCCTGACCTGCCATTCACATCTAGGGGTGAAAAGCAGATACCTGCTAGTCGAGAATTTGTGAGACTTGCTTTTAACACATAGATTTAATTGATAACTTTAAATTTAGAGAGTCATAAATAGTGTAATGTATGTACTAGATTTACTGGCCAAATGCATGGGATGCTCTATGAACAACAGAATGTTCAACCCACAAATTATGGAACTTGAATAATAGATAGGATGGGCTTGGAGGAGAAGTAAGAAAGTAAAAGAAATTTGCTAGTAGGAAAAAATAAAAACAGAGTTGAAGGATTAAAGAATCTGGTATAAACAAAAGAAACAATGACAGAAACTGGAATAGGTAAGAGCAAAAGAAAGAAGAGTTGAAATTGAGTGGCATTAAACATTTAGGAAACCGGGGAGGCAGGAGGAAACAGAGGAGGAGACAGAGGAAAAAGATAGAAAGGATAGACAAATAAGGCTCAGACATTAATAATGAAAGAAAAAGGAAAACATTTAGTAGGCTGAAAGAAGCCAGTGGTTGGACACTTAATCACTCAGTTGGAAGAAGCCAATAAACCATAGCCATCTCAGAAAATCTAGATGCTATCCACAATTTTTGAGATAGGAGCTAATTAATGTCACGTAATTCTTGACACAAACCATACAGCTTCCTTGCAAATTGGAGGAACTGAAAAGTTGTGGTTTGATGGGAGTTAAAAAGTAGGGCTGGAATAAATATTTGTTAGAGGTCAATAATAGTACAGTCAGTACCCGAAGAATATCATAATACTGCTAACCTTTAGCAATATCTTTAATTACTTTGAAAGGCTTATTCATAAGTAAGGCTTCCAAGGATCATCTGTTTCTTATCCTAATTGTCCAATATGTCATTAGTTTCTTTAGATTTCAACACCTCTACAGTTTTAGTGTGAAAAGAGATTTAGCTCTGATTAATGGCTATATGTAAACTATATTGTATGCTTTTGAGAATGCAAAATGCTGCGTGCTCTCAAAGCTCATAAAAGTCTAATTCAGCTGTTCTCTCACACATTCTGTCTGAACACTTCCACTTTCATGGCAAAATTTCAGAAGTCAAAGCACTTGATGAGTTGAAAAATATTAGAAATCAATGTCTTAACATATATTGAAATACCTTATATCATGTTTTAAATCCTTGAATGACATAAAACTGGAATGAAATAAAATGAAAACAAACCTCTCTCTACAACCAAATAACCAAAAATTGAGAGTTAAAAAAATGGAACACTTGTACATTAAACTAGCTATTGTTCTGATAGTATTTTTGGTGAGTGATCAAGATGAATTAATTAAGCCTCTTCAAAACATAGTTCTAATTTCTTTTTCATTTACTCTTATTTATTCTTCAATACTATACAAATACACACACATACTACACAGTTTGAAGACATTTCCTCTCTCAAATAAAAATATAAAATAAATTGGATTTTTTTTTCAACAGTTGCTGTAGAATTTTTCTTACCAGGCAAAAGTAAAGAATGATTGACCAAACTCTCTGCCTCCATACACCAGTTTCAGTGTAATGCATACAGACTTTGAAAACCTAGCACATATGGTTAGTTAGAACACTTTCATTTCCAGCTTCTCACAGACTTTATTTTCTCTCTAAAACAGTAATTTTATGTTTCCAGTCAAATCACCCAAGAGCATTACTTGTTTGCAGCTGCTACTCCAGTATTAAATGCTTGTGATGCTAAAAGTGGGCATGTTTGTGTAAATACTCTTGAAAAGTGAGAAAACTGCAGATAAATGAAAGCAGCTGAATGATAACAGCAGGGATAGAAGAAGAAAAAGCCATTAGTGAATTCATTAATTTTTACCTTTGGCATTTAGTGCTTCTGATTAATGGCTTTCCTGTAAGCTGCTATTTTCCTCTCAGATATTAACATGCAAAATATGTGGCATATAAGAATAAAGTGTTCTTACTATTTATGTGTATCCAAAATCCCTAAGATACGAGGGATTAGGTCAAAATACAGACAAATAAAATAGTTAAATTTTTGCACACATTTCATCTTAACAGAAGAAGGACAGCTCCATAGCACACTTGCATCTATGGTTTAAATATTAATGCAGAAACAAGGATGTCTTGTTTCACCTGTATGTATTTTTTGAGCTAAAAATCATAGATGGCAAGTTCTTCTGCAGCCCATGGTGTGCTGGGGAAAAAAAAAACAAAACTAAAATATCACAGAAGTCTACAGCAGGAAGGAGATGTACTGTATCCAGTTCTGGCAGTTCTGGGCTTCTCAGTACGAGAGAGCCATAAACATACTGGAGAGAGTCCAACAAAGGGCCACGAATATTATTATTAAGGGACTGGAATATCTCGCATATGAGGAAAGGCTGAGAGAGCTGGGACTGTTTGTCCTAGGGAAGAGAATGCTCAGGGGGAGCTTATTAGTGTATAGAAATAGTTGAAGGAAGGATGCAAAGAGGATGGAGCCAGGCTCTTTTCAGCGATTCGCAGTGACAGGACTAGAAGCAATCGACAGGAGGTGCCATCTCAACACCACGAATAACTTATTTTGCTGTGAGACTGACTGAGCACTGGCACAGGTTGCCCAAGGAGGTTGTGGAGTGTCCGTCCTTGGAGACATCCAAAAGCCATCTGGATGTGTCCTGGGTAACCTCCTCTAGATGACCCTGCTTGAGCAGGGGTAATGGACCAGATGACCTCCCCAGCTCCCTTCTGACCTCAAACATTCTGTAAGACAGAACCTGCCTTAGCTCACGAAACACAGATGCTCAGGTGGAAATTCAGATAAAATTTCTAGTACACAGTGTAGTTCTTGCTTCTCTACTGAAAAGGTGTAAATCTTCCCCACTACACATTTGCTTGGCCAGATTTTCAGTTCAAAGCTGCTGTTTTCCATTATGGATAACTAAGAGGTCACCAGTCCAAAAGCCATCTGGAGGTGTCCTGGGTAACCTCCTCTAGACAACCCTGCTTGAGCAGGGGTAATGGACCAGATGTCCGTCCTTGGAGACATCCAAAAGCCATCTGGATGTGTCCTGGGTAACCTCCTCTAGATGACCCTGCTTGAGCAGGGGTAATGGACCAGATGACCTCCCCAGCTCCCTTCTGACCTCAAACATTCTGTAAGACAGAACCTGCCTTAGCTCACGAAACACAGATGCTCAGGTGGAAATTCAGATAAAATTTCTAGTACACAGTGTAGTTCTTGCTTCTCTACTGAAAAGGTGTAAATCTTCCCCACTACACATTTGCTTGGCCAGATTTTCAGTTCAAAGCTGCTGTTTTCCATTATGGATAACTAAGAGGTCACCAGCCTCATTGTTCTTCTTCCATCTACAACTCCTTGTCAAAACTTTCCTCCTATTTGTTTCCTGTATGTGCACTCTCTACCTTCTTATTCTTTTTCAGATCTGATTTTTTTTCATTGAAAATTTTAAAGGATATAATCTTGTCCGGTAGCTTTGTCCTCCTTTGACCTATTGTTGCCTTCTGCATTTCTCAGGTTGAAATTTCTGATCAGTTTCTAACCTAATCTTCTTACTGTTTATACTTTAATATTTTTATTCTCTTATCATAAAGAACCTAACACTGCCATAATCCCTTCTCTCCTTATTCCTTACATTCATACTCTTAAAAGTCATTATCTGAAACACACATCCCTTTTTATTCTAGACTTTCTCTTCTATTTTCATGAGATACAGGGCACTGAAAAATATTGCCCCAGCCTACAATAATCTTTTTTTGACTAATTCTCAGTATCACTATTCCATTTTCATCCTCCTCCCTCTGCTGATTGATTTTAGTCATTAAATTCTTCCTCATAATCTTGTATTCAGCCACTCTGAATTCTGCAGCTAAAATGACCAAATCCTTCCAGCCTGACTAGAGAGTGAAATCTCTTCTCACATCTCTAGATCAACAGTAAGAGTCCTTAATCCACTCTGTCATTGTTCTCTAACATTGCACTTTTCTCTATCTTTTCTTATATGTGTACAAAAATACTAGCTTTTTTTTTTGGTAGCTTACTTAACTTCCCTATATATAAAGTATTAATATTAATCAATATGTTAAACTGCTTAAAGACCCTGTTTCCTCACTTTGAGGATACTTCTCTCTTTCTTTCTTACCATTCTCCACTAGACCAAAAGGAAAAATTTTGTATGCATTCTTGACAGCTTTTGCTGTATTGATGTAATAACTAAAGGAAGACTAGAGAAGAGGATAAAGAATTTGTATAAGAATAACCTGCAACGTGCCTATAGCATACCACACCACAGAATGTCAAACACAGGCCTGCAAACCTGTCTATTCCTGAAATGGTCGCTTACACTTAGAATGCCAATACAGTAACGTAATACAGTAGCAGAAAGGAATCCAACCACTTCAGTGTCCTCTACTGTTTAACGCACTGAAAAATAGTCTTTTTTTTTTTTTTTAATTCTGAGATTATGAATCTGAAAGTAAGATATTCAGAGCTAGGATGATTAAAAAAACCAAACACCAAAATTTATACATTATGCATGATGTTAAGCACTAGCTTAAGGATACAAGCATTTTTTTCTATAAAGCAAACTACATATCAGTGTGGATAAATCTAGTTACCTGCAGTCTTTTCCTTGAAGATTAGTTAATTGTTAGGCATATACATTAAAGGAATACCTTCACCTAATAGATCCTTCTCAGAACAGAATTATGTATTTTTGATGTAAAATTACCTCAATCTAAAGTTAGGATAATGCTATTTTTTTTTACCATTTACACTAAGAAATTACAGAAAAGTTTGCAAATAGTGGCAGAAAGGGAAATGAGACGACTAATAGCCCATGCATTTTTCTATCCAACTTCAGTAAATAGTTTTTCTTTTCAGCATGCCTGGAACTTAACAGAAATATAGGCAGGGTATAGAGAATGTCACATGGCAGATACTAATTGTTACGATTAAGGTCTAACAAGCATGCTTCCCTGCTGTTCTGAGAATGTCTCTGACTTTTGATCCTGACATCTGTGTCTTACAAGAATTTCACTCGGCTCTGACATTCCTTCTGATGTTGATCCAGGAATTAATGGATTGTGAAAAAGCTGGCAGGATATCATTTAAAAAATAGAATTCTTGGTGTACAACTGATGAAAAGGTATCAGAATTCACATACTTTGTGTCTGATACCAATACACTGTGTCTATATGCATGCATTTGGTATGAAGCCGTATCTCAAAACAGAGGATAGAAAATAAGATTTAGAAGGAAGCAAGTGCTTCATGTTATACTCATTTACAGAACTGCTATTGTACATCTTTAGCATGTTACAAGGTGCAACTTAGCAATGCTTTAGACAAATCCTGCGTAATGGAGATTCAATTGCTAAATATCCCTACCAGCAAAATGTATTTTGATTAATTCTGGAACAGTTTAAAACTTTCATAAGAACCCTTTCAGAGAACGGCATTAAAGAAATCATTATAAATTATAAAAGAAGTTTCAGCAGAGTCAGCCTTAAGCATGCTTACAGTGTGACATATGCTGTGTGGTCACCACCGTACCATTGCAGTTTGGACACGTTTTTAAGCTGTTTCGTGCTACAGTAGTTTCAGGTTTAAAGGACCTATGAGGGAAAAAAAAGCCATAAACTTTATAACATTTTAAACCAAAAATTAAAATGAGATCCTTTTTCTAGCTGTGTTTTAGATGGAAGAATTACATACAGAATTGAAATTTTACACATCAGAGAATATTGCCTTGTATTTCATGGTTCTGGATAATTACTAGATGCCAGTGGATAACTTAAACATAGCTTAGAGTCACTGACATTAATGTGTGACAGGCAGCATTACAAAACATATTTAGTAATTTTAAATGCAAAAGTAGAATGATATTTGGAAAAAAAAGAAACAACTATAAAAATAAAATTCAGGATTATCACAACAGGAAAGAAGTAGTGCCCTCTTTAAAATAAAGCCAAACACATTTTTTAGTATGAACTAAAAAGAAATGGAAGGAACTAAAAAAGTGGGGATTCAACAAGTTAAAAAGAAACTAAATTCATTTGTCAATTATAACTAGTTTAAAAGAAAAAAATCAAGGCTATATAGTTTAACTATCTCCTCAAGCAAGTAAACGAAATTTCAAATCAAGCCCTGACATCATTATATATTCGGTTAAATTTCTGGCATTTGCAACAATATTTCAGTGGTTTAGATGTTTTAACAAAATTTCTCAATGCTCAAAGGCATAGGACATTTTGAAAGAAGTCCAGACCCAAATGTTATCTATAAACAAATAGAATTAATAAAATTAATAATACAGACTACCTAGAGCTATTTAGGCACTCATGCCCAATATGTAAACATTGGAAGTACTTGTTTTAGGAGGCATGAAATTAACCAAAAGAAGTAAGATATAACCAGAGTCAATTTATGAGAAACAAGTTTATATCTCAGATATTAGAAATCAATATGTGATTTCTACAAATTGTCTGCCTCTTACCAGTGCTTATTACAACTCTGCTGTTGTTCAGCTGCATCGAATTTACAAAATTCTAAGTAGAATACCAGAATTCTAATGACGCAAATAAACATCTCAAACATTTACAACATTGATAGTACTTCTAAGGAATCCATCAATGTTTTGTTTAAACTATATTATTAAAGACACCATGTGATTACTGTTTTGTTTTAAGGGACACATACATGACCTTAAGCCCTAATATTTTTATTAGTTACGTTCAATACCATTTAAATTTACTGTTGTATTTTTCCTTAAAAGTTCTAGAATTCATTTAACAAATAGAAGAGTGAAAAACACACAGATGAGGAAATCAAACAATGAAGAGGCAAAAAAGTAAAGTGAATAGTTAAAGAGAAAAGGCTGGATCACATTTAATATGGGGAAAAACAAAAGGCAAAGCTTGTAAAATCTGAAAAAGTAAGGTAGGGGTGTGAAAGTGTGATGTGTGACAGGTGGGGTAAAATGAGACAGTTGGGAGGAAAGAAATAAAAATGAAGAGCACAAATTAGACAAGACATTCATTTTAAGCCCTTAACAGGCTGGATCTCATCGTTGTCATCAGACAGGAAATGTCAGAGCTGGCACATTCGGGTTTTTATGCTTTTTACTTGTTTTAAAAAAAGTCTGTGTCTTACAATACATAAAAAGTCTATTTGCTTTAAAGAAAAACACATCACAATTTTGTTCCCATTTTTTCTCCTACTCAGTCTTTAACAAACTTCAGTTCTATTATATTGGAAACTACAATAATTATAAGGTTTAACATTTCCATTATATTTTGAGTTATTTTATTTAATACCTGCATAGGAGCTGAATTCTTTAAAAATAGCTAAACTTTGCACTTATAACTCCAGGTGGATTTCTGGAGAAGGCGAGTATTGCATAAGACAACATGTAGTAAGTGCTATCTCACAAATACAAACAAGTCCTCACTGTTCAGAATTTTCTTAGATACTCTTTCCAAAACAGATGAAAAAGATTATGTCAAAAAAAAAAATCTTTTTAAATTTATTTTCCAATTAATGGAAAGTACTTGAAGGTACATAGCTTTTAAATATAGGTTTTGTAAAATTTCTGGAAAGGATATTTGGGACCTGAAAATAATGGCTATATATATATAATATGTTACCAATCTTCTCTCAATATTACCATTTTGTTAGTCTGTTGTGTCAAATTAAAAAAAATTAAATCCTTGTCTACCGGAACATGGCAGGAAAGGCAAGTGCCGTAATTACAATGCACATGCCCATCATTTGTTACTGTATTTCTTCTACTTAATCTCAAGGTTAAATTCAAATGAAGAAGAATGTTGCCAGCAGGAAAGTGCATATAGTAACTATAATTCTTATTCAGTATTTTTAGAATATGGTCTCTCTTTTTTTTTTAACTGATGTGATCTTTTGAACCTCTTATTTAAAAATTATTATCTCAGAGTTACATATAAAACCAAAGTATTTCCATACTGAGAGAATGGACTTGTACCTCCTGTACAGTTTAAACGTTTATACTCTTTATAAGGCATCCTACTGTCTCAACTCTTCCATCAATTTTATCCATAAATTAAAAAATAAGCAATAGGGTCTAGTATATTTAGAAAAGACAAGAAAAAAATCAACTGGGGAAAATGTACATTTTCTTATAATTTATAGTTCTTTTTACCATCTTTATATGCTCTTACTGAGAGCCAAATGGATGAAAAGTGGAAGCAAAGATTTTGATTTTTACACATGGAGGTAAATGGTGAGCAAGGCAGAGAAGGATCAGATAGTGAATTTAGAATAGTTCACTGTGTCAAACTAACGGTGCACCTACACCTATTTCCAACCTTGAATGGATACTTAAGAAAAAAATAATCAAACAGATCATGTACAGAGTGATGCCATCCAATCTCTGATAGACAGGGATTTCCAAATTCAAGGGTTGAATTCAGACCATCAAGTTTAAAAGCCACCAGTAGACCGACCTATCCACCATGAATATTTCTAATTTCTGTTCTCCTTTACTTGTAGTTTAAATAAATGTGTCATCAATAACAAGTCTTTACTTTGGACCATTTCCACACTCTATGAGAAAATCTAGCAAATAAAGATTCAACAAGCTTATGAAGCTTCAGCCTACTTCCATAAAAGAACTGATGTCATCATTCTGCCAATCTTTCCTTGTCTGCTTATCTTGAAAGGTTCTAAAAATTGCTAGGAAATTCAGTTATTAAACTTGTCGTGGAAGCACACCAGGTTAAGAGTTTGTATTCACAGAAAACGTAATGTAAATAAGCCAATCTATTATACTTTGAACATTTCACTCTTATATTACAACAAAAAACGCAACAGAATTTAAATAAAGAAAATATTGAGCCCTCTGCAGTACTATACTTCTGTAATATATGATTTCTGTAGATACATGTGTTATCTCATTTTGCTTTTCTCTGAAAAATAATTAAAATAGCCACTGTGTTATACAGATTTCAAATCTTAAGCTATTATATACTCCATTCTGTTGTATCTCAATGTGTTTCCATTTTTATTTCACTCTCTTCAGATTACACAAGGTAGACATGTACTATTATTCTCATTTAGCAGAAAAAGTACTATGGCTTGCCTGAGGTGAAAAAGGAAGCTTGTGACATAACAAATCAACTAGTTCCACTCAATTTTCCCAAATCATAAGCTGAAGGACTTAACGCTAATATGTATTCTGGGCCACCTTCATTTAAAATTCTTTAAATAGTATAACCATTGTGATATTTTAATTATACCCTTTGCTACAGTCATCCTCTTCTTTCCTCCCTGTACCTTCCTCACCTTGCCTTGCACACAGGATCCGTTCACAACTCAGTAGTACCTTCAGCAGCCAGCAAAAGGTGTTCAAGAATTGTCACAATCAGAAATGCAAGAATTTATGTACTCTATCCACTACTCCCTGCTGCCATCTTTTTTCTCCTTGTTCACAGAAAATTAACTGGCAAAGTGCTGTTCTCTGTAGGGTCTAGTTCTCCATCTTGCAAGTGTCTAGCCTGAGGAGGGCTGGAGGATCTGCTGTGTTCTGGCTGATTGATGCACAAATAAGCTTATTTTTACAGGTGCAATTTACAGACCAGATATCTCTTAGTCTACAAAATTACATGTTAAAGGTGTTATATAGCCTCTTTCTTAAGATGTCAGGTAACAAAGCCACCGAGGAATTCCAGTGCTTAGATAAAAGAAGCTATATATTTCAGAAGGATATAAAAACTAAATGAAACTTTTTAACTGATAAATGGAGAGCATATTTTGATAAGTTTTCTCGAACGTTAATTGTCTGTGTAGTTAAAAATGTGTTCTTATTTTCCATTTGACTTTATCTGGCTTCATCATATCTTTTTATGCCTTCATCTGCTACATTACAGAGTATTTCACCGTGAGATACTTTATCTTTGAAATTATTCAGGTATTCTTGATTGACTTTTTTTTTAATGGTGTACTGGCTTAAACTCTTCAGGCATTTTTGAAAACAAACAAACAAAAAAAACCAACCAAACAAAACCATCAAAATGAGGGCAGATCTGAAGAACAGGACCTTAGAACTGCTGAATATAACATGCAACACACTTTGAAGGCTTTCAACATATCTACAAATCAAGTCTATTTAAGAAATGGAGAAAGTTGACACCATAAAGTATATTTGAAACATCTAGAAATGTTATAACCAAAGATATTGCAGGACTGTCAACTGAGAAATAGTAGGTACAAGACTCAGTCACTTATTGTTAGAGCAAATGCTCAGGTTCATGAGCCTCATATTAACTGAAAACTGGGAAATCCTCGCATCTGGGCCAGACAGTAAAACAGTGGAAGAATAATCTCTAATCACATTAAGCAAAATAACATTTTGTGTTTCAAGTCCAGCTCTAAAATGCCTTGAAATTTTAGTTTATTATCTGGAGTCATTGCACAAGATCTTTACAAATGAAGAAGTCAGACCTACACTATAAATGGCTGGGACACCTGTGATGGGCCAGCTCTTGTCCAAGCAATTGGTTTTCTTTATCTGTAAGAGGCTGGAGTATACTTAAGGTGCAAAGGTGCTCCTACCAGCTCTTTGACCACTACTACTTTTGCCTACTGTAGAGTGACAATCCAAGCAGCACATGGAGGATATGCTCCAAAAATGAGCAACTGTGATCATTACTGTTTCTTGAGCTGTTCACTCAGCATGGCATGACCAAAAATATAAACACCTTTTCACATACGTCTTGCTTCTCTTCGTGTATCTCTAACATTATTTCTACATGACCCAGAGAAACAGGGTCTTGCTGTAACTACCTGGTAAGGGTGACCTGTAGCTAGGTCATTTATTGTCCACTGTGCGTGTAGCCTCGTGTGCTCTAAGTGGAGAAGAAGAATAGATGAAGTGCAGGGAGCTCTAAAACCCATGTTGCAAGGGTCCCTAGGGAAGCGCTGCCAGCTGGCATAGGTTAAAGCAACGCAGAGGCCCGGGGCTACGCGGAAAATCAAAGAGCTATAACCATCTCCCTGACAGCCCCACAGTGTAAACTAGATTCACAGAAGAATCCAGGTTTTCGTGTACATGAGGGAGAAGATCAGTGTTTATTTATCTCATTTTCTGAAAATTTTATCTGTCAATACAAGGTAAACAAGGTAAAAGCCATACCAAAAGGGGAAAATGGTATAACATTTAGATATAAAAACATTTAGATTAAAAAAAGAAGCTGGGATAGTCTCTCAAAGCCTTGTTTCTCAGCAGATTTGTATGATTCAGAGAATCTAGTGGATTAAATGATCCCTAGCCAGGCACACATTAATGATGTACTTTGCCTGGAGACAGAATGGAGCAGAGCTTGTCAAACTTCACCACCTTTTTTCATCCAGCATTTATTGCATTCATGGAGAGTGTAAATGCACAGTGCTTTATAATTAATACTACTAGGCCTTGAATTAACAAGATGAGGATCTGAAATTCCCACAGCATCTTATAAAAAAAAATGCATATGATTAGATCTGGAGACTTGCAGAAGATGCTAAATGTCTTTTCCCAGGCATTCAGAGTGGAAGCTGAGATAAAGATTATGAAGTTAAGCAGGGAAAAGAAACATCGACCAGCCTTCACTGGATAGGGTTGTTCAATTGAAGGATCAGCTGTTACCATGCCATGTTCCTGAATAACAGTGTTACTACCTTTCAGTGTGCCTCCTTGTCGGATGTTTACTGCACCAGTAAAAAAAACTTCATTCTCTCTGTCCCTTCTACTCAGCCTTGTTTGTAGGACTGTCATTTATAAATGGCTTTGATTCCTCTATACCATTCCATCATTCAGTTGGTGTGGTAAGACCGAGGACATGCAAGACGTGTCACGTTCAGGTGTGTCCCCAGCCCTTCTTAGTTATTGTTGGTTAACGATGAGAAATACAGAACATGAGCACCTGTGTTCTTAGCTGTGGCTGAGGAGCTTTGAACAGAGCTTTAAGGAATACAGAAGGTGCATGTAATGTTCCTCCTCTTGAGGTGGCCGATTCTGCTAGGCTGCTTGGTTACATTAGTGCACTGTGATGGCAATTCTTTACTTTTCCATCTATAGACTGCTGCAGCGTCATCACGACTACCAAACAGAACATGCTACCTCTGGTTACTCTGAGTTTTACAAGTAGCACTTAAGTACAACCAGAATTTAACTTCTCGGAGCAAAATATTTTTCATATTAAGAAACCGAATGTGTACATTTAAATTATTTTTAGAACTGAGAAGAAAAACACTAAAGGATGTTGATAAAAATTGCTGTCAAATGTAGTTAGAATGCACTTAAGAAAAAATGCATATATAAATAAAATATGACGAGTACTATAAAAATCCATTGTCATTCTTATTAATATCAAAATATCACAATTTGGAAATAAATTTAAGATTTAAAAATTGCTTACACTAATGAATAACAGAGTACATACTAATAAGATTACTGGAGTGACCACGTCATTGAAGAGTTAATGGCTCTAGTTATGGTAGAAATTTAAATATCATGGGGAGACACCTCCTGACCCAGCCATCACTGAGAATTATGCAGATTCAAATGGGAGCCACACAGGCTTTGATTTCCCCCAAGGATTGATGAACAAGTACAAAATAATAGAAAGTGACAGGAAGCAGATGACTGAGGTCTAATTTAATGTCATTCTAAAAGACAATATACCTTAAATTGGCCTTAGGAAAATTATGGGTTACAAACAAGAGAACAGAAACATGCACTTTTTCATTTTAGTTCACTAATTTAAAAAGTAATCCTTTGAACAAATGAACAGTGAAACAATTGTCATTTGGCAATGAAAAATTGCCAAACTTAAGTAGGCGTACTTTGTTTGCATAATTTGCAATTTATTGGAAAAGGCTGTAATCTTAAGAGGGAAACCCTATTAAACAAAATAATGAAATGATCTGAAGGATCTTATGCAAATATTAATTTGAGTCTGTTATGAAGACAAAGAATTAATAGTTCTTAAATAGTATGATAAAATGCAGTGAGGATATGCTCGAGAAAATTTTGTCATTTTAGAAAAGAATTAGCTACATATGCACTAATCTAGAAATAAAAATCTATGCTGAAAAGATTTTTCTAAGAATAGAGCTGGAACATTTTAATATTTCTAATCAGTAAGCATCAGCAATGGCCTTCTACATGCCAAAGTTAAACATAAGCCATACTTTAATCCAAGTCTCCCAGATTTCAGTAGATGCTAGGTAATATGTACTTACATCACTTCACATTACAGAAGTTATAAATACCAGTATTAGAATAGTCTGAAACAATTCCATTTTATACCATAAATATTTAAGATATATTTGTATAGAAACGGCACTTGCTATTTTTTTACTTCAGAAATTACACTATTTATCCTGCATAATTTTTTTTTCAGTTCTTTATCAATGAATAGAGGTATCCCAAGTCAGGTACTTTCTCAATAATTGTCTTAAATTCACCAGTGACTTTTTTTCTCAGCTAGTATTTAAACTTAGGAAATGACTTCCAATAAACAATCATTCAAAATAGATTTCTACAGCATCAAATTAAAAATCTAACAGTCAGATACAAGGGTTTGGAAAGGCTTAGCGAGCCTTTCCTCACATTACAGCATTGTGAGAAAAGATATGATTTTATCTAAAAATTGGACGCTTCTTAATTCATTTTTTAAAAGCAGCAAATAACTGCTTTTAAAGCATGTAGAAACACTGGATCTCACAAGGAAACAGCACAGACTCCCTATTATGATTAACACAGGAAAAATAAAACGCATTGCGCAAGTACTCCATCTGCAACTCAATCACATGGTAGACCTGGAGGCATCTCAACAGTGGTAACAGAACTGCCTCAGGAATCTACAGAGCAGCCAGATGCCAGCCCTGGACAAATATGTAATATTGCATGATATCTGCATCCTGTGATGGCATTCAAACAGAAGCCATAAGACTGGTCCAATGTTTAGGGCTGAACAGAAGCCTGATACTTACATACATTTTCATGAAGTGTAGTGTGATTTTTCCTCTAAGTATAAATTTAAAAATGCTGATAAAAAGTGTGTACCCCAAAAGGTTTTCTGAGAAAGAACTATGTATAACCCTATCCAGGCATAAAATATATATTGTAAAATTCAACTATATTACGTTAACAGTAAACCAAATGAGGCAAATAAATGAGTGACCCTATCAAAGAACTTGCATTTTTTAAACTGTATGTGAAAAGAAGTTTTAAGCAAATTTCTCTCTTTAGAACAATATTGCAGATATTTTACAAAGTAAGTGCAGCAATAATACGTCTGCAAGATCAACTGAAGTAATTATTTAAAAAAAAAATCTATGTTTTCTAGAAGTGGCGAATTTGCTTTTTTAAAATTAATTAAGGCTGTAATCATCATTATTTACCCCTTTCCTTAAAAGATGGCAGGTTTCCTACAAACAAAACCTTAGGTAATTTAGAAACAATGTAAACGCTCTTGCCATTGGAAAATAGTTCCTTGATTGTTATATTTCCTGACATCAGGTTGTTTTCCTATATGTAATGTCCATTGTTCAGTGACATTTGCGGTAATCTTCAAAACTAAATTTTAGTTTACGTGACATAAGAAACAAATTTTATTTAAAGAAAACACAGAGAAAGAGGGGGAGGGGAGAGAAAATATGATACTAAATGCAATAACATATGTTAGGCAAATAGTCTAATAAATCTGAAAGAGTTAAGATTTCAACATACAGCTTTTACAGACCTTTTCACACCGAAGGTTTTCATAGAGTCTAATTTATTGTATACAGTCCAAAGCCTCCACCTGGCTGAAGTGTTGACTACGACAAAACAGATCTCCCGAAGGGACTGGTGCAAGCAACAGAATACCTGATGACAACCTTGATCATATGACAATATTTCTCACAAAAGAGTTATCTAAGAGAAGGGAGTTTTTTTTAAATGGCATCCTCCTAACCAGCACATTAGGCTTGAGAATCTCCCTTGCAATTTGTGGTGGAACTTCCTAGTTGGATTCTATTTGCACTCACAGCCAAGGACCAGGCAAACCTACTCTCATTTTGAAACAGTTTCCTGTCTTTAACCATGTGCCCAGTTCTGCAACCTGATTTATCAGGAAAATAGTACTTATTTGTATAACAAACATTTTAAGTCTAATGTAACATATTTTAGATAAGATTAGAACTTCAAAATTAACTTCAACGACCAATGAGAAAACAGAGCACCTGATACCTCCTGCAATTTCCAAGAAAGAACCTATGTGTTTTAAGGTTTGGTACAAAATGGTAACAATACTATAACTACCGCTTTCTGTGTTTTCCGTAAAGTTGCAGAGATTGCCTACTGGTCTAGGATTAATAAATAAATAAAAAGATGTGGGCATTCATGTCCTTGTTTTGGTGATAAAGGCAGAGAAGGTTTGAAGGTCTCACATAATCAAGATAGCCTTGTCAGATGTATAGAGCAATTTCTCTGCTATGCAATTTTTTGTTTCTTGGAGGAAAGTCATATTCTTAAACACTCATGTTCAATGCTAATAAGGTACACAACATACATTCTCTTGGGAGAATAAATTAATTATAAACTAACACATTACAATCCAGAATCAATTCAGTTGGTATGACCATTACAATAAGACTGTCCAAATTAATCAATGCTTTTTATAGTGTTAACAAACTGTCTGTTTATAGACAAATCAGCATTCTATGAATAAAGAAAAGTGTTTAGGTCTTCTATCCCAAAGCCAAAAAAGGGGCAAAAATTGGGAGAGCAGATATCTACAACTTCCGACACCACAAGCGCAGAAGCAATCTATGAAAATAACTCTGCCCCCTAAACAAGTTAACAAGATATAACTTTCAGTATTCCACTCCTCTTCTGAGCATATTTAATTTCCCATCAGTCAGAATTTTAAAAAAGGGAATATTATCATTCCCTCAGTTATAACTTGAGTACCATATGCATAATACATCCATATTTGTCAAGTTAAATTGAACAAAACCATGCCACAAAATAAAACAGAACTATTCCAAAAAGTAAAAAGATAATTTTTGTAAGTAAATTCAGGAGAAAACATAGGTTTTTATTATTTTCACATTTAGTTTTAATGGGCAGAGGAATTGTGGAAGGTTAAGTAGGTATTGAAAGAAATATTGAAGCCCTGTGTTACTAGAAGAAAGGGTGTGATCTGTAAAAATCCCAAAGTGGTTCATACAAATAGAACAAGCCTAACAACAAAAACTAACACAGAATGTGAAACGCTGTAGTACAGAGGTAGTAAACACAACGGAAGATTATGACGGGAATGCAAGTATTGAAAAGTATGAGTTTTTCAGAAAATACAGAAGAATAAAGCAGTAAGATAACACCGTACATTAATTACAAAATATATGAAAAAAAATCCAGGAAACTAGAAAGCACCCTAAAAATCCATTAAATAGTTTGAAACAATGTGCATCTTTTTCTTATGTTCTAGCAAGAAACAAGGCAGATGCAAATAAGGAATATGGTTAGAGCAATGAAGAGCATCTCATAGAGGAGGAAGCAAGAAGGATTTGGTTTAGTCTAGCAAAAATAAAAAAGGCTCAAAAGAGATATGACTGCTGTTTAAAAATACATGGAAAGGGGGTAAAGAGCAAAGAGGATACAGAGCGTTTCAGATAAATTCTATTAAAAGATGAAGAAATGGATGTTAAAAAGACACAAAAACTTTCAGAATGGAAATTAGAAGAAAGCTTCAATTCATTGGAGTGGGGAAGCTCTCACACAGTCTTATTATAGCAAAACTGAGACTAGAAACCCCAATTATTTATTTAGGTGGAATTTGATCTAATAAGAATAGGTGTTATACAATATGTCTCCTTGTTGTAGTACAAGACTGACCCTGATATTATAGTCATCTTCAGTTCTACTTTTTTAAAACCTCAATTCAATCTGGACTTTTAATAAGGACTTTTGGCAGATCAGTACAATAGAGATCCTAGTTTTCATTTCCTTGCAGTTACTTGGAAGGCTTAAAGTTGCATTTCTCAATTATCAAAAAAGATTTTTTTCAGTTATCTCAGCTATCAGCACTACTGATGGCCGGCTTTGATTCCTCTATACCATTCCATCATTCAGTTGGTGTGGTAAGACCGAGGACATGCAAGACGTGTCACGTTCAGGTGTGTCCCCAGCCCTTCTTAGTTATTGTTGGTTAACGATGAGAAATACAGAACATGAGCACCTGTGTTCTTAGCTGTGGCTGAGGAGCTTTGAACAGAGCTTTAAGGAATACAGAAGGTGCATGTAATGTTCCTCCTCTTGAGGTGGCCGATTCTGCTAGGCTGCTTGGTTACATTAGTGCACTGTGATGGCAATTCTTTACTTTTCCATCTATAGACTGCTGCAGCGTCATCACGACTACCAAACAGAACATGCTACCTCTGGTTACTCTGAGTTTTACAAGTAGCACTTAAGTACAACCAGAATTTAACTTCTCGGAGCAAAATATTTTTCATATTAAGAAACCGAATGTGTACATTTAAATTATTTTTAGAACTGAGAAGAAAAACACTAAAGGATCATGATAAAAATTGCTGTCAAATGTAGTTAGAATGCACTTAAGAAAAAATGCATATATAAATAAAATATGACGAGTACTATAAAAATCCATTGTCATTCTTATTAATATCAAAATATCACAATTTGGAAATAAATTTAAGATTTAAAAATTGCTTACACTAATGAATAACAGAGTACATACTAATAAGATTACTGGAGTGACCACGTCATTGAAGAGTTAATGGCTCTAGTTATGGTAGAAATTTAAATATCATGGGGAGACACCTCCTGACCCAGCCATCACTGAGAATTATGCAGATTCAAATGGGAGCCACACAGGCTTTGATTTCCCCCAAGGATTGATGAACAAGTACAAAATAATAGAAAGTGACAGGAAGCAGATGACTGAGGTCTAATTTAATGTCATTCTAAAAGACAATATACCTTAAATTGGCCTTAGGAAAATTATGGGTTACAAACAAGAGAACAGAAACATGCACTTTTTCATTTTAGTTCACTAATTTAAAAAGTAATCCTTTGAACAAATGAACAGTGAAACAATTGTCATTTGGCAATGAAAAATTGCCAAACTTAAGTAGGCGTACTTTGTTTGCATAATTTGCAATTTATTGGAAAAGGCTGTAATCTTAAGAGGGAAACCCTATTAAACAAAATAATGAAATGATCTGAAGGATCTTATGCAAATATTAATTTGAGTCTGTTATGAAGACAAAGAATTAATAGTTCTTAAATAGTATGATAAAATGCAGTGAGGATATGCTCGAGAAAATTTTGTCATTTTAGAAAAGAATTAGCTACATATGCACTAATCTAGAAATAAAAATCTATGCTGAAAAGATTTTTCTAAGAATAGAGCTGGAACATTTTAATATTTCTAATCAGTAAGCATCAGCAATGGCCTTCTACATGCCAAAGTTAAACATAAGCCATACTTTAATCCAAGTCTCCCAGATTTCAGTAGATGCTAGGTAATATGTACTTACATCACTTCACATTACAGAAGTTATAAATACCAGTATTAGAATAGTCTGAAACAATTCCATTTTATACCATAAATATTTAAGATATATTTGTATAGAAACGGCACTTGCTATTTTTTTACTTCAGAAATTACACTATTTATCCTGCATAATTTTTTTTTCAGTTCTTTATCAATGAATAGAGGTATCCCAAGTCAGGTACTTTCTCAATAATTGTCTTAAATTCACCAGTGACTTTTTTTCTCAGCTAGTATTTAAACTTAGGAAATGACTTCCAATAAACAATCATTCAAAATAGATTTCTACAGCATCAAATTAAAAATCTAACAGTCAGATACAAGGGTTTGGAAAGGCTTAGCGAGCCTTTCCTCACATTACAGCATTGTGAGAAAAGATATGATTTTATCTAAAAATTGGACGCTTCTTAATTCATTTTTTAAAAGCAGCAAATAACTGCTTTTAAAGCATGTAGAAACACTGGATCTCACAAGGAAACAGCACAGACTCCCTATTATGATTAACACAGGAAAAATAAAACGCATTGCGCAAGTACTCCATCTGCAACTCAATCACATGGTAGACCTGGAGGCATCTCAACAGTGGTAACAGAACTGCCTCAGGAATCTACAGAGCAGCCAGATGCCAGCCCTGGACAAATATGTAATATTGCATGATATCTGCATCCTGTGATGGCATTCAAACAGAAGCCATAAGACTGGTCCAATGTTTAGGGCTGAACAGAAGCCTGATACTTACATACATTTTCATGAAGTGTAGTGTGATTTTTCCTCTAAGTATAAATTTAAAAATGCTGATAAAAAGTGTGTACCCCAAAAGGTTTTCTGAGAAAGAACTATGTATAACCCTATCCAGGCATAAAATATATATTGTAAAATTCAACTATATTACGTTAACAGTAAACCAAATGAGGCAAATAAATGAGTGACCCTATCAAAGAACTTGCATTTTTTAAACTGTATGTGAAAAGAAGTTTTAAGCAAATTTCTCTCTTTAGAACAATATTGCAGATATTTTACAAAGTAAGTGCAGCAATAATACGTCTGCAAGATCAACTGAAGTAATTATTTAAAAAAAAAATCTATGTTTTCTAGAAGTGGCGAATTTGCTTTTTTAAAATTAATTAAGGCTGTAATCATCATTATTTACCCCTTTCCTTAAAAGATGGCAGGTTTCCTACAAACAAAACCTTAGGTAATTTAGAAACAATGTAAACGCTCTTGCCATTGGAAAATAGTTCCTTGATTGTTATATTTCCTGACATCAGGTTGTTTTCCTATATGTAATGTCCATTGTTCAGTGACATTTGCGGTAATCTTCAAAACTAAATTTTAGTTTACGTGACATAAGAAACAAATTTTATTTAAAGAAAACACAGAGAAAGAGGGGGAGGGGAGAGAAAATATGATACTAAATGCAATAACATATGTTAGGCAAATAGTCTAATAAATCTGAAAGAGTTAAGATTTCAACATACAGCTTTTACAGACCTT
Organism: Calidris pugnax; assembly: GCF_001431845.1. NCBI lineage: Eukaryota > Metazoa > Chordata > Aves > Charadriiformes > Scolopacidae > Calidris > Calidris pugnax. The sequence goes on from NW_015090909.1 coordinate 1,125,837, forward strand.
TTCACACCGAAGGTTTTCATAGAGTCTAATTTATTGTATACAGTCCAAAGCCTCCACCTGGCTGAAGTGTTGACTACGACAAAACAGATCTCCCGAAGGGACTGGTGCAAGCAACAGAATACCTGATGACAACCTTGATCATATGACAATATTTCTCACAAAAGAGTTATCTAAGAGAAGGGAGTTTTTTTTAAATGGCATCCTCCTAACCAGCACATTAGGCTTGAGAATCTCCCTTGCAATTTGTGGTGGAACTTCCTAGTTGGATTCTATTTGCACTCACAGCCAAGGACCAGGCAAACCTACTCTCATTTTGAAACAGTTTCCTGTCTTTAACCATGTGCCCAGTTCTGCAACCTGATTTATCAGGAAAATAGTACTTATTTGTATAACAAACATTTTAAGTCTAATGTAACATATTTTAGATAAGATTAGAACTTCAAAATTAACTTCAACGGCCAATGAGAAAACAGAGCACCTGATACCTCCTGCAATTTCCAAGAAAGAACCTATGTGTTTTAAGGTTTGGTACAAAATGGTAACAATACTATAACTACCGCTTTCTGTGTTTTCCGTAAAGTTGCAGAGATTGCCTACTGGTCTAGGATTAATAAATAAATAAAAAGATGTGGGCATTCATGTCCTTGTTTTGGTGATAAAGGCAGAGAAGGTTTGAAGGTCTCACATAATCAAGATAGCCTTGTCAGATGTATAGAGCAATTTCTCTGCTATGCAATTTTTTGTTTCTTGGAGGAAAGTCATATTCTTAAACACTCATGTTCAATGCTAATAAGGTACACAACATACATTCTCTTGGGAGAATAAATTAATTATAAACTAACACATTACAATCCAGAATCAATTCAGTTGGTATGACCATTACAATAAGACTGTCCAAATTAATCAATGCTTTTTATAGTGTTAACAAACTGTCTGTTTATAGACAAATCAGCATTCTATGAATAAAGAAAAGTGTTTAGGTCTTCTATCCCAAAGCCAAAAAAGGGGCAAAAATTGGGAGAGCAGATATCTACAACTTCCGACACCACAAGCGCAGAAGCAATCTATGAAAATAACTCTGCCCCCTAAACAAGTTAACAAGATATAACTTTCAGTATTCCACTCCTCTTCTGAGCATATTTAATTTCCCATCAGTCAGAATTTTAAAAAAGGGAATATTATCATTCCCTCAGTTATAACTTGAGTACCATATGCATAATACATCCATATTTGTCAAGTTAAATTGAACAAAACCATGCCACAAAATAAAACAGAACTATTCCAAAAAGTAAAAAGATAATTTTTGTAAGTAAATTCAGGAGAAAACATAGGTTTTTATTATTTTCACATTTAGTTTTAATGGGCAGAGGAATTGTGGAAGGTTAAGTAGGTATTGAAAGAAATATTGAAGCCCTGTGTTACTAGAAGAAAGGGTGTGATCTGTAAAAATCCCAAAGTGGTTCATACAAATAGAACAAGCCTAACAACAAAAACTAACACAGAATGTGAAACGCTGTAGTACAGAGGTAGTAAACACAACGGAAGATTATGACGGGAATACAAGTATTGAAAAGTATGAGTTTTTCAGAAAATACAGAAGAATAAAGCAGTAAGATAACACCGTACATTAATTACAAAATATATGAAAAAAAATCCAGGAAACTAGAAAGCACCCTAACAATCCATTAAATAGTTTGAAACAATGTGCATCTTTTTCTTATGTTCTAGCAAGAAACAAGGCAGATGCAAATAAGGAATATGGTTAGAGCAATGAAGAGCATCTCATAGAGGAGGAAGCAAGAAGGATTTGGTTTAGTCTAGCAAAAATAAAAAAGGCTCAAAAGAGATATGACTGCTGTTTAAAAATACATGGAAAGGGGGTAAAGAGCAAAGAGGATACAGAGCGTTTCAGATAAATTCTATTAAAAGATGAAGAAATGGATGTTAAAAAGACACAAAAACTTTCAGAATGGAAATTAGAAGAAAGCTTCAATTCATTGGAGTGGGGAAGCTCTCACACAGTCTTATTATAGCAAAACTGAGACTAGAAACCCCAATTATTTATTTAGGTGGAATTTGATCTAATAAGAATAGGTGTTATACAATATGTCTCCTTGTTGTAGTACAAGACTGACCCTGATATTATAGTCATCTTCAGTTCTACTTTTTTAAAACCTCAATTCAATCTGGACTTTTAATAAGGACTTTTGGCAGATCAGTACAATAGAGATCCTAGTTTTCATTTCCTTGCAGTTACTTGGAAGGCTTAAAGTTGCATTTCTCAATTATCAAAAAAGATTTTTTTCAGTTATCTCAGCTATCAGCACTACTGATGGCCGGTTTCCTTGTTTCACAGACTTCATAATTGCATTTTCTGGATCTTGGGAGATACATGATTAACCATTAAATATTCAACAGGTATTTGGTTGTCTATCCAAAACTTGTTTCCAGAAATGTCTGTGCTGTATTCAACCTTCTTGGGGCAAAATCAAGTTACTGAAGGCTTTAACATATTTGCTGTGAATTGTCCGAATTTTTAAAGCTTTTTAATGAGATATGTTCAATTGTCTCCTTTCACAGAACCTGGAAAATTAGTCCTTAGACTAAGTTCTGTACCTTTTAAAGAGTGATTGGTTACATCGGGTCTTCAAGAATATTTTTCCTTCCATATGTCATTAAAGACTGGGAGAAGCAACTCAGGAAATACTTCTTTTTTTCCTAACTTATCCCTTTAATGTATTATAGCTTAACCTATAAACATTTAAACAATATTCAAGTAATAAAAAATATATCAATATTAAATAAATACTTATTAATCCCAACAAGAAGAATGAAATGCCATATTTTCCAGTGTTATACTTAGAAACATAATTTAGCAAATTAGTGATGTACATGCTTAATCAAAGTGACTAATTACACTACTGAATTTAAAGCACTTAGTCTTACCAGTAGAGTTCCATTGCTGTACTTTACTGACAACAATTTTAAAACTTCAGTAATTCACAATTGACTTCTATCTTGTCAGTAAATTATTCTTTTGATAAGCACATTTTGACAAGTTTGCAAAAAAATTTGCTGCTTTCAAGCAGGTGGTCAGTACAAGGCTTACTTGACTTTCTCAGTAAGCTGAGAGAGAGTTAAAAGCAGTGGGAAAAGAACAAGAAGAAACATCTTTGTCTGTTGCAATGTTAGCAGAGAGAATGAACATAATATTTTTTGTATTTGCCAGCATATTGACTTACATTGATGATGCTGTAACTAGGTAAAGTTAGTTCTTTTTTATCTGGACAACTGTTCCTATATAAAAATATATAGATTCCAGGATATTTTCATCTGTGATTTTCCATATTAGAACAAAGAGCACAATGCTGTAACAATTACATTTATAATCCAAACTATGAATAAAACCAGACTTCAAAAATGAACTAACTTGAATCAATATCTAAAATTTTATTTCAATCTAAGCTTTTCAACTGCACTTCATAGGTTGGTAATGATATCCATTAAAACAGATGTCAAGTAGTAGCTCATTGATCTAGTGTAGCTGAATGTGTAAAGAATTTACATCCTAAACATGGTTGTCCAAATTGCACATTAATTAAATATTAAAACAGTCAATGTGAATGTCCATTGTTGTTAGCTTCTCCCTGTATATTTTCCCCCACCCCCAAGAAAGTATATCCATTCTATATAGATATATATAACCTAAAATTTTACACAATACATAAGGTGATACAGTTTGAGGACCATTTTTTCCTTCTTCACGTACCATTTCTTCCTTCTACATAGTTTTCTCCCTTCTGACACCAGAGATGTCAGGATCAGTAGTGATAATGGACTGTAAGTAAGCTTTAAGACAAAACTGTGGGGGTATATACATTTTAGGACATAGATGCCCTAGTCAAATGATTTTTAAGAGCTCAGACTGGGAAGCAGGTTAAAATATGGCATGTTTTTGATCTTACTCAATATATCCATATTACATGTAGATACTGTACATGCAGAACACCTGTATTTTGGGCTACGTGGACAAACAAGGACTGCCAGAATTCTGGTAACTAACAAAATTCACCCTTCCTTCTGGCAGACAATACTGGGACTCTCATAAACATGATCCTGTGGAAGCGTGACATAGTCATAACAGACAAACGGTACACGGCCAACCATTCCGCACTAGGAAGAGGAGTATATTTGGGTGTCTCCCAATGGGCATAGCAATATGAAGTTCTTTCACTCTTCTTCCGAAATACTTTGAAAATCACATCATGCTGTGCTAAGAAGAAAGTTTACTTCTGCACCAGTGAATAGTTGGCAACTTTGACCAAGAGGCCAACTCACACCTACAATCAATATATGGATGGGGCTTTGAGCAACCTGGTCTAGTGGGAGGTGTCCCTGCCCAGGGTAGGTGAGTTGGAACTAGATGGTCTTTAATGTCCCTTCAATTCTAACCATTCTATGATTCTATAACAATTGCTGTCTTTAAAAGTCCAGGATATGAACAGGGAAAAAATTCCGCTTACCTAGAAATTATGTGAAATCATTTTTTCTACACAAGACACGAGAGTGTCACAACTTGATAGATAGCCCAGAACTTAGCTCTGTGAAACAGCTGTGATGGCTCTGGGAAAAAATTCACAATGAGGAACACCAGCAAGTCATTTCTTTGCTACAGTGGTAGAAAAAGATTCACAATAATAGTGAATCAACACTTTAGCTCATGGTACAGGCTGCAACACATTCTTGTCTCACATTGCTACCTGCCTGTTCTCTGAACTGTGAGATCTCTTCATAAGTCCAACAAGTTAGAATTCTTATTTTGATTGCCTAAAGGAGAACATATGAAAAAAATACAGGAGTGGCAATGCAGTAAAGTGACACTTACAGAAACAGTCAGATACTGAACCTCTCAAGCTACTGAAATAGATAGGAATACTGAAATTTTGAGGGTAGTGTGTCTGTGCAGAGGGTCAAGCAGCAGAAGAAATGCAGGTTGGTGACTATACTTGAATGGTACCAGGATACAGATGCTTATCACTAATTTTGGGATACAAATCCTTAATTCTGGACAAAAGACTGCAGCTCGTAAATCAGGTCTGAACACAACAGGGATGCAGCACTGAGAAGGAACAACTGAACTCTCTAATATTCTAGATGCTCTTAAGAAAACGTTTGGTTAAGCCAGCGCATCCCAGCAGTCTAGCATTTAACTATTTTCAGAGGAACAAAGTTAAATAAGGTATTGTTCTGTTTTTTAGAGTAAGGGTTATGACAAAAATTCTTAAAGAATAGAAATGGAAAGATGGATTTAGCATCATTTGCTAGAGAAAAAAGTTTAGAAATAATTTATTTTAATGTCCTTGAAACCTGAAAGTCACCATAAATTCAGAAGACAGTTTTGATTTACATCCCTGATTTATTAAGCCCCCCCAAATTAGTTTAATTTTTAAATTGTAATATTTATTTTTTTATTTTGTTAATATAAAATTTAAGTAATTCATCAAGATTCAACATGATAAATGCAGCAGACTACTGAAATAGAAAAGGAATGGAAACAAATTTTTAAAATCTTTGGAAAATTGGACAACTTTCAAAGTATGAAATAGTAGGCTTTTAAATTTTAATAAAATTACGGTATAAGGTACAGGAAACTATATTTGTGTGCTATCCAATAAAGTAGTGTATGCACTATAATAGATCTGGTCTTTTTGGAAATTTTAGGCATTACAGGAATAAATTAAAATTAATTAATAGAAATAAAACCATAACATGAAACAAGCATCTTTGAGAAATGCACAACTTCATAATGTTTCATTTTTACAGACTTAAGGTCCTAATGTTAAAACTTAAATACAGTTTATGCAATGTGTTTGAAGAACCCAGGCTGAATATTTCAGCACTCAATTATTTAAAATAATTGAAAAGAGAAACCAGAATGCTATATGCAAACCAAATGAAAGAGTGAGAAATAAAACAAATAAAATCTTCAACTTTGTCTTTTGGGTTTTTTTTCCTTACACTCAGCTTCTAAGCCAGTAAATAATTACCTTTGAGGGGTTCTAACAATAAAAGAATAACATTGATTAATTAGGAAAGAAAGTGAAGAATACCAATCAATCCTAAAGACAGTTTTTCTTCTCCCACCTCAAACCTTTTCGTCACCCACAAACAATGTGTTTTCTATACTGTTCAGATTCTTTTAAAAAACATTCATATTCTTGCCCATTCACACAAAACTCTCTTGGTGAGCATTGTTTTGGGAGGAGTGGGTGGTAGGCAGGGGGCACAGGATGTTGAGAGAACAGATAGGATGTCAGGTGAAGATGGAATGCTGTGCCCTCTCTAACCAGCTGAAGACTCTGCATGATTGTTTTCTTACAAATAATACCTGTGGGTGTTGAAACAGTTCAAGGAATCTATCAAACATACCCTTTCACTTTGCTGTTGTAACTCTATAAAATTTATTCTCATTTCAAAAGAATCTCGGCAGTAATACCTGTAGGTGGTTGAGTAATTTAGAGAAAATCTGTCAAACCTACTTCCACTGACTTTAGCAATAGAATTCTGTAATTACTTTCAAAGTTGTAAAATGCAATGATTTATTTTCAGTATATCCAGAAAGTTCTAAACTGAGCTTTTAAAATTTTATTTTAACGACTTTTAGTAAGCTTAGTGGAAGAACTAACTCCAAGAGTATATCTAATAATTCTGCAGTGTTTCATTTAACTCTAAATAAGGAAAAAAAGTCAGTGCTGCATTTAGGTAACAGGACATCAGTGCAAGTATAGTCTCACCTTTCTGCAGGGAGACAATCCACATTCAGTTGTCTCTTTACATAATTCTAAGACTATACATCTGAAACTAACCTTGATTCAATCTTTTCTGTGAAAAACTACAAAGGTTTATAGAATATTCATGAAAAATATAACTGAAGATCTCTTTCTCCTGCTCAATAGATATATTTAATAATTCTTAATTCAGAATGATTGAACAAAATTGAAAACGCTGAAATTTATTGTAAGCCAAGTTATGCTAGAAGAAACTCAGGCACACATTCAAATTAATTTGTTTATCAACCTACTCTCTGTCAACTAAGCTAAACGAGTGAACATTTATTCACTTGAAGTCCATGGCAAATGTGATATAATTTGACCTTGGACAATCCCTAAGGAAAGAAAGGTAGTCCAAGATGAACTGAAATAATCAGTGTGCATGAAGACAAATAAAATAAAGGAATTTAAACATTTCCCTGACAAATCCTTAGAAGCTGGATCCAGATGATCAAGATTATTTTATATGCCGTCAAATACACTATATCTCAAGACTTTTGACAAGACAAATTCTAAATGCTCAAAGAAGTCAAATTCATAGTTCTGTGCAGAGATGCGTTTCTTTCAAATTTGTACAGGCATCATTTTGTGGTAATCCAGTAATAAGACTGGCAATAAAATGGAAAGTAATGAATTCCTTTTCCCTTTCCTGCCCTGTCATCACTAAAGAATCCATGTCCCATTTGGATTCACCTGATTATGCAGGAGGCATCTCAGCACATCACTACTTCAAAAGGTGAACTGGTTTGTGGTCTGTGAGGCTTAATCAAATATGAGTAGCAAATGCATTGGACAAAGATGTTGGACCCTGCTAAAATTAAGACTTCATTAGTCCCAAATGGTTGCATAATTTCTAATTTGCAAAATAATATAATCCCCCATCTGTGGTCTACATTTTGGCTAATATGTAATTTTTTAGCATGAACCATATGTTTCCAGCAAACACTCATGTTCAAACATGGAGAAGGAAAAATAACGGAAGTTCATGGTTAAAAAAAATCCAGAAATTATATGTTTGAAGTATTCATTTAACTCCTACCCATGGTTTCAGACAGATTTCCACTGTTTGCTCTCACCCGTATACTCTCTGTGCAGAAGAAATTCACAAATTTTGGTGAAAAAGTACACAGCAGTGTTAGCAAAATACCTCATCAGAGGAAGAGCTACCTCATCAGAAACATGAAGCTTTAGTAGCATAGTCACCCTAGTTACAATAATGCTCTGACACTCAAAAGAGAGTTCAAAAATTACATACCAAAGTTGAAGGAAAACTAGAAGCAATATCGTTCTTGCTGCTTATAAAAAGGAAAAGATTTAATCAGTCATCCTCTTAATACGCAAGCTATATCCATGCACCTAGTCACATTAGCATTTTCTATATAAAGAAGTTTTTAATTACCCTGCTCTCAATAATCTCAAACACTTATTCTTTTTAACTAAGTAAAACAAGAGCTACCTCATCAGAAATATGAATCTTTAGTAGCATAGTCACCCTAGTCACAATAATGCTCTGACACTCAAAAGAGAGTTCATAAATTACATACCAAAGTTGAAGGAAAACTAGAAGCAATATCGTTCTTGCTGCTTATAAAAAGGAAAAGATTTAATCAGTCATCCTCTTAATACGCAAGCTATATCCATGCACCTAGTCACATTAGCATTTTCTATATAAAGAAGTTTTTAATTACCCTGCTCTCAATAATCTCAAACACTTATTCTTTTTAACTAAGTAAAACACAGCTAGATTGCTGAACTCGAAAAGCACATTCTTCATGCTTGCTAGACAGAACTGTACATCCCATATCTTGTGAAAATATATTTCAGATGTATTAAGGATTTTCAGTAATTTCCCTGGGAAGTAAAACTCTTTCTAGAACTAAATTAAGTTTTATTTATTTGAAATGCAATATGGCATATAGTGAAAACTCTTTATATGTTGTATCAATCAGGTGCCATCCATTTTAAAGGGAGAAAAAAAAACTATTTAACATATCAAAATAATTTTCTTACAAGATAAATAGCTCAGAGACAATTCCCCTGCAATGTATGTTTATGAAAAATCAGCAGGAGCCATTTATGGTCTCATAATACATAAATCAACTGAAAGAACACTTGGTCAGAATCTGAAACATCACAACATTAACTCACTGTGATTACAAAGCTTCCGTTATCCCCCTTACAGATGTCAAATCCTTGTAATGTTATAATTTTTGTTAGTACCTGGCAACAACTAAATCTATTTAGATGAGAATTATTTCTTAGATGCACTTAAATGTTGGTTCAGGGGGAAAGAAATCATGTTTTTATGCATTACCAAATGAAAACACAGAAAAATACTAAAAATTGTCTTACTTTTCCTGACCTAAACAATTTTTTGAGCTGTACGTCCCACGTCTTGTGAAAATATATTTCAGAAGTATTAAGGATTTTCAGTAATTTCCCTGGGAAGTAAAACTCTTTCTAGATCTAAATTAAGTTTTATTTATTTGAAATGCAATATGGCATATAGTGAAAACTCTTTATATGTTGTATCAATCAGGTGCCATCCATTTTAAAGGGAGAAAAAAAAACTATTTAACATATCAAAATAATTTTCTTACAAGATAAATAGCTCAGAGACAATTCCCCTGCAATGTATGTTTATGAAAAATCAGCAGGAGCCATTTATGGTCTCATAATACATAAATCAACTGAAAGAACACTTGGTCAGAATCTGAAACATCACAACATTAACTCACTGTGATTACAAAGCTTCCGTTATCCCCCTTACAGATGTCAAATCCTTGTAATGTTATAATTTTTGTTAGTACCTGGCAACAACTAAATCTATTTAGATGAGAATTATTTCTTAGATGCACTTAAATGTTGGTTCAGGGGGAAAGAAATCATGTTTTTACGCATTACCAAATGAAAACACAGAAAAATACTAAAAATTGTCTTACTTTTCCTGACCTAAACAATTTTTTGACAAGGCAAATGAACTATTCCATATAGCTAGACATACATGCCACTAAGTGATGGAAATAAATAGGGCTTTGAAATATCAATGTTTATTTTTTCACTACAGCTTTTGCTTTCAGAATAATTACCTATGCACAAACTCTAGATGGCAACATTGCACTTACTGTATTACTAAAACAAAATGTCACACTAAGTCCCTACATATCCTCTTTATCAACATTTTATGTGCCACAGATCTATAGCCTCTTATTATAAGTGTAATGAAGCAGAAGTTATTGAAGCATTTTATTGATTGCTCAGATCACAAGTTTACTGTCATACTGAATTGGCACCTTACTTGCTGAAGCAAACTGCTGACACCTTTTTAAAAAAGTGACAACTACATCTATTTCATGACCAGAAATCCATTTTCATCTCTATCAAGACAAGAATGCAATTTTCACTTCATTTAACTGATGTTAGGCCTGCTCAAGGCATGACACTTAGAAAAAGACACAAGTTTAAGGTTCTTAAAATACTTCTGGTAACTAGAATGCAGCTCAGTTGTGGGAAAAATTTCAACCATCACTCAAATCTATAAACAATACAACATTCTAAAATTCACTTATCTGAACTATCAAGAGGGCAGTTTTCTCTTTCAATTTCAAAATTACCAAAAGACTATTTTTATATTCTTTTAATAAGAAGCTATGCTGAAATATTACAGTTTTCATATGGAATTTTGCTCTACACAAAGTTCACTTTAACATGGGATTATTTCTTTAGTGGTCCCTACACAGGTCAAACAGACAAAAATATCTATTTTTGTGTGACCTATAAAGAAGGAAATAAAGATACTTAACACCTCTTCAACAGTGAGAGTCAATGTTACAAAATTAGAAAAGCAGAAGCTGGAGGGAAGAAGAAACAAATATTTAAGTCTAAAAAAGGGGGAGGAATTGAACAGAGGATGTGATACTGAAGTTATTTTAAGAATACACTTTAAAAACACAAATATGAGATTGATTTGAATTCAACATCCACCTAAGCATTTTGCTGAATTTTTTCCTTTTCTTCAAATAATATCTAATAATTGTTATGCCCACCTTACCACAATGTAATTTAATTTTCTGAAAACAGCATTGCTAACAGGGTAAGCATTGTTTGGTACAATTTTCTGATAACTCTATGAACTTGGATGGATATAAAAATTATAGAAAAAACATACTGATTAAAAAATACTTGATAAAAATGCACCATTTTAATAGTTTGTCCCAGACAAACGCCCCACAAAATGATTACACCTAGCAGCTAGTTTATGTATTATTTGTAAGGAAAAAAAACCCCAAAAGAGTAATTAGAAATCTTACTGCACAATATAATTACTGAAATCTGTGTGTGTAAAAAAATGAATAGTAATAAGAGATATATTTCTTATAAAGTACAAAAAAGAAAAGTTATGGAGAAAAGCTATTGTTTGTATATAGCAGACGTATTCAACCTCCAGTACTTGAGTCAGCAGTTTCAAGAGAACAACGCAAGAAAATAGAAGAAATAGTGTTTCCTTTTCTTTGTTCTGTTATTTGCAATATTTTAATTTTTTAAAAGTCAGTAATATATTTATGGATCTGCATAGCAAAATGCAAAAAACCTTATGAATTATTATGTTTATGGATGTAGCTTAAAATAATAAGAGCAAAGCTGTTGGATATACAGTTTTGAAATAGTACATTTAAGCCAGTGTTCCCGTAGCCGAAATGGCAATAGGAGAATCTATCAATAATTTTATTTTCTCTTGTTTTCTTGTGGGTATTTTGCATACTAGCTCCATTACTTTAATGTAATGTAATTTGGTGTGGTTCAAATGATTAATTAATATTACTGTAAGTTCTGCTAGATCAAGCTAATGAACGTTCAGCACAATTTCCTGTCACTTCTCATCCCAGCTCAGTCCCCTCATCCCCACATATAACACTCTTCAGCAAAAATAAAAGCACAGGGAATAGAACCCTAGGACTGGTTATGTTTGTTAACTCTCACATTATAATTTTGCTAAACCCTTGTAAGTAACACATGTTCAAAACCATTTAAATATACTTAAAGCAACTTGTGATTCTCAAATACACATACACATACATTTTTCATAATAAATCTTTACCGTGGCAAGGATGAGGCAATTCTTCTATTTACCTGTTCATGTACATTTTATATTATTTAGTAAAGGACAGATCAACAGCTTGAACAAAGTGTAATTCTAAATGAAGAAAATATTTAAAAATCATTAATATCATTTTAAAAGGTATTTGAGTCTTCTCTTTTGGCTTCTGTTTAGCTGTGCTAGGCCTGTGAATGACAGCTTCCCTGCTTGAAGCACACAGAAAGCACAGCCTTCCTCATTCACTGTCAGTACTATGGCCTTTTCACACGTTCCCTCCACAGCAGTGTTTGTCCCCAAACACTGGAACCCAGCACAATGGCATTCCTACTTCAACACCCCCACCAACAGCACCACTACAGATGAAGAATGCTAATGAGATGGACATCCCCCATCTCTGAAAGTGTTAACTATATCACATAGTATCAGATATAATGTTTTTTCTATTGTTATGTGTTACATCTCACTTAAAAGCAATTTCATTTTGGCGATGCTTTTTTTTTTCTAAAAGCATTTTGAATACAAACTGTAGTAGCTTGACAAAAAGATTAAAAAATGCCTTACGTGCATTCACCCAATTGCATACATTAGATACGTAACAAACTGATTTTAATCTCCAGGTATATTTGGAGATCTCAGAAATTCCAACAGACACCTAAAAGCAAAGCATTTTGAATACAAACTGAAGTAGCTTGACAAAAAGATTAAAAAAAGCCTTACATGCATTCACCCAATTGCATACGTTAGATATGTAACAAACTGATTTTAATCTCCAGGTACATTTGGAGATCTCAGAAATTCCAACAGACACCAACACAGCATGTTTAAAATAGTAAGACACAGGGCTAACATCTGAAATACTAATAGCAGAATAATTATAGCAGTACTGTTGTTTAATTGTTTTCTTTTTGTATTGCACAGTTCCAGAATTCATGGTATTAAAATATCAATATAAGCTTTGTCAAGATTATAGTAATGCTTATAGCTCCTTATACAGATATGTAATTGCAGCTAGAGTTTAAAGGAAAAAAATAGAAAGCTTTTGCAGTACAGTGTTTATAAGTATATATTTTCTTCCTTTCTCCTTTCTTTGGAGAAAAGCACAAACCATTTCCCAAAGTTCACATAGTCTCTCAGTTTTACCTGTTTTACATCACCTATATTATTCTCAAGGAACACTATTTGAAGAATACTGATTATCCTCTTTAAAAGGATACAAAGCCTACAGCTAAGCTGTACCATCTCAGTAGCTCCTCACTGTTCTCTTCCTCTGGGGCAAGAAGCAACAGAGTGATTATAAAGACGACGCTGTGCAACCAGTGCGCAGTGTGGACCAGAATTTACCTATTGCTTTAATTCAATACATGCATTTTAAACTGAAGTCCAGATGGATTTTAATAGATGTACACTTATTAGCATATTATTAGTTGTATGTGCTATTTGATTTCAATGGACAGGCTATAGTGTCTTAGCAGAGTAATACTGAATCAGAGACTTTTCCTTTTTTTTTTTTTTTTCACTTCCCCTCCCTTTAGATTTAATGAAAAGACAAAGTAAGTACAAATAATTCAAGTGTGAAAATCACACTGAGATAAGCAGAAATCAAGAAAATATATTTAACTACGTCAAGTAATGGCTAGATGTTATATTGGTATGAATACTGTATGCAGTCATCATCGCGTTATGTTGTCAGGCCTTAGCACAACAGGACAATGTGATAGTATTTTGATTTAATGTCCTGGTTCTTTATTAACGTCCATCCTAATCTTATATCTGTATCATACCACAACGTGCTCTTTAGAAAACAGACTTGGTTTAGTTATTTAGAAAAAAAAGGTCAACATAAGCAAAATATAGTAACATTATAGTAACAAGTATTGTTCTACCTGCAGTATAATATAACCTACAGTCATAATTATTTCATGTATGTTCAGTACTAACACAACTTCAGTTAGAAAGTGGTTGGAAAAATTAACAGAGACACTTTAAGCTGAATTATATGTCGTATCTTATCTTTGAAGTAATATAATTCAAAATAACACAAGCTTTCAGCACATTAACTGCACAAAACATTTAACATCCTTGTACTGTAAAATCTTCATTTAAGCACTTAAACCAATCTGAAATGTTTATTGAAATATTTCAGTCATAAGTTTTTTGTAGACAATTAACTGTCATACCTGTACTAACATTTATCCTCATAATCTGGACTCTTAAAAATGTCCAACACGTTTATACTGAACATGTGTCTATATGCAAGCCTTTCATTATAAAGAACCATTTGTCTTTAGAAGAGATTTAAAATCTACTAAAATTATTGTATTTTTCTTGTCATTTACAATTTCCAACTGGACACTGCTGGATAATCACCAGAGGAATGATTAACATAAGTTAATTTACTGAAACATCTTTATATGTTCTTTACAGACAAGACCATAGAGTAGTTAATAAATGACTTGCATATGAATTTTTATTTAGAAACCCCATTGTCTGTTTTGTTCTACTAAATACCATTATATTTGCTAAATACTTGTATGCATTTTATATTTTTTTTTTCTAAAAGAGTAAGTATTTTATATTAAGGCACTGGAAAGCTGTAGATTTCATTTCTGTAGCTGTTGTAAGAGACAGCATTGTCTTAAAAGTGAAGAATTATCAACAAGAAGTGTTAAGATATTTATCACTTTTTAATACATCACTATACTGACTCAGAAACATTCTGAAACAAGCTCTTTTTTTTTCTATTCTGCTTGTTTCTCTCTCACACACACATGCTCCCTCATTTTTGTTTTTTTGTTTTTGTTTGAGTCCTTTTTGCTGACCACTATTAGCTCTAGACAGGAATAGTCTCTTCCAAAGTCAATTTTCATTTCTCTTTATGGATCTGACAGCAGGAGGTGCTGTATAAACAGTGTGACTGACACCCTGCTTGCACCTCTCCTCCCCCTTCCTGCTTAGCCTGCTAGCTTGAGCTATCTCATGATGCAGTCATTCTTAACTCTGGGGCCTGAGATCATTTTCAAATCCGAGGTTCCTAGCTGGTTGTTTAATTTCTACAAAATTTAATTTTCCTAGAGAATGTATATATCTACTATTTTTATAAAGTACTCACCTAATCATTAAAAATATGTACATTCTTACACATATATATATGAACTTAAGTAACTATACTGAACAAGATCAGTGGGTTTTTATGTATATTTCCTAAAATAAAACACCTGATTAATAAAAAAATAAATAACCTTATTGCCCACAAACTATAAAACAGTATATTCACTATCTGTTTTCTACTATTTTTTCACATTAAAATGTGTGCTTGGTAGTTAAAAATATGTACATTCTCACACATATATATGAACTTAAGTAACTATGCTGAACAATATCAGTGGGTTTTTATGCATATTTCCTAAAATGAAACACCTGATTAATAAAAATAAATAAATAATCTTATTGCCCACAAACTATAAAACAGTATTTTTTCACATTAAAATGTGTGCTTGGTATATTTATTTAATGGCACTTATGTGGTAATTAAAATATTAAGGATTTCAAATAATATACATGTATTTAATTTTTCATAATGCAACACCAGTTATACTTAAAAGTGTGTTATTTATTTATTTTAAAAAATGTTTCAAGTAAATAATTATTTAAATTAGTTTTATGAGAAGATCTATGAGACTATTAAAAACTGCTTGTGCAGAATAAGTAATAAAAAGTGATTGCTTTAGAGAATTTCCCCATAAGGAACATCCTGACTAGGCACAGTATGCAGCAGGAAAAGATGAGACTTATGACATCCCCCACCAAAAGAGAGACACTATTAGCCCCTTTATTGTTGGCTTTGCAATTATAGGAGAAGCATTTCATTTTCCTAACAGGCGCTGCAGCTTATGCACTGTATGTCACACTTCTTTATGACACAGTATCAATCGTTGGTTTTATACAATTAGTACATTTGAAAATGAAAACAAAGAAGTAGACTTTTAAAGAGTGGGACAACTCACCTGTTTGCAACAGTTTGCAGACTTTAGTCGTTGGTGCAGGGCCAATAGAACTCCTTGGATATAAATCCTTGCTCCTGAGAGGCTGAAACCTTCTCTCTTAAAGACCCAAACAGGTCCACACAAAGGTGTGATGGAATTTTGCAGGCATCTGTCAAGCAGAGGAGCTATGCAAAGAAAAGAAGAAAAAGGAGAAAAAAAAAAAAAGAAAATGCATTCTTTTGACCCAACTGAAATATACAGCCTCTAACGCAGCCTCAGCATCAGAACTAACTCTTAATATCTATTATTTATATCTGACCTGGGTTAAGCCTTGGAAAAGCAACTCCTGCATTTCTAGTGGCCACCATGAAGGACGTATTTATATTAAGACACCCCCCATGAAAGACTCATAAGCTTCGTGAGCACACCTGAATAGTTCTGAAGTGCGCCTAACTAGCTGCACGGAGTGTCATGGTGTGCACTGATTGCCTTATCTTCTCATTTATCACAGATGAGTTGGAACCAACCTTGCTGAAATCTACTTGTATTGTCCTGATAAAATTGCAAGATCCATGTTGTTTCTGTATACAGTTTCCTGTTGAGGAGCTTACATCTAGCTACTGTATTATAAATGGTAACATTCATAAAATATAATCAACACTCTCATAAACCATTTTATTATAACCTTCTCATTGCCACTACTCTAAAATCAACTTCTAACAAATAAAAATGCTCAGTGTAGCTGTTTAATAACAAGCAAAGGTCAAATGAAAAGATAGATAAAATTGATTCATGGTGATGGTCTCAACAAGATCTTTTTCTTGCTGTTCTTAGATTTCAAGATACTGTCAAGGTTGAAAGCATTTTCTCGAAGGGACCTAATGTGTGACAAATATGGAATGATTATTTTGGCTTCAGGCATTACTGAGATGCATGTGCTTTGCAGATATTTTTGTGTAACACGTACATGGGCCTTTCTCATGACAAAGTAAAATAGCATTCAGTAGCATTTCAGGCTTCTACCTGATATTTCATAAGGCAAGGGAGGGGAAAGGGAGGGGGAAGAAGAAAAGATAAGGAAAGGGAAAGGGGAAAGGGAAAGGTACAGGGGAGAGGGAAGGGGAGAAAAAGCAAAAAAACACCAGGATATGTTTTTACTAGTAACATACAAGAAAATACAAAAAACAGTAAACCACACAAAGCATATCTAAATAAATAAAACATATAAATCACATTTGTGAACAATGCAAATAAAATCACATGCATAGTTTTCCCATCTAGCCAATCTATGGTCATAAAGATTAGTATTTGCCAAGTGGTGGATTTCCTAGTACATAAATACTAACAAAGAACTACAGGTTTTGTCAGAGGAAATACCAGTGGATGAATATGTGAGTTCTTTCAAGACTGGAGACTTTTGAACAAATACAGAAGGAACACATCATACAGTTAAATCCATCTTCAAAGATAAATAGATAAACATGCAACAGACTGTGCTTTGTCTCTGCAGTGTATTTTACGAATTATTTAAGCACATGGTTAAGCAAAACCATGTGTTTAATTTTGTGAAAGGCACTACTTTTTAAAAAATCATGTTAAAATCCAAGTCTTCTTACTTCCACAATTCCGTAGTATAATCTTATCATCGAGTCAGTAATTTTATTTATTCTCACATAAACAATCCTGAGAGCTTCTATATAGTACACTTACTTCTCCAGCAGACATCCTTGCACCTACTTCTATCCTGCATACTTAGCATAAAATGCCTTTTCTCAATTAGTTGGCAAAGCCATTAAAATTTAGTTACTTAAATGCCATTGAAGTTTTAACATTGCTGTAATATTTACAAGACTTTACAACTGCGGTTCAGCAAAATACATGAATAGAAGAATAAATAAAAGCACTACAAAAGCTCTTTTTAGATCTAAAGGACTATCTACATAGTTAATAAAATACATTTAGGTTACCTCTTGAACAAAAATCTATCACGTGATTCTTCCAAAGTAATTTAAAATTGTCTGTGAGTCACCCATGTACTTTCTCTATGTTACAGAAGTGGAAAATGGCATCCAGAAGCTTGTACCAATGACAAATGGGAAGAGAGAGAAGCAACGTAAGAAGACATGTGGAAAGATACGTGCATGGGTTCAATGCTCTGCAGGGATTTAAGAAAAGAAAATGAGCTGAAGCCCTGCTCATTCTTAAGTTTATGACAAAAATTCCATTTATCTAAAGGGAGACCAGACTTCACAAAATAAGGCTGACAAAGATTCACTGAACAAGGTTAATATGCATATTAACCTACTCTTACTGATTATCCCAGAAAGTAACACTGGAAAAAATTTTCAAAATATGCCATCAAAGACTCCAAACCAGAATGTATACTATATAGCATTAAATATTTGCTTTTAAACCCCAGGTTTTCAGGAGAGGGCCACGCAACTGAAGATGAGCAAAAATGACTTCAAGATGACAATCAGAAAATTAATGCTTTTCCAGACTATTCTAATAATGCACTTCATCCCTAACATTGGAGACAGACATAAAATTAAGGAGATTTGATGAGACAGTGAATGAGGTCTGACCAGGAACACTGGCGGGAGTGAATTTACTTCAGGACTAAGTGAGCAGTATCAGAATAAAAATCTATGTTTCATGTTATGTGATGAGGAGTGGTTATAGTCATACTTAGTTCAAACAAAATAAAAGGATGAAAATCTTATCCCAGCGAAGTCTCTGGAAATTTTACAAATCACTTAAGCAAGTAAGTGTTTTACTCAGTGCTTTTAACTTAGTTACCATTAGAAAACGACTGCAAACAGAAATAAACACAAGTAGTGCTGCTTTCTGAGTGTGCAAGCAGGCTGAAACCCAGCTGCAAGAAAATGTGCTTATACTAGAGTTGGGTTTTATAACTGAATACTAATTATAATACTGGTAATTATTTTACCACAAATAATTTCAGGAACAGTGTAATGTGGCCATGCTGATTCGCCTTCTTCAAAGGTAGTGACCTTCAGGCCCAGAGAGGGGACAGTTCCAGCACCTGCTGGGACAGCTTGCAACTGAAAAGATCCAAAGTGTCACCTCTTCTAACACCCAAATTATCAGTTCACGCTGAGCATCAGACCCAAATAATTATCTATAAGCAATAATAATTTCCATAAATGTCAGCTGCTTTTATCCATAATGGTATTTGCTTCATTCCACACTTAACCTTTTTGTTTCCAGACTTACCGTCTCAAACAGCCTGTATATCCTGTAAGGGAAAGGAATAAAAGTAAAACTGCAAGGCAGTCATTTCAGAAGATTATACTGTTACTGAAATATTCCGTAAGTTTATTGCTCTCAGTATCTGGCTGGTGATTCCAGAAAACATCCTTAGCACTCTAGATAAAAAATTCACTGTTGCTCAAAAATCATTCCTAGTTTAGAAGTGTTTATGTTGTTCTCTTTTGGAACTGACATAGGTACGCAAGAATAATAATTTTCAATGAACAGCTAGCAACTTCCGGCTATTTTGGCAATGTAACTAAAACAAAGACACTATTAGTGTGAAATAATACCCTTTTGAAAACTAAAAGAGTATCAATAATGAGGTCAAAACATCTCCCAACTCCACTAGAGTGCTTTGCTATTACAGCTTTATACAGACCAGAGTCTACAAAGCAAGGTGAAAAGAATCTATAGGCAAAATTTCCCAAAGATTTGCAAGTCTGTTATCAAGCGTAGTATAGTTTATTCAACATTACAGCTGATCAGATGTTGAAAACATTGAGCTATGAAGCAGGACTATGAAGGTCAGTAAGAGTATATTAACCATAGAAAAAGAAGGCAAAGGTTAACCCTTGGAAAGAAAGGGCATGAGCTAACTAGTAAGGTTTAGGAACCACTCATCATGATGTGTGTCTCCCAGGAGGTTAGAGATTTTATTGTGAGGTACTCATGGAATTCCTGAGAGAGAGCGATGACAAATGAGTCCTTGATCACAAAGTGAAATAAATTTTAAAGGAAGGAAACTTCGCTTCAAGGGAGGCTGAGCAAAGGGAAGTAGTCAGAAGTTCTGGACAATATTCTCAATTATAGAAAAAAAACCACCTTTTCTTTATAATTTTTATGCAAAATTTAAAATACTGCATTAGAACCCAACTGCGTATTTTCTTGGTTAATTGAATAAATTTTCCCATTGCAGCTGTCTTAGCTTCTAGATAGTCAGCCAAGGATAAAAGGAGAGTACCCAAGGACCCTTGTTCCTCAGCTAAGGTGAACACTGTAAATATACTTTTGCTTTTATTCTCTCCCTCATTGATTTTTTGACTTTATATCACATGACAAACATTGAATTTCCTTGAAGAAAATAATTGTTTTACAGTGTAATTTTACACTCTGAAGAACACAGACGAGAAATTTTCCCTAAATCAAAACCCAGAGATTTTAAATTGATGGATATCATGGCACGAAGCCACTGTGGCAAACAGGAGAGAAAAATCTGCTTTTTTCTTTATCTTGTCTTTAAACTTGCTGAAAATTATAAGAGCGCAGTGGTGATCAAATGGAGTGACGGAAAGCATGAAATCCAAAGCCCAGTAGGATATCCACAAAAAGTAAGCAGAAGGTTTGTAAAGGAATGGGAAAATCACCTTCTGGCAATTTGCAATCACCACAAGAGAACTGCAAAAAAATAAAAAACAATCCCCCCAAAATTCAGTTTGTTAACTTTTTTCTTACTTAAACCCATGACGTTATTGAGGCATAAACATTAGTATTATGCTGAGTTATTTTCTACATCAATTTCTCTTAGGAAATAGCCTACAAAAGAGTAAAAGTATTTTTTTTAAATAAATAACAGTACCAGAATAACAGGAAAGAAATCATCAACATTTTTTCCACTATGGGAAAAAAAAAATCTTTCAATATACTGGAAAATACTTTTAAAAATACTAGAAATTCTTTTACACTTCCTCAGGACAAGGTTTTTCCTGAAGGTACTTTCAGTATGTACTGTACACTGTCTATATATTACAGAGGGCCTGAGACTGTGCTAGCAATCAGTACTTCGCTGTTTCTTATGGTTAGGAAACACCACACAACTGTTTGTCCAGGGAAACTGGCATGTACCAGAGGGCCTGAGACTGTGCTCAGTACTTCACTGTTTCTTATGGTTAGTAAACACCTCACAACTGTTTGTCCAGGGAAACTGGCATGTACTATCCAAAATTGTGGTTTGCATAGTGAAACAGAATGATGGAGAACATGCTGTTTCCCGTGTTGTTAAAATTATGTCAGTGTGTTTTTACTCAAACCAAAACTAATCTAACAGCTGCTGCGTACTTTTGTTTACATGCTGTATGTCAAATCGTATTGTCCCCAAGGTACTTATGAGAGATGCTTTAGCAGTCATTTTCTTAAATACTGATGCCTATCCGAATTTGGATTTTTCCACCATTGAACAGAATGACAAGCACACGATTGCTGTACTTAAAGCAATCTTTCACAGCTGCTTTGCTTTTTCAGTGATCCCATTAAATTGACGGCATATGCCTGTGGGGTCTACAATGTTACAATACTGCTGAACAAGATGTTGATTGTACAACACAAATTTGTAAAACAGAACTTGGCTTTATTGTGGGAACTATTTCGCAGGTCATCCTTCCTTTTCTTTTTAACCTGAGCAAAATTTAATTTAAAAACTTACCTGTCTCTGCAACCTTTACTGAACACCTGGTTATATTAATTGTTTAAACGTGCAAACCCTAACTCTCAGTGGTTAGTAGAAACGAAAACCTATGAAGTCTCCTCAGTTCCTAAAATGAGCATGAGTCATGTCTTTTCTTGAACTGAACGAAGTAGCTGTGCATTAAATATGCTGGCACATCTTCTGCTTGAGCAAGTGGACCGAAATGGTGTGAATTGTTAATGCCTTGCTGCTTTGGTTCACGGCTTGTGATTGATCATTTGTAACTATATCTACTCCTTGTTCCATGAAATCAAGTATGGAGTAATGGGTTCATCAGATTTTTGGGTTAAATTGAGAGTGAAGAGGTACTGTGTGTGGAAATAAGAGTTGCCATGTTCGGGGCTGGCCTTGTAACAGCATGGAATCTAAAGGCGATATTCAAAACCACTTCACTCATCATACGCTTACTGATTCTGAATAGGGTCCATTTGCAGGGGACATTTGGTAGTTTTCCAATACACTTTATGCCTCTTTCTCCACTTCTACCACCCTGGACATCATTTTATTTTTTTCCCCCCCAATCTTTTAAACTAGAATAGCTTATAAGAGGTCAGCATTCAAAACTAATAGACTTAAATAACTTGCTATGTAAAAGTAAAAACAGACTCAGACTGAAATGACTGTCCTCCTATTCATTAATGATACTACCTAAATACTAAGTCATTTGCATGACTTGGGCTATAGAGAATAAAGTTTTACTCAATATTCAGAATTATAATCTCATATTTTGTAGGAAATTAGTTTTTCCAGTCAGAAAAAAGGACTTACAATGGCCTTAATTTTACTCCTCAGTCCATTCATGTGCAGGAATGACACATTTCCAGACATTACAACACAGCTTGTGACTTTGCAAACAGCAGTGTGTGGGACCACAGCAAATAGAAGCCAACAGCAACCAGAAGTGACAACTTGCGATGGCCTGCAGGAGAGTAATCACATTACAGCATCTCCACAGAACTAGAAAGGTAATGTCAGTATCAAACTTGCTGCAAAGCTCACAATGTTCTGTTTGTGCAACAGAAGCCTCGCTACACTTACTGTGCTATCTCATCTCCTCTGGTTAAATTTCCCCAATTCAGGATAAAACATAACAAATTGCTCCTTTTGTTTTAAAACACAGAATTTACAGAAGCTATTTAATTACGTGTGAATGTTTAAC
This sequence comes from Calidris pugnax, assembly GCF_001431845.1. Classification (NCBI taxonomy): domain Eukaryota; kingdom Metazoa; phylum Chordata; class Aves; order Charadriiformes; family Scolopacidae; genus Calidris; species Calidris pugnax. The sequence continues at coordinate 1,148,644 of NW_015090909.1, forward strand.
TTGGAATGAATGACTCACTCTAATCTCATGAAACCTACAACCAGGTTTTCCTTCAGCTCTTGTGCTGAAGTTCAGAGACAAAACTAAAATCTGGACAAATTCTAGACCAAAAGAGAAATACAGAGTAATAATCGACTACTATTGCTCCTCATTTAGTAGTAAAGAATGAAATGGAAGGGAATTAAATGGAAAGGGAGTGGAAAGGAGTGTACTGCCTGTATACATCTATGTATACGTGTGATGATTATAGCCATATTAAGACAAAAAGAGAGACAGAGCAGTTTAGTTCAATTTAATCCAAGCTAGGTCATATAAGATGTCATATAAGATTTTGAATCCTTATCTTTGTTTAATATTTATCCTGATGAATGGAAATATAATGCAAGCCTACAGCAATCCAGTTGACGGCCAAATTTTTTCATTAAGAGTTTTGGGACACTTCAATCCATGCAGGATGAATATAGGAAGAAATCATGATTGAAGAAGTTGCTTTTTTTCAGAACTCATTTCAAAAGTTCTCTGTCTTTTTCTGCTTTTTCTCATCTTGTCTTTATGCTAGCACTAGAGAAACCCTGCTGAGCTCAATTTTCCACATTTAAGTATTTAATCAAACTCTTTTTTAACTAGTCAGACTCATGATGGCTTTGTTGGGTTACCACAGTGTTGGGAAGATTTCTCACATTTACCCAAGGAGCTGTGCCACCATTTGGAAGAGGTTTATCAAGCAGTCTTTTATAAAAAACAATAATTTTCCTGGGTATTTCCTTTTTTAAATTGCACTAACTTGCAGGTGTTCATCTCTATTTTCAAAACATTCTGTGTCTGAACAGTTAAAGAAGCCCATGCAGTTGAAATTGCAGCAACCAGCCAGTGAAAGGCCAAGAGGACTTTCTCAGTCATAGTGTGCTTAGAATTCTTCAAAATAGTTGGTTCTGATGCATTACTGAAGTCCCCCTGGTAAATTCCCAGAATAACAGAATGGTTGAGATTCGAAGGGCCCCAATGGACTAGAGTTTAAAAAAATACTACCTAGGAAGGCATATATTCAGATTTCATAGAAAGCAACTCCAGATATTACTCTAAAAAAATATTTCTTAAAAACCAAAGGTCTGTTCTTCTGTTCAACCAGATATAGGCTCTGCCAGAGAGGAGGAGGAGGAAAAATTGATCTTGTCATTTTTTTCCACTCTCATTTACCAAGTCAAGTAAAGATAACTTATAATAGAACTTAATGCTGTTTCAGTACTCTGTTGGTTACAACCCATGGTGTCAGCAGCTACACATTTGCCAGACCAATTAAAACATCTTTTTTATTTTCCCTGCTCATACTGTGATTTCTACACTAAAGAGAATAAGGTATTTACAAGGGGCTACATTCTGTATGCCAAATAAATTCAATAGACTCAGTTGTGCTTTCCAATGGAGTTTTAGAACTTCACACAGATGAGTAAAACTGAGGACTGAGCATTTAGTTTAAGTATCAAATTTTCATGGAAAATGCATAATCCTTTTATTATTCTATATAGAATATAGAATAATACATTGTACGTACAATATATTAGTAGACATGTACTATAATAATATTATTTATAATAATAATATATGGATTATACTATATTATATTACATTACATCATATTGCAGTATATGTATTATTATAAATTGGGCTGAATAGACCAGCTAATTAGCTGCATCTGTTGATGCCAATTCTTACTGATCTGACAAATCAACGAACATACTCCCTTAAGAGCAGACAATAGAGGTATAAAAGGAGAAAAACCCTATGGAGCACCTGATAGTAGGCATAGAGCCAATTTTTATATCTCTATAGGAAAAGTAACGATGCATGCTCCACAGACACGTGCCTCTTAATTCGAAATTAAGATCCTAGCTAGGTTAAGAATCAAAACATTTCTCTAGCTATAGGATCAATGCCAGTTTCCTTTCCCTGGATCTGTTGAACAAGGTGTGTCCACTAAATTCCACCTCTGAGGATAGAAGTGTTAGTGCAGAAAAGTTGGGTTGATTCTTAGACAGGTCACGTAAGTGGCATCAAAGACACTTTGTCGCAGTACACGATTTCCCAATGAAAGCAGGGTTGAGTGTTTCATTGTGACTGAGTTATATTTAAATGCTTGTTTTGAAGGAAATATTTTAGCAACAACTCATGCTTATATCCAAATACTCCAAGTGCAGTTACATAGTCTACGATCAAAGAAAATGAGGCACACAAAGCTTTAATCTGTATCTTGCTATATGTCATCAGTACCATAAATTGAAAGTGCCACCAAAGAGATAAATAGTTCCACCACATGGAATAGGAAGGCTCTGAATATATCAGTGGGTTCTTCTTTCAACAGTATTGACAGGGTATGTGCCCAGTTTCTCCTTGGATGGTCTTGGGGAATATTTAGCTGAGGCTATCATGCTCTTCTCATTACAATTCTTTTCATGAGTATTCTCTATATTTTATTTAATAATCAAGAATCTTTTTATAAATATATATTTGATTTGAAAGTAGCTGTAAACTTTGAAATAACAAGAAAATGCTCATAATGAAGAGAGCTTGCTTTCTTCCTAAAAAGTGGCCAGGGAATGCTATCTGGCTTGCACATAGAGTGAAAAAACCCTGAATATTATACTCCTATAGAACATATACAAGGATCAAAGAGAAAAATTGTGTATGTCTTATTCCACTGAAACTGTAAGGAAACCTCTCAGACTAAAGTACCCACAGGAAAAAAGACACACAATCACTGAAAAAAGGATGAACAATTACTGAAATATTAAAGTGCTCGAATACATAAAACAATAGGTTTATCCATGAGCTTATTTGTTTATTTCAATTTAAGGGTACCAACTTATGCAAAGGATTAAAGTTATAGGTCCAGATTTGCTTTTTAGTTCTAAGTCCTCGATGTAGTAAGCAGAAAGCCTGTCCTACAAATGCTACTTACCACTTATGATATTGCCAATTTTTCCTCCACATATATTCTATTAGTATCTCACTGGAGAAGTTAGATTCATCCTCAGTGTGCAAACATCTGAAAACTTTAAAAAAAGAAAGCTGTTACTGCAAATAATTAATACTTAGTTCTTTAACAAATACTTTAAGAAAAACAAAAAAGCCTCTCCATAGTATAAATATGCTCTAAACAGCCACAAATTAAATATTTACCACTTAGAGAACAAATGCCTTTACAATGTAGTCTATAGCCCACATAAAATGCAGAATCTACAGCTGTTGATCCTTTGATTTTCAATAATGACTACACACATTGGTAAGTATAACATTCTATATATGCAAATTTATTAGAAATGCAAGAAATCAGATATTCTAAATAATTCTTGGAAAAAAAGTAATTGAGGGTAGAAAAAATCTTATGTGTATTTTACCAACTGAAATAGTATGAAAACGAAAAATTTATTTGCCTGTGAAAAATGAATCTACTTCTATCAGATGCTGTACACATACATGTAACAGAAAGCTCTACTTCAAAGACCTTACTAAGTAAGATACAGAAGGAAAAATATTGCTAATATCTAACTAGTTTAGATGCAAAAAAAGATGAATATAGTGTGTAAAGTGTTTTAATATGTATTCATAGACCATATATGGTCATGGTAGAAAACCAATATAATATAGCAACATCTTAAAAGTTACTCAGTAACTTCAGCAAAAGATTCCTAAGCAGTGAAAAGAGTATGGCCTACTAGTGCACATTTGAGTTACGCTGGGTGCTGCAGAAAAGAAAGAAGGGCTTGATTTTCCCTACTACACTTTTATACTAATTGCATATTTTGAATAGAGCATGCATGCTTTGAATAAAAAGATATGCTAAACTCTAGAAATGTCCCAATTGCTTAATTTGACCTCTGATTCCCATTAAACATACATGTTTTTCTATTACTTAAAATGTTTAATTCTAAATAACTTTTCGTTCTGCTAACAAAGATAAAAACTCTACTTTAGAAATGTTTAGAACAACACACCCCAAACATAATAACATTTTGGCTTATTGTATACAATTACACTAGGGGATATCACAAGCCATTTCTTGTGCCCTCAGTGAAATTCTAAATTGTACTTATTGTCTATGTCCACACTGTTCTGACTTTTCCTAGTCATGCATTATAGTTATTGTTTTCAAAAGAATCCTCCCACTATCAGGTTTTTATGCTGAACCAGGTTTTCAGACTGAATAACAAAGTCATATACCTCAGTCAATTTAAAATATGTATTTCTTGATAGCATCCATTTAAATACTATTTGCATGCCACACATACTTCAAAATAATTGATTATTGAATATTTAGCCTACCTTTCTCCAATCCATACAGAAATCATAATACTTGAGAATATGTACAATAGCTATTTTTATATTGTGCAATATAAATATGTGCAATACTATTCAGTGAATGCAAATTTTATGAGAGAGTTGAATCACCACTATAGGACTTGTGTGATTAAAGCAGAAACTGTCACTGAAATAATGCTAGTGAAATTACCTGTCATCTTCTGGAAGAAAGTCTAAGATAGCACACAAGTTACTTTTTGATGACAGAAATGGAAATACTTTGGCCAGGAGAAATTCATTGCTCATGGAACTGCTGAAAAGAAAGGCAGAGGAAAATAGTAATGACATTCACCCATCATGCCTATTTCAGGTCAGCCAGGTGAATATCCTAAGCTGGTTTTTTCAAGCTGCGCGTAGAGAAAACAGAGACAGTATGAAGAAAAAATTTATCAGTCTTGCAAATTTTAAAAGGAACGTGTCCCATTTTAAAAATCCCACATTCGACTGCAACACATGTTTAAGTGTGAAAAACACATCTCCTTCACTGGTGAGGTAACAGAATCCACATTCCACAACTGACACTGCACACCAAACTTAGGAGAGATGCTGCCTTTCCAAAGAAATACAGTTTGAAATACAACAAAGAGAAAACAGCATCAATACAGTTCTGTGTTTCTTTGGGTTTGTTTTTTTTTCCCTTTTTTTACTTTCAACTGTTTTTCCTTGGGTTTGTTTGTTTTTTTTTTTTTCCCTTTTTTTACTTTCAACTGTAATTACAGTAGCTTTGATGCTGTTCTAACATGCACAAACATGAAACTCTCTTGAAGATGTTGCATATCACTTAAGATTGCCAAAATACAACATATTTGCTCTCCCCTTGCCCATTTTTGCACATATTTGGACCCAAATGCCAGATTTCTGACCCAGTTCTAACCTAACTCAGTACACTTTTTCTGGCAAGGGAGAAGAGAAGATGGGAAAACATGCAAATATACTACAATTTCTTACAATGGCATCCAGATCCACCAATAGTTGTAGTTTCTGATTCTTTAAAACTACAGTTTCCTTAACTTTCTAGGCAGTTGCCTTACTGAAAATTCCCATCTCAAATAGATTTGGGAGAACCAGGTTCAAGTCTAATGAGAACCAAACAGAATGTGGACTGGGACTTGAGTCTCCCCTATCAAATTCTGGTCTCATATCTCTGTCATAAAAAAATATTTAGAAAGATCTTAGCTCAGTAAGAGTACTTTAGACATTTTCTAAACTTCATCAGGACAGAAAAATTGTTTCATACTAGCTCGAATACAAAACAAATAGAAAAAAAAAATCACTATTTATCTTTTCATTCAGATTTTCTAAATGTACTTATCATTCTCTCCAGTTTTAATTGCATAAGAATAGGCATTTTCAGCATGAAAAAAAATAGTTTCCTTCAATGAATTTTGAATCCTATTTGGTATACAGCAGTATATTTATTGCTGTATGGCAGATGTGTGGTTCTTCCATCAGAAGCCTGTACTGTGACTAAATGGAGATGGGAGGAAGACCATGAAGATTGTACAGTCTGGTAAATCTGTCTTTTTGAAAACCGAAACAGAGAGAGCAATCATTCACTGTATTGTTTTTTCTCATTCAGTCAGGGACATAGCGTATGGTCATAGCGTACATGGACATAGCGTAACTGAAGTGCAAATGTTGTCACTTTTGTCAGGGTTTCAGAACAAAAACAATCAAATGCCCTTCAGTTGCAATTCAGACCTTCCTCCCAAGATACCACCAGGATTTGGTGAATTCACATCACTCTTTGCATAGCTGGTCCACTTTTTGATTATTTGGTAAAATCGTGATAAGAAATAATTACTGACAACAGAGAAACAACGACACTTTTCACACAGTAGCAACAATCTGTTGAGCATTTTGCTTGTTAGACATACAAAAAAAAACATTTCAATTGTTTTTTTTAAATCATGCTAAGTGAATGGCTAAGCAAAGGAATGATGGCCCATTCAAATAACAAATAATATTTTTATTCAAGGAAAAGGAAAATGCTCTGCTTCTGATATATTCTTTGTAATTTGACTACACCATGACTGGGCATGTCCCAGATGAGGGCAGTATGCTAGGAAATTGTCAACATATGCACCATATGTACCATATGCTGCCTTTATTCTTCCTCTTTTCTTTAGACATCCACTCAAAGACAGGATATTGGACTAGATGAAAGTCCAGCTTGACATAGAATTGCAACTTTTATGGTCATTTGTTTTTGTTTTCAATTTATAAGCGAGAAAAAGTTTTCTTTTTAAATCACTAGTCTGGATAATATACCATTTTAAAGATTTTAAAATATTTTTATTTTATAATTACTGTTGCATTAATACCTGAGAGACTGAATTTCAATCTGTTTTAAATGTGTTGACCTTTTACATTCATCTTGCAATGGAGGATCAAATGCTTGCATAAAATTCAAACGTAAATTGTACATAAACATACAACTTTTCCTTGGGCCTGTATTCTCTTTCTTCTGCACCAAGTGGTACATACATGCTAGAATTTTCCCAACAATTTTTCTCTTTCAGACTCACTTGCTTCTTTCCATTCCCATGTGACCTTTTTTCTTGTGCTGGCAAAAGTATTTTATGTGGGTGTGCAGTGAATCAGATTCCAGAAACTATTCCAAATTAAAATTGGCTATTTTAACTAGTTAACTTTTGGCACATGACACCTTCCCTATGTGGTTCACTGAATGATGGAACAAAAACCTGGTGCCAGCAAGGGAGTTGCAGAAGTCCTACAACGACAGGGCACAAGCAGTGGAGGCTTCTTTTAGCAACAGTGCTGGAATACACTGATTTGAAATGTACTTGGAACTATGGCTTCTGTCACGTTTGTATATCCTTTACAAGCAGTTCACGCATCTATAAGGCTTCATGGATATCAGTTTAATAATTAATGTTCTGGGTCAAGACATCCCCATGGAAAAAAAAAAAACCACAACAAAATTTGATTATTACTGTCCCAAACTACTGATTTTGTGTGATGTTCAAAAATGATTGCTGAATGTTTTTGCTCTAATGTACAGACAAATTTGATCTGTGTGTTTTGATTATCCTCATAATGTTACTAGTATCCTGAATGTTAGACAACAGGTTCTAACAGCATTTATTGCAGAAGTGTTATTATTTACATTTGCATGCAATTTCTTGATATATACTACAACCAATGTTGACAGTAATCAAGCTAGTTTTATATTACAAAATACAGGATATCTATCACAGGCAACATTAAAAAACTGACAGACATAAGACTTTCCATTAACTGAGCCAGATATAGTTCTCCTGGGTATCATTTTAGTGTATGAAAATTATAGTTGTCCTACAGAATTAAAAAAATTTGGATTTCACAATTCAGAGAGGCCTGAATGCTAACATTCCAGGCATTCAAAGTTTCTTACATATAGTGGAAATCTTTGCAAAGTATTCCACGTTGTGAATTAGCCCTAGGTTTGAAAAGTATTTAAAATTGATTTTTAGAAACTTATTTCAAATACATCACAGAGTAATAATAGAAATGAGGTGAATAAAGTATATATGCCATACTTCTTTTGGGACAAATACATATACTATTCTGGAATTACCTGAAATTAAAGACAGAACATCAATTCTTCTAAAACCTACCAAATTGCCAAATATTAAAATGCCTTATACAGGAAAAAAGATTTTTGTATACACCGTAACTATAACAAATGACGTTATATGGTTGCAGTGTCATATCTTTAAAGAAAAATATACTAACTATTGAATATTTGTAATTAAATAACTAGCCAAATCAAAATTGACCTTATTTTCAAACATATAACCCAGGCCTCGATAACCTTAGAAATAACCTTCCTCGATAACATACTGTTAGCACACGAAAACTAGGAGAAAAATAGGCATAACCAGAAGCAAGGTGGCTACAAGGCAAAGACAAGCAGATTAAAGAGCTGGGGGGATTTCAGGAAAGAGGGAGCACAGAAGTAAAATTCCCCTTACCTAACCTGAACATACATATGACCCCCGTTTTGTTGAATTCCAAGGCTTTGTAATTTAAGGGAATTTTGGTTGGTTTTTAAGAAGAATAATCTATAGTTATCTAAAAGCAATAAAACCATGGTAACAATGAAGGTACTTCATTCAAACATGCTAATAAATAAAGATTACCTTTTCAATTTGATTTTGCGATGAAATAGTCTCATAGTTATCCTGCTCTGTGCAGTTCCTAATAAAATACTGTCAGAGGTGTCCTCAACAGTTCTCTACATGCAGTTGGAAATTAAAGGCTTGGTTTTCTTTTCCTTGACAACATTATGAAGAACCGGGCCATTCACTGTCCAAGATACTTTCTTCATTAATGACAGATGGTCTGAAAGAAAAAAGAAAAAAAAGTAAAGTCAATATTTGGCTTCAAAATTAAAACCGGACACGCCATGCTCCCTTCTCACTATTACCTTGAAAATACACACTGGCCTGTCTCCACTTAGATGCTGGTATTTTCTGAAATACTACCACCAGCTTCCTACTAACCGTGACATAAGCTGTAGCAAGCTGTCTGCAGTGATAGCCTGCATAAATCATCATTCCTGAAGGGAACAGATGTTCAGGGTATGAAAGAGTAATACCACAATTTAGTCATAATTAAAATTCACCTTAGCATGCCTCTATCAGTGAGCAGAGAGGAACATTTCACTTCTCACCTACAAAAATGAAATGCCTCTCATTTCTTCTGCTTCAGGAAAATTAAGCCTGAACCTTTTGTACATTGTTTGAGTTCCATATCTGACACTGCATCACATAAATGACATTTTTATTTCACTTCAACTCTTAGCTTTTTCTTTTTTCCAACACTAGAAAATGACCTCTAAATAGTGTACTGCCTCTGCACAAAATGCACTTACAATTAAATCTTCAAAGGAGAATGTTATGTATTGCATGCAGAAATATAATCAGTAGCTCTTTAGTTACAGATCAAAACTGTGCCAATAAACATACTCATCACACTGACAACAATTCAGTCTGTGCTGGATACATTTAAAAACTTAGGGGCTGAAGGCCTTTAAAAATTATTTAGTAATCTACGATGACTAAAATCAGAGGGAGTTAGAGGATTAACTCAGTTAAAAATATGAACCTCAGCCTTGTAACTGCCATCAATGTTAATGGAATATGCTTATATACATAATTTCAAAAACGTAAGCCTCATACTGTTATTATTACAGTTGGATTATGTTAGATGCATGACAGTTCCAAAAAATTTATTTCAATTCACAAATCTTTATATCATGAGGCTACTTTATCATGAAATATAAAGCATGTGTTGATTATGTTAATAAATATGTCTCTAAACCCACTAAAGTGTAAATGGCTGAGCTTCTCATAGCAATTTAAAGTTCTAAGACAAAAGACAATTTATCTTCTCATCAACATTGATACTGGCAATCAATTTGAAAAAACTCTCATTAAATCATGGTTTAGTTTCCCAACTAAATATCTTTAGTGACTGTCAAGCTATAGAACAAGTCCATAAATTAGATCCTCAGTGAACTTAAATGAGCTAACCTTATTGAATTCCATACAGCTACAGTAATTTATCAGGATTGAGAATGTGAGCTTATAAATCTATTAATCTAGTAGGGGTTGTTTTGTAACTAATGTGTCTTCTCAACAAGCAAGTGAATTTCAAATTTACATTTGAAAAATTGTGGCTTGTTTTCTTCCACAAGGATGCATCTACATTGGCATTCTATTTCAAACAAAGACTGCAATTTTTAAGTGAGGAACCTATAGCTTCCACTTAACATATTTGATTCATATCACAGAGCAGTTTCAAAGCATGCAAACCGATATCCTTTGGGTGAAACCAAACCAATGGATGCACTCCCAGAGGTCTACCTAAAGTCCTTCCGTAAGTCCACTGCACAGACAAAAGCTAGCCCAGAGTAAAACCTCTTAAAATGTGTATAGTGGGGACATCAGGTTCCTTTGTACTAATGGCTTCGTACCACAGATCTGTTTCTCTGGGGCTCTACAACTTGTTAACAGAGAGGTAGCTTCATTTTCCTTCTCCAGAGCTCTTCCTGTTAATTGTAGAATTTATGAATTTTGCCTTATCTTATTTACTGTTGAAACAGCAGAAATGCACACTTGCAGTTATCAGGAAGATATTCTGTGGTTGCTGTGAAAACCAATTGGCACATGCATTTGGGATGAAATTGACAGAAATCTAATAAGATAGAAATGCCTAAAACTCTAAACATTCCCATTGCCACTGATCACTTTCCAGCATCAGACTTTGCTAATGCCAGATGTACCAAGTAGATTCTTAGGCTCAGAATAGCCTTTGACACAGGATTTAAAACTGGAATGCCAGGTCGGATACAGATGGGCAAAAAGCATTAGTTCATACTTGCCACAGCTAAAAGTAACAATGTTAGACTGGGAAATGCAGGGAGACTTCACTGAATGGCATCACAGTGCTTATTATTAAACAATTGAAAATTGTGCATTTTTATTGATTTATTATTCATCTAGAAAGCATGAAAGTTTTACAAAAGCCATTTTAGAAATGGAACCTCTGAAAAGTTCTACAGGATCTCACAGAAGAGCTTGAAATAATCTCCTCTCTATAAGGACATGCACAAATATCAGCACAGTGACTTTTTACTTCATAAACAACAACACTTTATGAAGACATTTTTCTAATGGACATAATTTTTTATGCTAATAACTCCCCTTTGTGTGAAAAGATTATTTTGGTTGACTATGTAAGACACCCTGTCCACTCAGCATACAGGATGACTATCCCTTGGTCCCTCCATCAGTACAGGTTCCAAGTCATATGAGACTATGCTAATGAGGAATGATGGAAGATATAATAATGCCTAGCAATGAGAAAGATGCATGTCAGAATTCATGTGAACAGCATATCTTGAATCACACCTTCACCTGACTTACCCATGAATTCCACTTCTGATCACAAGAAAACAGTAATCTTGTTATAAAGACGTGGTTACAACACCAGTTTAACTACTGGTTCAGAAACTAACATCAGAAAACAGATCTTAAGATATCAACTGAGCAACATCATTGAATAAAAAGATAGACTGACTGTCATCTGGAAATTTTTGAAAATGGTATCTTTTCAGAGAAGTTGTAGAAGGTGGTTCAGCCATGGAAGTAGGGTCTCTAACATGCATTGACAAATCTAGTCTAAGTCTGTATCATTATGTAGTTTGGTAGGGTATTCATTTATGTAGTTATTGGACACATATTATGTGCTATTTCCTATATAAGCAAGTATTAAAAGTTGGCTGGGTGACAGCAAAAGGATGTTTAGGTATGCTGCACCAAGTAAGTGTAGCTTGGTTTTCTCCTGAGCATATTTGGAAAAGAAGTGGCAGCTGATTTAGATTATAATGAAAGATGACATAAGGTGAAACTTAGAGTTCGCTTGGGCATTGAATGATGAGAGCAAGTAGATGCCTAAAGGTAAATTTAGGAAGATTATATAGTTGCCTAAGCCAAAGAATGTGATAAAGAAAAATTTTGCCCACCATTTAAGGTTACATCCACAGTACCCCTTAAGGCTGGCTGGAGAATTGCTCTGAAGGTCAAGCTTGTCTGTATTCTATAAGCCTGCAAGGAAGCTTAGAGCACAATAGGAATAAAACCTCTAGGAATCTGCGTGGCCAAAAATGCTAAGCATGACCATTTGTTCCCAGCCTTGGCTGAACAAGATATCAATGAGGTTGGTATGTGCACGGAGGACAGGCACTACATGGTAATGAATATACTGCTGCCACTTCAGAGCAGCGTAGACATAAAATCAGACACTTGGGTGTCTTTGTGTTCCCTTGTTTTCAACAATAAATTACTCTTGCCACCTGAAATTGTCAGTACATTGATGCTGCTGTGCATCCTTAAGCGACCATGACCCGACATGATTTGAGAAGTTTGGCAGCTACTCACAAACCAGGAATCTCCAAAGCAAAATTCCCTCTTTGAGGCGATAATTCAGATATACTAAGTGCAGAGACAAACAGTGGTAGCACTGAGTTTATCACAAATTTAAGCAAATATGAGCATTTAAATAAAAAAATTACTTGAAGAATGGTGGTGAAGTCTCATTTATAGACGTGGACAAGTGTTTATATTTCCTGGGTAAAGGGAGGTCAGATTCTATAATCTTCTCATTCTGACAGACTCAGTTCCATATTTCTCAATTCCCAGGAGAGTGCTCATACTCTCCAGAATACAGGCTGGATTGAGATCTCTCTCTTGTTGCTACTGGACTGTGCAGCAATAATTCAAAATTCTGGGAGAAGAAAGAAAGAATAGCCATGGGAATCTGACTTTACAGATCATTGATAATAAAAGTACTTATCTGGAACTAGGTTCAGGATTTTATAATGCCAGTCTTACACAATGTCCAATCATGGTGTTTAAGCAGATGAGATTTCAGCTTCATTCCTTTCTTGAGGATTTCTTAGCAGCTGTTGTAAGTGCTGCTTCTCTTTAACCTACTCTAACCTTCACACTGATGCCATAACTGAAAATGTTACACGTAACAGAACTGATTTGATGGGAGACTGGAAGGAAGTTTCTTACCCTGCTAAAAATACTTTGAGGTCTTTACGTGTCTATGTGACAGAGATAGAGCAAATATGGACAACGGAATGTAGAAGATTGCCAAGGTCTGTAGGGAGAGAGGTTATATTCTATTAAACTAAAAACTACAATAGGAAAAAACAGACAAGCTGTTTGACACACAAATCCTTCTTGCATTGCTTAAACACTTAAATCATCTACAAGGACCTACTGTTATTACTACAAAAAAAAGTGGATTTCATTCACTTTCAGAGTTGGGAATAAAATGCAGCATCATTATGCAAAAGGAGAGGTTGAGAGACCATGGAAATAAGGCAGCCAAGAGGAGGTCTAACTTATAGGGAAGACGAAGAAAGAGATTTCTCAAAGAAGCACAGTAAAAGGACATGAGGAAACAGTCACAGCTTCAGCATGGGAAAATTCAACTAAATCTAAGGAAAAAAAAAATGATAAAAATTAAGCAGTGGAATGGCTTGTCCAGAGAGGCTACAGAACTTCCATCTTTGGAAACTTTCAAAACTTGACTGGATAATGTCCCAAGCAATCTATCTACCTTTGAAGTTAGCCCTATTTGAGGAGATTGGACTAGATCACCTGTACACCTAAATGTACACGCTACTGCCAGCCATAATGTATCTTAATTTGTTAACCACTAAGTGCTTGATACTGTAAATTTACAAATCTTAACCTAGTTTTTTATAAGCATGATTTACATATTTTTTAATGCCAGAATTTATCATATATTTCAAAAATTTAACTATACACTTGGTATTATACTTAATGTTAGCTGTTGAAATAATTTGAACAAGATCAGCAATACTAATCAATAGTTTGGTGCAGAAAGGGAAGACTAGCTCAGCAAATTGACATTACACTGAGAACTGTGAATAAGCAGAATAAATTACCTAAATGGAAGAAACCCGTCCAAAACACACAGTAACACTGGTACTGCTAGTTAAAGTATCCGGAAATCTTTAACCATCTCGAGATAGAAGAATTACATTTCAAATTTCATATGCCAAGGAATACCTTCCTCCAGCTCCCTGATAAGTAATTCTTAATGATATGATGACATAGAGGTTCACTACTAAGAATGAAGAATGTCACTTGTAGAATAACAAATATAAACTCACAGAGCACTTATCTTTTCATTTGCCATTCCCTAAGAACTGACTATACTGTTTACTATTTGAGCCCAGTTCTGTACGTTGCACGCATTTCCAGTTACATGGAATTTATTTCAAAACTCAGTTTTCTTATTCTCTGAGCACCTATCCCCTTCATTCACAATTGCTTTATGCTCTCACTGTTGAAACAAGATTTGCAAGAGTTTTAAGAAAGTTTCTTCAAATGATAATAAAAAGAATAAACTTAAAGGTTTAAAGGGACTAGAATATGGTATTACAAATATATCAATATTGTTCTATATATTATAATACGTGATACATATGTACTCAGACACATTTAAATTTAACTTCTTTCCCTCTCCTGAGCTTGACAGAAGTAAATGGCAATCAATGCCTCAAACAACCTTCATAACCTCATGAATCCAAAACTTGTTGTCTAAAAAAAAATATTTTAATCTATTAAAAACAGGACATAATTTCCCCAGTTCCTGCTTTTTGAGACAACTGAGTGATACGTTTTAAAGGGTACAGAGCAGTAACAGAGACATGAATCTGAAAGATATATTATATATTAATATAATTAAGCATTAATATAATAAAAATGAAACTCCCTGATATATACTTACAAAATAGGAAGAAAGGCCCAAGTTTACTAAAATTTAAACACACTAGTGGTAACAATACTGCTTTCAGTTATGTCCTCTCTCCAAATTACAGATGCCTCTGTATTTGGGAAACATATTATGCCCAGGTCACATTCCTGTGTTTAACTAAGTTTACAGTCACTCCCTTTTCTTTAAATACTTGAGAGTTTTTTGTTTCTGCATGTTCTGAAGTGTCATAATTTATGGCCACAGGCAGAATGGCTATATTTAACTAATAATGACAGCAGTTGTCATTAGATTTTAAACTCACTAACACTAGTCTGACATATTATTTGAAGTATGTCTTAATTCTAAATTTGATTAAAATTACAAACATCCCATCTTCTCTGCCAATCAACATATTTCATCCCCTTACCTTGAACTTTTACATGAACTCTTCAGGAAAATAGGTCATGGTATTAGTGTCCCCAGTTTGTGAAAAGACTTTTATACGCTTTTCACAAAACACAAATAAAAATCAAGGCTCACCAGTGAATGATGAATTTTTTTCACTATGTTTCATGTGCTATGAATCTGAAATCTAGAATTTACAAAAATCATATGTTTAATATGTTTATAAATCATATGTTTAATATAATAAAGTTATATTTTACTTTAGGAAATAATTCAAAATACATAAATGATTAGCAGTTAAAACTGCTAGTATTAGTATAACAAAACAGGGAATCAATACTAAAAATTAGGGAAAAATTCCTATTATTATACTTGAGCAGTCCAGAAACAATCAAAATTGTTTCAAGAAATCAAAAATTTGGTGTTGGTACAGTTTAAAAGAAAAATTAACACTTGTTCATGTCATTTCATATGACTTCTTCCCTTATTTACACTCAAGTAAACCTGAAATTATTTTGGGAATTAAAAAGGTGTAAATGCCAAAAGGAATAAGATAAGCCCTGAAGAGACCACAGCAACAATGCAGTTTGATAAAAACGTACAAAGCCTGGATGAAAGGTAAAAACTCTGGCTCTGCACCTCAGCACCATATTCAATTGATTGGTTGATGGTTTACAAAGCAAATGATTTTCTTCCATTTGGCACAGAGAAGAGAGAGAATGCCTTTCAGTCACCAGTGCTCTATATTTATCTTCCCCATCCCCCTCTATTTTTTCTCTTGAACTTACATTCACCAGATCTAGAATAATAATAGTTGGAAGACTTCATGTCTCATTCTGTATTGGGATGAATTTCTCCATTCTGCACAGCTGGCAATCAATTTTGGTTTGGGATTTTTTCATTATCAGGGGCCAGATATTTAATTATAAATTATTTTAAACTGATTCTTACTGCAATCTACAGGTTAGTGGTGATACATATATCAATATTTTGCATTTCTTGAATAATTTTTCATTCTAATACTTCTGCTTAGTGGAAATAAAGGAGTTAAGACACAGGTTCTACAGGCCAAGATCCGTACCTGTTGTTATGTGAAAGATATGGACAAAGATTTCTTCCAACTTCTGGTTCTTTGTACACATTAGGATTTCTGAAAATCTACCCTGGATTTGTCTTCCAGGATACTGCTGGGGAGGTGCTAGGCCAAGTTCAACTACTGATTAAACAGAGCTTTACTTTTTACATTTAATTTACATTGGTTTTGCTGTACCTTATTGTTTCCGTGTTCTTTTATTCAAATACAATTTTAAGCCATATTTGGAAAGTACTTTTCCCAGCTAGAAAATAGCATTATTCTTTTTCTTATTAGAGAATTGCTGATTTATTTACCAGAATTATGTTCCCACTGCTGAGGTATCATAAAAATATACAGAAAGATACCATTTCACATCCAGGCATCTTATAGCCTAAGGATTTAATGAAGCCTATGGAGGAAGCTGTATCTCTCTCTTTAAATTCAAGTGGATTCTGATCCACTTGGACTCTTATTCAGCCCCCCAAACACAGTACTAATACCTAACTAATTAATACAGTATCACCTCACTCTGCTGACTTAATCAAAAATACAACATGAAATATAGTTGTTCAAGAGAAATTGCAATAAAAGGGTAATAAATAGGACATTTTTTATATTTATGGAATGTAGTTTTACTTCTAGCACACAGTACTGGAAACATATACATCCTACAAATATAACTCTAAATGAAAGAGTACAGACATTTTGGCTAAGTAGTAAAAAAGTGAACAGTTATGGACTAATCGTTTCCATATCTAGTGTTCTTTTACTATAGTGAGCCACAGAATGAGAGCTTGAGGTAGGTCATAAACAATGCTCTGCACCCAGTAGTAAGATGGATTAACCAAAATAAGGGCCTATGTGATCAGCAAAGTGGCCCGTGCTCCATGCAAGGAATCCTTGTCAGCATGACATACAAAAATTCTGTGAGCACGACTTAACAACAACAGCAGTTTGGCCAAAATCCAGTCTTTAGGAAGTGATTCAGTTTCAGAGCAACACAGCTAAATTAGGTGTCTACTTGTAAATTATCCATATGTGAGCTAGACATCAGAGTTCCCATTATAGTCAGTGGAGCTCTACTAAGTATAGCTGTATACCTGTATAAATGCTTAGCTTCACTACTCTGAAGGCTCCTGCAAAAATCACTGATGCAACTTTCAGTAGTATAAATACCAAAAATTGGTTTTGGATTGCAGTCTAAGTCCACAATTGATTGATCAGCCAAAATTCCTTTGTCTCCAACTTAGTAACTTCGAAGCAAGACCAAGGTAAATGGCAAACACAGAAACTGAAAAATTATTGAATGGACGATGATGTTTAGAAGAAGTCATGTTTTCTACAATAGCATGACTGATAAAATGCACAAACTTCTCATGAATGAGTGATAGAAAATTGATCATTTTATTGGGCAAGTTTGCTAATGTCATTGGAATTAAATTCAGCAGGAAGAAATCAGTATCAGGTTAAGAAATTGGTAACTAATGAACAAAAAAAATATGAAGGAGTACACCGGAGACACCTGAAACTCAATTGCAAAGAGATGTAGGGGCACAATAAAAGCTGACAGGAGAAAGACAAGGTATTAAAAAGAATAAATAAGAACAATCAATATATTTTAAAATTCAATAACCGCTAAATATTTGTGTCTGCAAACAAACACTGAAACATTTACATTGGTTTTGCTGTACCTTATTGTTTCCGTGTTCTTTTATTCAAATACAATTTTAAGCCATATTTGGAAAGTACTTTTCCCAGCTAGAAAATAGCATTATTCTTTTTCTTATTAGAGAATTGCTGATTTATTTACCAGAATTATGTTCCCACTGCTGAGGTATCATAAAAATATACAGAAAGATACCATTTCACATCCAGGCATCTTATAGCCTAAGGATTTAATGAAGCCTATGGAGGAAGCTGTATCTCTCTCTTTAAATTCAAGTGGATTCTGATCCACTTGGACTCTTATTCAGCCCCCCAAACACAGTACTAATACCTAACTAATTAATACAGTATCACCTCACTCTGCTGACTTAATCAAAAATACAACATGAAATATAGTTGTTCAAGAGAAATTGCAATAAAAGGGTAATAAATAGGACATTTTTTATATTTATGGAATGTAGTTTTACTTCTAGCACACAGTACTGGAAACATATACATCCTACAAATATAACTCTAAATGAAAGAGTACAGACATTTTGGCTAAGTAGTAAAAAAGTGAACAGTTATGGACTAATCGTTTCCATATCTAGTGTTCTTTTACTATAGTGAGCCACAGAATGAGAGCTTGAGGTAGGTCATAAACAATGCTCTGCACCCAGTAGTAAGATGGATTAACCAAAATAAGGGCCTATGTGATCAGCAAAGTGGCCCGTGCTCCTACTCTGCTGGCTTAATCAAAAATACAATATGAAATATAGTTGTTCAAGAGAAATTGTAATAAAAGGGTAATAAATAGGGCATTTTTTATATTTATAGAATGTAGTTTTACTTTTAGCACACACAGTACTGGAAACATACACATCCTACAAATATAACTCTAAATGAAAGAGTACAGACATTTTGGCTAAGTAGTAAAGAAGTGAACATTTATGGACTAATCATTGCCATATCTAGTGTTCTTTTACTATAGTGAGCCACAGAATAAGAGCTTGAGGTAGGTCATAAACAATGCTCTGCACCCAGTAGTAAGATGGATTAACCAAAATAAGAGCCTATGTGATCAGCAAAGTGGCCCGTGCTCCATGCAAGGAATCCTTGTCAGCATGACATACAAAAATTCTGTGAGCACGACTTATCAACAACAGCATTTTGGCCAAAATGCTGTCTTTAGGAAGTGATTCAATTTAAGATCAACACAGCTAAATTAGGTGTCTACTTGTAAATTATCCATATGTGAGCTAGACATCATAGTTCCCATTATAGTCAGCGGAGCTCTACTAAGTATAGCTGTATACCTGTATAAATGCTTAGCTTCACTACTCTGAAGGCTCCTGCAAAAATCACTGATGCAACTTTCAGTAGTATAAATACCAAAAATTGGTTTTGGATTGCAGTCTAAGTCCACAATTGATTGATCAGCCAAAATTCCTTTGTCTCCAACTTAGTAACTTCGAAGCAAGACCAAGGTAAATGGCAAACACAGAAACTGAAAAATTATTGAATGGACGATGATGTTTAGAAGAAGTCATGTTTTCTACAATAGCATGACTGATAAAATGCACAAACTTCTCATGAATGAGTGATAGAAAATTGATCATTTTATTGGGCAAGTTTGCTAATGTCATTGGAATTAAATTCAGCAGGAAGAAATCAGTATCAGGTTAAGAAATTGGTAACTAATGAACAAAAAAAATATGAAGGAGTACACCGGAGACACCTGAAACTCAATTGCAAAGAGATGTAGGGGCACAATAAAAGCTGACAGGAGAAAGACAAGGTATTAAAAAGAATAAATAAGAACAATCAATATATTTTAAAATTCAATAACCGCTAAATATTTGTGTCTGCAAACAAACACTGAAACGCATGGTCTCCCATGTATTTTTAACAATTAATGAAATACAACCATTTACCATCACCATATGTAAATTACATGGAAGAACAACATACTACAGAGCATTAACTCTTTGGCACAGTTCTGCAACACAGTATTTTCACAATAGTCCCCCAAAAATATGTTCTAAATTCTTGAGACTTGACACTTTTTTGTTTAAACTTCTGTTGGAAAGGCACCTTATAACTGATGTCACATGTATTTATTAAAAATATTGAATTAAATTAAAAGAATCAATGGCTTTCAATTTTTGTCCCAGATCACACAATTCGACAATTTACGTTTGAGTCCTTATTCATTTAATCCAAGTCTCAATTTAAATTGCAATATGTCAGAAAGAAGAGAAGGTGAATAAACCTAAACAAATCAAGCCATAAACATCACTGGGGATTATATTTTATCCAGGTATTTATACCACTTGAAGCAATGAAAGTATATGCAAGATAATACAATTGTGACAGACTCTGTGATTTATACAGTACTTGAAATACCGATTTCCACGAAGGTGTTAAACTTGCAAATATTTATGTGTAACTACACATGTAAGAAGTCTGCCTGCTTGTACATATTTGCAGGGTTGGGGCTTTACAGTATAGCACTGATCTTCCATTCCCTTGCAAAAAGAATTTGCTACTGACATTTGACCTTGTTAGCTGTGCGTTAAGGACTCAAATGCAGCATTCAGTATGTTTATATTGACAAGTCATATTACTCTTTGCTCTCTTCCCAATCTTGGGCTAGAGAAGAAAATATAAAATAGGTACTGTCTATGTCTTTATACACTCCAAAATTTGCCTTCAATATACTGTACCTTTTTAAAAATTTACACATCCTTCTTTCATACTGTTTATAAATAAAAAGATATAAGCAAAAACGTACTATGGAATGTTATACAGAGAATTTATAAATGTTTTTAACATCAGTTCTGATTTTTGATCACATGGAAATCTACGCAATTAATTGTCATTTTCCAGTTCTATCAAACCAGTAATCAGGGGCGTAAAAAGGCCTATTTTCTGGTATTGGTGGCTTTTCTACTTATAGCAGTGACTTTTTCCTGTTATACTTACCCTTTTAATGGACACACAATATGTTACTCTGTGCCCAAGCTCACCTACTCTTTCTTTTCTCAAAAGACAAGGCACATCTGCCACCTGCTCTAGTCTGTGTCCCAGCAACAACTGTCGAGCAGCAAAAAGATTGATTATCAGTCAAAAACCATTCAACAACACCAGATTTTGGTAGGTTAAGCTTGCTGATCCAGCAAGAGATGGTGTGAAATTTTCAGTAATGTGTGCCAACATTTTGGTGCTAAAAGAACAGCAGTGCATGTCACAATGAAACACAGCCAAAGATATGCAGACAAAGCACAGAAGTTTTTGTTGTGAACTTGGCTTGCAAGAGGCAAATGAGAGAAAGGAAAAAAGACTCGCTTAATGAATTTGAAAATGTATTGTAACACCCAAGTCATATGCATGGAGAAACTATGCTAGGAGTATCAGTGACAACTTTGTAACAAATTATAGCCGTACCCATATTAAAATACTGAAATATTAGGATTCTTTCAATGATTCATACAGTACCAATAGCAGTTTCATCATACAATTTTGCAAGAATAAATACAAAGATCTGCACCTTTTTCTGAATATATAGGTCATTCGTTAAAGCCATTCCAGTGAATGGATCACCTGTGTCATACACAGAAAAATTTTTATGTTATAAATAACAGCTAAAAATACTGAAATATTAGGATTCATTCAATGATCACCTGTATCATACGCAGAAAAATTTTTATGTTATAAATAACAGCTTACCATATTTTAAATTGATTATGTAAGACAGACTTACTAACATAAGTTTCATTCATTAATACCTTAATGAATACGCAAACACACCTTTAATTACAAAACTTTATAATATAAAGTCTCTACTAATTTATATTAGATTTTAATGTGTAGAGAGAGCTAGGAAGTATTTTTTTTCTTAAGCAAATAGCCAGTAATAAGTACTGTATAGATATCTTCTTGAAATGTGTTTGTACTAAGTAATATCGATCGGTAAAAGAAGTACTGAAAGATCATTTTAATATTTTGAAATTCAGAATTAAATATTTAACAGTAAAGTATGTTTCCTAATACATCCTAAGATAACAAATCCTATTTTAAATCTATGTGGAAAAAAAAAGCCCAAGGCTTGTTTCTAAAGAAAGCACATAAAGAAAAATGGCCCAGAGAGCAAAGAAATATGTATACAAAATATATGCAACATATATATGAAATAGGCACACTAGTTGAATGATTTGTCTTTTGTCTTTTTTCTTTGCTATCCCTAATTTTTTTTTTTTAAATCATGTACTTCTACTACAAGATTATACAAATTGGAAAGTTTCACATAATGCTAAACAATTTATCTTATTTGCATTTCTCATTGGAATTGTAGATTCCTACCTACACATATACTACACTAATAATATTTTTTTTTTTAATTATACGTTGACTTATATCAATTAAAAGTTCTTTATCACAAATGCCGGTTGAATTAATAGCTTAATAGAATACCCAATTGGTATCTTGAATTTGATACTGAACCCTACTTAAGCTCATGTTACAGAGTGTTTGCTGCAGAAATCTCACAATGTACTTCATGATCTTAAAATATGACAGAGAGAAACATGTTCACATTTAAACTGTGAAGGATTCAGAAATAGTTCTCCCCCTTGTAAAAAATGAAACATAATTACCAGATTGGTAAGTGAATGAAAAGGAAAGAAGAAAAATGTTAATAATGGTCTTAACAATCTAAAATTAATAAAGCATAGCGAAGTATATATTCCATATTGTTGTATTAATTTTTCAAAAAAATTTAAACAATGACATTAACGTCTTCAGTCTTACATTCTGGATAATTTTTGCTAGTGAAATAAGCCTAATTAATTATGTCTGTTTGATGTCACTGAAACTAAACAGTAAATTCAATAATCTCTTTACATTTTCACCATTTAACCTCCTGCAGGCTCCCTAATGTCTATTCAGATCTATATTAAATTAAGTACCAATGCTAATGAAGGGCAATAAATGTGGCTGTCAGTAGATTTTTCTTTCATTAAGCACATTATCCTCTTACTGAGCTGTAAATGAGTAAACATTAGTTTTGTTAAACCATGCAAAAAGACAGGACGAAAATAATTTTTAATTGCACCCCTTGAGCTATTTGCTGGGGGTTCTGAGTTTTGTTTTTGTTTTTTTTTTTACCTTTTGTTTTTTTGAATGGATAGAAAAACGTCTCTGCAGTTGAAATATAAACGTCGGCATCATGGGGTATGTCTTTAGGTTCTAGTGCTTCGCTGCCGCCTGCCAAGAACACTCATCGTGCAGCCATGTTCAGATTCAGCTTTTCAGAGCACTTCTCCAGCAGCTAAATGAATGCAAGAGGTAAGGAATACTGATTACAAACATATTCATTTTATGATCAATATTTAGTCAGAAAGAGTAAAATTGGAAATAAAAAATCCACTCTCATATAATTCACCAATGATATTAACTGCACAAGTCCTTTAGTATTTTAATGATTATTACTAGAAATCATAGTATAACAAGATGAGAAAAACACATAGCCTTCAAAAGATTGATTTAAGAGTATTCTGCTCCTGCCTTTTAATGTCAAATAATATTGTACATTATGCTGTAACTTATTGCACTTCGCATTTACAAGAATTTTTAACACATCACACATGTTAGGAATACTGTGCAAAGGAAGAAAAGTTTAATGTAGGATTATGTTAAAGGAAAAAAAGGCTTTGCCTTAGGGTTTGAAGCAAAAGCTACAAATAAACTTTATGCATGCAAGAAAACTTCTCTTAGAGCTTACTGGGTTAATATAGCACACAGAAACTTTAGCAAAGATCCTTGTTGTGCCATTTCTATAAGCTCTGACTTTGATTACTTTTGGCTGCTGTTTAATAACTTTGGATACTTCAAATGCCCTCTGGATATGCCAGTGTTGCAAACAGAGAGCACAGTTAACTCTGTTGAAAAAAAAATCCAGTATAGGATATTAAAGAAACGATCCAAGACATTTGTCTTTTCTTTTTAATTTTCTACAGTATAAAAATTTAGTTCACAGCACCTAAGTTATAAACATAGACAATACAGAGAAACTGGATTGTTATAAGCAAAATAGACTTAATCTGTCCCAAATTGAGTTTAGTCAGAACTTCTAGAATACTTGGAAAGCAGTTGCTTAATTTCACTACAGTCCTTTTATGCAATATTTTATGAATTTCATAGCAAAGTAAATCCCCTAATTTTAAAGGTATTTTTCAAATCTATCAGCATAAATAAACCTAGACAAAAAATTCTTGATTCTGAGAAAACTTGTAATTAAAGAGTCTTTTCAGTGCATACTATGTAGATTATTGCTTCTAGTTTAAAAAGTAAGAACTGATGATTGTCTTTTCTTAGGCAAAATTTCAATCAAATTGACAGCAATTATGCCTGTACAGTGACTGCAGAGTGGGGCTTATTGTTAATTGTTTCTGTTTCCCAGATAGCAAAATATATTCAATGCAGCTGCCAGAATAAAATTAAATAAACTAATACTCAATTAATAAAAATCATAATACTATTTAAGAAGCTCTTACTAGAGCCAACTTCTGAATAATACCGCAGTAAGACTACTTTTAAAAAGAAAAAAAAAAGGGCAGGGGGGAAAGCAGATTTATAACAAAATGTCATATTTCAACAATCACATCTGTGACATTCGGTCC
Organism: Calidris pugnax; assembly: GCF_001431845.1. Lineage (NCBI taxonomy): Eukaryota > Metazoa > Chordata > Aves > Charadriiformes > Scolopacidae > Calidris > Calidris pugnax. Next base: position 1,173,112 of record NW_015090909.1, read on the forward strand.
CCATCCTAGTCTGCAACAAGAGGTTCCCCTGCAGAACTCAAAACTGCTTTGAGGCCTAAGATTTTAATTCCTCGCATATGAAAAACCTTGGCAATTTTTCCATGCATTTCAATTAGAATTGAACTGATACTTCACATAGACCGTAACGACATGTAAGTAATCTCACGTATTTTACAGTTTCCACATTTCTTGAATGACGAAATGACCTGATAAGAATCCTAGCTTTTTTGTATTCTTTTTAGCATTTCTAAAGCAAGTCATGCTTTTAAATCAGCGTAGGAACTTTGATGGTGAGTACTAAACCATATAAATAGGAAAGCCAGAATGTGCCCCCCTTAAAAAGGTAACTACATAATTTCTTTTTGGTTTTAGAGTTTAAGACTTTCATACACCAGGCAACAAGTATATTAAAATATATGTCTTATTACACAAAATTAGCAATTGCAAATACTTTCATGGTTTTGGATAAAGCACATTCAGAAACCTTCACAAAAAAAAAAATTTAAGAGCCATTTGTATCCTATTTGAGATTATGTCTGTACACAAATGAGGAGATACCATGATAACTATAATCAATTAGGTTTGTCTCAGTTTTCAACAATTTACCTACTCAAACCAGAAGACACAACAAAAAGTTTTTGATGAACAGATCTAAATTAAACACACTGAAACACACTTTTGTTCTCCAGGTCTTCACTTTAATCACCTTTATGGTACATTGAAAAACCCATTTGTTCTCTTGGATTTTCCAGATAGATGGAATCAATTCATTTTGGATTAATTATGGAGAATCACATTCTTCTTTACAGAGGCTAAACTTGATGGATATTACCTATCCAGTGTTAAGTCTATCAAAAATTTTTAAAGCAAACTGGGATGCCTGTTTTATTGTAATTTTATTTGTCTCAGAAACTTTTGATGAAATCAATATGGTTTTAAAAAGGATATACTCTAAGAAATTTTTAGGTCAAGAAATCTTAATAAAAATTAGCAAGGTCTTTTCTAGAATATCAACTGAAACCCTATTACAATGTGACTGAACTGCAGCAGTCATGATTAAAAGCAAGACAGAAGAGCTTTGATTACCTTAGTTGACCTGTGGGAACACTTTCAGCTCTGTTTCTCTTGGATGGTGATATAAAACAGAAATTGTCTGTACTGCTTGATTTGTAGCTGTCTATATGTCTGATACTCCATCACAGCTCTGAACTGATTTTGTTTGATGTGTAGTACAACCCTGAAGTCTTGACCTTCTTGAGACCATTGCTGATGATTGCAGGCGAATGTTTTGGGCAAATAGAAGTTGCTGACAGCTTTGCTTCCCTTCAATAGTTTTAGCAGATATTTTTGCATAGGGAGGGAAACATTTTCTGAAACAGAAATATGATAAATATAGTTAAAATTTTTTCTTTTTGCTCTCGTCTTTCAACAACTTTAATTTAGTAATGAGAGACGGTAAGGAGTTCAGAAAAGCCTACAATAACTTAAAGTTTGAAAACACCTTATGAAATTGTGCTTATAGTTTCACCCTGATTCTTATTGCTGCAAACTATAAAATTATTTCAGAATTCAACTCAATTAATCTTTGCACAAGCTAGGATCAGAATGGGAGTTGTATAAAGTGCTGTAGCACAGGATTATGGGGAAGTACAGTAGGTATTTCAGCTATACTACACTGCAATAGCACTGAGTCTGTGCTAGCCTTCCTTCATACAAAATAAACATTAAATTATCTCATAAAGCTAAGAAAAGGGTTTTATTTGCATAATAACATTAAAAATGATGAGAACAAAATCCTCCAACTTTCGATTTGAGGCTATTATTAATGGCGCAAAATTACTTTCTACCATAGGCCAAAAGGCTAGATGGAATATTCATCCTTATGAAGACCCCACAATCTGATTTTGTCCAGTCTTTGGAAGATCCAAATCAGCACTAGTCTAAACTGTGCCAACAGCAGGATCAAAGATCAAGAAGAAGCAAGAAAGGAATCAGACGAGATCAAGCCCTCATTCTTCTTTCATACTCAATAATTAATTATCAGAATATTCCCATTATAAATTACAAAAATGTTGTCACAACAAATGTAAACTTTGTCCACATGGATTGTGGTATGCTTACCTAGGAAATCCTTAACTAATATACTATCACAAGAATACCAAATATTGGAGTGCAATCAAAGAAAACTGTTTTTAGTATTATGAGTCTGAGCACATGATGCTGTGTTCTGAATTCTGACTAGTGACAGTAAGAGGACACTATTTTTCTAAGTACTCTTCTTCTTAGAACACCATTCATTATTATTTCCCAGTCCTTCTCCAGTTTTTTCTTAACATTTCCCACCACCATAACACCTATTTATACATACAGTGTATTTAATCCTTAGGGAACTTGTGCATACACTCCAATTCCTTATCTGAGGTGGTTTCACACAGAAAATGCAAGCATGCAATTACCAAGACTAATCTTACTCTTGCACTGCTGAGCTGTTTAATACTTTGAGAAAACTCAAATTTAGACATGTCTCATCCTTCTGGAATTAAACACCACAAAATGAAAGTCCTAATACGTGGAAAGCTCACAAAAAACCAATGTGAAAAGCCACTAGTCAGGAAAAACAGCTTGGTACTCCATATTAAAGCACAATTTCTTCTTAGTCAATGGTAAATTTTGCTAGCTGCTATCACCAAGATGTTGTGATCCTATTTTTATGGCACAAGTAAAGATGCCCAGATAGAGAAAGAAAAGATTTTGAAACCAGAAATTTAAATGGGAAAAGAAATTCAAAAACCTAAAACCCTAAAGAGGTCTAACAACTTTTTTTCTCATTTAAAAGCAATTAAACTGCTGCTTATTCATGGCCAAAGCACTGAAGACCTACTGGAACTGTTATGAAAGGAACACTTACTTTTGATTAGTTCTATATGGTGAAATTGTTAAGCTACATCAGATAAAAATTTTTATTCTGTTGCTCAAGTGCAATTTTCTAATTATTCATTATTGTCTAACTAAAGCATATTTCTCCATGTTTCTTTTTTAAATAGAAAATAACAGCATGCTAAATAAAAGTAAATTGTCCATACGGTTTTTTAAGACAAATCTCCACATGGCTAATATTTTTTTCCATAAGTGAAAAATATAGTTACTTTAACAGACGTTGGTTCAGCTATACAGGTCAAAGTTATCACACAGTTTTGGATTTGAATTCAACAGCAGGATAATGACAGTTGCCAAGGATTTGTACTTGCTGTCGCTTACTACTAGTGTTGCCTGTCAAATTGTCTCTTTTTCTTATACAGAAGCCATGGAATTTTTTATGGATAGCAATTACTTACAATATACAATGAAGTACATCAGATGTAACAACCACCCTTTAGCCCTTCATTATTTGGTCGTCTCTTTGTTATATCTAGTCATCCATTTTCACCTAAATTATTTATTTATACTGCATATTTGACAAGCATGTATTCTTTGCTTTATTTTTTTCAGTAGTTGTTCAAAATATATAGTGATTTATTTTAATATTCTCCAATTAAAATTTACATATTTAGATTTACTTTTTTATTTTTATACTTGCACTTTGTGTTGGATTTCTCAAGAAAAGCATTATCTGCATGGTGAAATCATTTTATTTATCTGCCAAAGGTATTAAAAATTAAAATAATGGCAATATCAAATCTTAACCACATAGGTGGGGTTAAGCAAATCTTATATTTATTCATTATTTGTTTGCATTGTTAAAGTATTTTTCTCCAGCCATCATATATGTTTCATAATTGTTTGCACTTCCATTATTATTGCACTACATGCACACATGCTCCAGATAACCATATTAATATAACTTTACACTGATATATGAGAACATGATATTTCATGTATGTATGTATGATCTAAAATATTTTCTGGTACAGGCCTGCATTAACATAATCATAAGACTTGTGAAAATTCTAAATTTAATTTTATTATACGGGAAACCCACAGTACACACAATTTACATTATAAAAACCAGAGTCTAATAGTTTAGAAAATTTAGTATGCTTGGGAAACTGCCTTCATAATAAGTCAACCAACAAAGGACAGATTTACACATATAATCTGCATCACTTTGGGAAGGACCTTCTTCAACAAATAATGCTGCAAACCTCACACCTGCCAAGTAAACTAAACTGTTCTCAACTCATACAGCAGTCGGAAAGAAAAAGTGATGATCATTTCCCTTTTATTAGGAAAGCCAAACTTCCCCTTTTCTCCTAATACTCTTTCCAATTGCAGTCTAACACAAATTTACTATCTATTCTAAATGAGTACACACTAAGTAATAACCTAACAACTACAGGCAGCGTGTGAAACTCATGTCCCACTAAAATTGTTGGGAATTGTGCCAAAGGCTTGAATGAAAATTTTTTCCTGGATCTCTAAGTCAATGAATAGAAATAAACCGCTTCTCCTTTCTCTGTCACTTCCCCGCTGAAACTCTGGCATCTCACAGGCCTCTGGCCATGAAAGATTTTTCCCCAGAACTCCAAAGAGAAGAAAAGAAACTCCACTACTCAGTTAGGCAACTGGTGCCTAAAGCAAAAGAAAATGGTTAAACAATCTTTTCGAATATCACAATAATCTGACAGCATTTACTACCTCAACTTACTTAGCCAAGAAACTGGACAGCACCCAACGCGCCTCTTCTGTCTCACCTCAATTGCCAGAGAAATGGGATTTTCTTTCAGCGCCTGGAACAGACAAAACCTACTCAATGCCTGAGGAATGAAGCTGCCACACTCCAGAAAAGAAAGCAGCATGAAAAATGAGAACACACATTTCCTTGACCAAGATAAGTGCTCACAGAGAAACTGATAATTGAGTCATCATAGCACAGTTTTACCAGTTAGGTAGATAACAAGGTAAATAAAAAGCTGTAAAAGTTTGAAACTTGGGTGTCGCTTACACTTGCAGAGTTAAAGTGGCTACCATCTGCTCCCATGCCTTTCTGTGAAGTAGGGAAAAAAGGGCAGCAGCACCTTGGGACCTTAAATGGCTGCAAGGGCCCTGATTGCATCCCCCACCTGGGGATTTGGCTGCCGGGCTCAGGGCCAGCTGAGAGATATAGCACAGCTGAGGGCTGCCCCTCCTTCCCTCTGGTGACTGTGGGGAGCTGCCAGACAGCTCTGCGGGGCGGCCTCAGCTCAGGCTGGGCCCCTTCTGCGGGAGCTGCCCCTAAGCCGTAGCTCTGGTGCTCGGCCTCGCCTGAGGCGCAGTCCTACCCGGCTGGCAGCCATGCCACCATGGCACCGCTGACCCACACCCAGCCCACAGTCTGACATCTTGGCTTGGCCTGGTGACCACTGGCTGAGTCTGACCCCGAGACCAGAGCTGGTCCTGACCCCTGGCTGGTGTTCCTGGCTCGACCTTGGCCTGATGACCAGCTGATGACCAGACCCGGCTCCCCGACCCACAGGGAGCCGCCGGCCCTTGCTGTGCTCTGGCAAGGGCTTTCAGGACACGATGGGATCTCTTCCCTTCAATAAATACACGTGATATCTTGTCATTCCTAATCATTCTTGTACCTTCTTCGGTACAAAAATATCTTCAACCCTCCTGACTGAAATCAATTATTAACACCGTGACTCAGCGTTCAGTTAGCTGTCTGACTGCACAGGGACAGCTGGTATCTAAAGAGATGAAGAAAAGTGAGAAGACAAAGAAATTTATTTTACAGATTCCAGTACCGCTAAGTGGTGGTGCAGACAGATCCAGAAGGAAGGATTCACAAACACTGAAATTTTAAATAAAGATCCAAAGTTGAAAAACAACCTGTCTTTAGGGTTTTGAGATATTTTTCCCCTTTCTTGGGTGAAACTGAGAGTATACTATACAGAAAAAGTATAGAAATATTTTAAATGTTTTACTTCATCTTTAGTCAGAGACTGATGCTAAAAAAGTATTTACTCAATTATAGTTTTACAACTTATCACACAGCAGCAAATTAAACATCTTTGGCAAATCATGAGTGAAAAGTTGCCATGGCTTTACTCACACATTTTTTGCTAATGTAGGTTTGTGCATCCATGTGGCATGAAGACATTTGCAAAGTTAAGAGCTCCTCGTATTTTTGAGATGATGCACATGCCATATGGCATTTTTCCTGAGCACTTAACTGGACTTCTGTTGCTTTCCATTTCCTGTTCAGCAGTACAAAAGATTGTAACTAAAATGAAAGCATAAGCTTTCTGTTAACAATTAAGACTGATGATTAAATAGTGATTAAAAAATTGAATCAATCTTGTATGATAATTTTCTCTACAGCTTGTGAGAACGTGGTGGGTTTCAGGCAGTTTCATTTGGATGCATGTATACTTTGCATATTGCTCCTTTCTGGAATAGCAAGATTTGGAATTGAAAGGGAAATCTGTAGGCTACAAATATAGAAAGAAAATACATTGTCTGTGGACTTAGATTAATCTGATTGTCTGTATATATAATAAAATCAGAAATACATGAAATAAAGTCATACAGATTTTCAATAAAACCACTTCTCATCTTCTCCCTGCTGCCCTCTATCTCCTCTATCCCTGTTAGAATGGAACAACTATTGTGTTACAGTAGCTGTTCCTACAAAGACATCATGAAGAACTCAGGAGCTTTGTAATTATTTTATTCCTTTCAACAGGAAGGGTTCTTTTTTTTTTTTTTTTTTAATTTAGGGAAAACAAGTATGTGATAGACCTTGAGATAAAATTACCTAAATCGGGGTCAGAATTTACATAAACCTAAAATATATCACTGGTTTTTGGATATATATACAGTCTAATATTTTACCTATCATTGATTGAGACAGACTGGTGGTCGGTTGAGAAACCCTTAAATTATACTTTCTTATGCATGAGATCTGCCGTCTGAAGTACAAGTTGCCTGTAAGAAGGGATCTCTTGTTTTCAGTGTTACTGCAAAAGCTGTGCTGACAAAAAATTACAAAGTAAGCTCTTAAAGTGAGTGCTTGCTTTAGGATTGTATAAAGATCAATATTTGAATGGTTTATTTTAATGAAAAGAAACAATGTACAATTTACACAGTCAGCTGCACTGTATTTCAGAGACAAGAGTTTATGGGCTGCTACCTGTAACAGCTTAGCAATCACAGTTATCAGCAAAACTAACAGGAGCAATGAACACTAAAGCAAATCTGAAGCTGCCCTTCACAGTTTCAGAGTCAATTCTTGCAAATACTTACACAGTTGTTTAATATAAAGGACATCAATGTGTCTATTACTTCGGTGCAAATAGAAGTATATACGTTCCTTTGCAGGATTAAATCCCTGTTGTCTGTTTCTTAATCAAAGGTTTGTGTTTGAAGTATAGATTATCATTTTCACAGTCTACAGAACACAGACATACCAACCGGTCCTACAAATCACCACGACAAACTTTAAACATTCCTTTCACTGCAAACAGCTACAAAACCTTTTAATCGCACAAACTGATCCATTTGACTAGTTATGTAAAATATGTTGCTATTTCATTGCCCTCCCAAATTTCTTGAATTACTCTTTCTTCTAGATCTTTCATTAAATAGATTTACTAACTTTTTTGGACATTTTTTTATGATATGTCTGTACGGTGTTTAAGGCAATGGGCCCAAACTTGCCTGAAATATCAATGGACAACACCCTTCTCTCCCTCAAATCAACATTAAGATAACAATGTAGAACCAAGTAATTCTATGAGCCAAAGAACTTGCCTGAAATATCAATTGACAACACCCTTCCCTCCCTCAAATCAACATTAAGGTAACAATAAAGTAATAATGTAGAACCAAGTAATTCTATGAGCCAAAAAAAGCCAACTATATTGCTGAAATATAATTTTAATGTTAAAATGGCAGTTGCAAAAATCAGAAAGACATGCAATTTTTATTCAGTAACATTTATTTCCATTTGACTGGATTGCTCTTCTGTGACTAACTACTATTTCTTTTGTATATATCTTAAATTTCAAACATTCCTTGATGATGTGCATTATCTCAAAACACCTTTATTTACCATGTGCTTACTCTTATAAATTTTACTCAGTATAGCTCAATGGAATTTGACGATAAAGTAATGATCTAATGGCTAGGTGACATCAAAATGGGCAGATTTGCTCCGCTCTTCCAACTCTTCCCCTTGTCCTAGACAAGTTCTTCAGCCACCTTCTCTGTGCTGGCACTGACACATGACAAATCTGTTCAGTGGAGCTAAATCAGCAGAAAATTATAAATTATAAATAGATTTTTGCTCATTTATGTCCACAAATTATTTCCCTGTGTGGTCACATGAATGGCAGGGCTGATGCAAGGACAGCAGGAGTACATGACTGAGGCAGGTGAAAAAGCAATGGCAGAAGAATGTTACCACTTTTAGTGGCAACTAGTCATTAGATCAGCATTACTGTACCTTCAAACTACACCTTTCAGTTCAAACTGAAAAGACAACGGGAGTTTTGCTTAAGCTAGGACTGAAAAATATATGTAATACGGGAATGTATAATTAAATGGTATTTGAACTACAGCAATCATAGTTTTTCCTGTAATGCTAAAAAAGCATTTTACAACTTGTCACAATACTTGGAAAGTACTTTAGTCTTTAAAAGAATCCACATAATGGAAAAATGTTAACCAAAAATAGGATTAATTATAAACTGTATCTCTAAAGAAAATAGCCCAGTGTTCCTCTTCAACAAACATGTGGAAACATATCCAATTATCTTGGAAAAAGCCAATTAAAATAAAATGAATAATGTAAATACCAGAACTAAATACTTCATTTTATAATTACCTTTCTCAAGAAGCTGGTTTTAACATAAACTGTGAAATACTGTCAATCTGTCAAGTTTGTGAGGTTATAGACAACAACATTTGTTGCTCCCTTGCCTTTGTGTATATTGCAGTTTACATTAGCAAGTGACCAATGTGACATTGATCATCTCTGTTTCTGATATGGGTTTTCAAACATCTGAATATTTGGTTTAAGTATATCAGAATAAAGATGAAGGTATATCAACAAAAGGAGTCTTATTCAGTCTTTTCACTACAGGAATTTAAAAAAGAAGAAATATGACATAACATGTGGCTTTATACACATGGCTAGCAGCGTGTGACTATGCAGAATGTGAACATATGTACAAGAGGGACCAGAAGAAAAGAGGTCCTTTTGTTTGAAAAATCCACATGCAATCCAGGCATAACTGCGATTTTAATACTGAGAGAGTGGATGGGTATTAAAACTGTTCTGTGTTCTATGACAGACATAAAAAAAGGAAAGCCATAAAATGGCACTCTTTTGGAGTTGGAGAGGGATATTGAGAACATGTATCACAGAGAAGTATGGCTTTCTTAGAATCTCATGGAGCATGATGCAATTCTTTATTAATTAATTCTACTGAGCCTACATGACAGAATTGGGATTGAAATGACAGTATATGAAAACATTTCCTATATACCATACTGGCATATAACTGGGGAAAAAAAAATTGTTTTTAATGTATGTACAATTTAAATTTGAATAAAGTTGGACCTTGACTATGTAGAGCATAAATAAGATTCATTAAAATGACCATGAGTAAGGACATGGTAGTACTCGCCTCGTCATGCCACTTTTTCCATTTGCAGGCAATCAGTGTGGGAATGAAGCCTTTTATAGCATGACAGTGTCTCAGAGGAAATCCCATTATGTTGCAAATGGAGATCAGAATATACCAAATTGACAAAAATGTAACCAAGTAATGTTTGTTTATTAATGAACGAGACCTTTCATTTCAAATGATAGTGTTGTTTCTTGTAACCTTTTTATTCTACCACTGCCCACTGCCAGAAGACTAAGTACGTGTTATACCCTTTTTGGCTGCTCTTCAGATCTTGCACTCAGATCAAACCAAACGAAGACAGTAGCTTGTAAGGTTTGCCATCATGAGAAAACACTCCGATCCCTATTCTTTCTTACCAACACAGCAATTTCAGAAGATAAAATATTACGTTAAAGTGATTTTTCAAAATGCAGTTTGTTTAAATTATCAAGTTTGCAACGTCGAGCACTGAAAATCAAGATAAAAATATAAATTTGCACACGCAGTTTGTATTTGACTTTAAGTACATGGATTCTGATAGACTTAGTGACATAATCATTTGTTATGATTCCTCCGATTCACTCACTTCACTGAGCCAGAAATGTGCAGGGAAATGCAGAAAAAGAGATAATTGTCTCATGGCTAAGGTCTGCTGCCCTGGATAAATTGAGTATCATTCTTGTCTTTATCTTAAAATTCTAAAGTGATATTGAATAAGTCATATCAACCAAAAGTTCCCAGGAATAGGAAACAGTAGCCACATTTTTTAGATATCTGATTTGGAGCATCTGTGATCTGTTTTTGTAGATGTTCTATTAACTGTAAATGAAGTCTCTGCTCTGAACATCAGAGATGCATTATAAAGATAAGTACCGTAAGTTATAGGAGTTTCATATTCCACAACAGAACACCAAAATTCATTGTTACTTTGGCACTTCAGTCTTTATGCCGCCTTTCTCTTTGCCAGAAAAGGAACTGGTGTCATCTTTTGAACTTTCAGGACCAATGATATGAGTGCCCTGAAGACTTTTTAATTAAAGTGTGGAACCAAGTAAGATTCTGTCACATCTGTTTATTACGGATGTTTATTATTGATGGCTGCATCTTCAGAACAAAATCTGAATAAAGGTCCATACTTCAAACAAACAAGTTGTATGAACACTCTTCATTTTTGGTAGAGGCTGGAGTCCCCTGAGAATAGAAGCACAATGCAAATAACTGATACATTACACTCCATATATACCAAGTGGATGAAAAAGGATAAGAATAGCTCATTCTCAGTTCAGCAAAGTGCACAGTTTTTAATACTGTTTTAATGCTCAAACATTAAGTAAATATTTATGGAAAAATGTTGGGCAGGCATAGCTATAACTTCAGTATAAATGTGGCAAGCTACAAAAGAGACATAAATAATTTCTCAAAGGGCACAAGAGTAAACACCCTCTGATGTGTGTTAGCAAAGCGAGGAAAGGTATGAGGATCTTTGTCTTTCCCTCAGTTAATCTATGCCTGGTTTAGACTGATTGACACTGCACTTTAAAGACAAAAAACTAAGTCATGAAGACTTTCAAATTATCATATTTGACTGAATTTTCATCCATTGATTTTACTCCACCTGCAGCACACTAGACAAGGTAATAATTTATGATAATTATATGAAAATATACAATTAATATTCATCACCTCTCATTTCTCATCACTTTAGATGATCAGTAATGCAGAGTAAAAATGCTGTCAGATTTCTAATTGCTTTGTAATGGGCCTGAAATAGGGAAATCGTTAAAGACAAACAATCTGTCACTTGTCTGTTACCTTAACTATCTATCACTTAAAAAAACCCTCATTAAGTACATTGCTAATGAACGACAAAAGACTGTACTCAGTGTGCCCAGATGTACCTTTTTAAACAATATTGTAAATTGCTTAAATAATTCCCAAGACATTTTCAATCATTTTTGTGGAAATTTAATGGAAAACATATATTTTCAGTGCATGTTACATCTCATTTGTTCACATCATTATGACATTTAGTCTATCATATCCACATCTCCTGGGAGACAAAACTTTGTTTTTCTTTTTCCTGTTGACAAATCTGACCCAATTAAAATGAATTCTGGAAGAATTTAACATTCAGATCTCTGACACCTTTCTCTTAAAAAATAAGAAAAAAAAAAAAAAGGTTCCATTATTCAGTTTTAAATATACCTATCTCTTCCAAGGATTTTTATTATCTATATTAAAAAAGAAGTCCAACATTGTTCAAAGTTGAACAAATTATTTTACCTTTCACAGACAAAACAATTGTTCCCAAGAGACAGAACTCAGAATTTTCACTTGCACCACTCTGGAGTCAGGTGTCTACTATAGCTCTGACAGAAAACTTCATTTGAAAAAATTTCTTTTCACTCTCTGACTTTAACAGCCAGAATGAAAACAGTACACCAGAAGAAGTATCGGTGAGACCCTCTAGTGAAATATTGTATTATTAATTGCCACATTAAAAAGTTGGAAAAAGAAAGAAAAGAAAGAAGAACTACAGAAGTCATTTAAGACAAAATACCTATCTGTGCATAACTTAAACATATTCAATCTCCTAAAAATATAAATATTCAGTGCTCGTTTATGTTGTTATATATCAGATGCTAAAACACTACAGTTTAAGGCAAAATGTCTAATACTTGATGGCTGGAAATAGAAGCCAGGCAAATTCAAGTTTAGAATTAGAGACAATTTTTTACAGTAGAATGATTAGCTGCTGAAGCAGCCTTCTCACAAGTGAGAAATTTTTCACCTTTTAGTATTGATAGTCAGACTGGACATACTGGACTCAGAACAGTAATACATAAAAATTCAGAAAGCAGAGAAGGCTATGCTTTCAGAAAACCATTAATTAAATAAATAAACAAGTGAGCTAACAGACTAATTAGTTTTGTATCAAGAACAGCACTACAGTGTATGCTGATGTTTAACAAACATAAGTGATGTCCAGATAGGGACATATTTGTCAAGCTAGGAATTATACTAAATAACTTTGCCTTTCCAACTATAAAAAGGCATTTGTTGCAAAACCTGTAATTTCTCAAGTATCCTGAATATTCTAGGTACTCTTAGAAAGACTTCCCTTCTGATTTCTCTATAACTGGTCCATCGCTCTTTTCTACGCATATACAGCAATATAAAACCATTACAAACAAAATAAGCCAAAAAAAGCTTTATTGTTGTATTCGATTTGCATGGTGCAGGGAGAAGATACAGGGGTGGCTTCTGTGAGAAGCTGCTAGAAGCCTCCCCCATGTCCAAAAGAGCCAATGCTAGCCAGATCCAGGATGGATCCATGGCTGGGGAAGGCTGAGCCTGTCAGTGATGGTGGCAGCGCCTCTGGGATAACAGATTTCAGAAGGGGGGTGGAAACCGCTGCGAAACAGCAATTGCAGCCAGAGAGAGGAGTGAGGTATGTGAGAGAAACAGCTCTGGAGACTCCAAGGTCAGTGAAGAAGGATGGGGAGGAGGTGCTCCAAACACTGGAACTGAGATTCCCCTGCAGCCCGTGGTGAAGCCCATGGTGAAGCAGGCTGTCCCACTGCAGCTCATGGAGGTCCACGGTGGAGCAGATATCCTCCTGCAGCCCGTGGAGGAGCCCACGCCAGAGCAGGTGGATGCACAAGAAGGAAGCTGTGACCCCATGGAGAGCCTTTGCTGGCAGGACTTGTGGCTCTGTGGAGAGACGAGCCCATGATGGAGCAGGTTTGCCGGCAGGACCTGTGACTCCATGGGGGACACACACTGGAGCAGTCTGTTCCTGCAGGGCTGCAGCTCAGTCTCCTTTGCCCCGCTCTCTCTCCCCTACGTATCCATTTGATTGCAACAACTAACTTAATTCTGATACCTATAATGATGAAAGATTACCACATTGGCTCGAGATTGATTAACGGCTTCAAAAGTCATTACAACCAGACAGAGTATGATGAGCTAAGACTAAACCAAACATAACATTGTGATTTCTGAAACTGGATAGATTAAAATAAAAAGAGAAACCGAGACACAAAGATTATAATACCAGACAAGGCTAGATAATCCCGCAGTAATTTCATTTCACAGTTTATGCATTTTTCAGTCCATGAACACCAAACTGTTACATTAAACAGCCTATTTTGTAAACAGTCTATTTTCTTTACTTTGTTATGACTGCTGAACATGCACAGAAAAGAATGAATGTTTCATCTCCAAAATTGTTCCACTGACTTCAGAGACAATTCCTTAATATTTATAGTTAATTCTACATTGAACGATTACAAATAATTATACTATTGGATACAAATGTTCATTGGATACAAATCTCTTAAATAACTCTGAGTTTTAACTACATTACAAGATGGCTTCAGATGCCAAACCTATAGGGAGTTAAAATGGAAAAACTCTACATGCAACATTTTAGAATTTTAGGCATGAAGGATATAAATGGATACTGTAAATGTATCCAGTCCCTAAGAGGATATTAATCCTTTGTGGTAAAAGCACAGGTGTAGTAACGGATCTCCAAGATACCACCAAATCTTTTACAATTTTCCTTTTAATTTTACACCCCTTCACAACAACAGTACCTATTGACATATCAGCCCCAATCTATGGCTGAGGGGGATACATTAAATACTGTGGGGCATTTCATGTTATATGTGGGCTGATTACAAGTCCAAATGAAGAAGGCAACTCATGCAATCATACCGAAACCTTTGCCTGAGAGGTAAATTCTAATTTCAAAAGGGACTGCACTCGATACATCTCATCCATAATTCAATTATTTCAGTGAAAAATGTAATTACTCACACTGGTACTACAGAAGTTACCACCACATTGACAACTGGGCTGTTCCATGATTCATACATGTACTGCCCAACTGCAAGGACAAGTCTCTCTCCCTTTTAACAACTATGGACACCCATGTTACAAACTTGACCTTACCTACAAAACTGCAGAAAAGGGCAAAATACTAACCTATTGACTATTTTGTAGAGACACTGGTGACCAGGATAGACAAAAATCAGACTGACGCACAGGTCTTGAGTAGTTTTGTAGATTAGTTGTTTTTCTCATCTACCCAGAAAGTCTCTTGCTTCTCTCCTGTCTGTATTAAAATTTAAATAAATTCTCCATGTTTATTGTTCACCCTTTATTGTCCCACACCTTTCCTGTACTGGTTGTTAATGGAAACAATATGCCGGGAATATCACCCCCAGTTCTTCCCACCAGTGTCTGCATAGCCTGACTGCTGCTCAACTTAAAACAACTTATGAAAAATGACAAAAAGTTGCTTTAATTCTCATGTGTTGCCTAAAAATACTGTTAAATGAAGTATGCTACACATTTAAAGGTACAGTGTGAACTGAGATTGTCTGGACTAATATTTAGGGATTTTACTAACTAGGATTCATAGAATCATAGAATCATAGAATCGTCTAGGTTGGAAGAGACCCTTGGGATCATCGAGTCCAACCAACCATCTACCCTACTCTACAAAGTCATCCCCTACACCATGTCCCTTAGCACTGCATCTAAACAGCCCTTAAACACAGCCAGGGATGGTGACTCCACCCCCTCCCTGGGCAGCCTGTTCCAATGCCCTATCACTCTTTTGGTGAAAAATTCTTTCCTAATGTTCAATCTAAACCTACCCTGTTGGAGCTTGAAGCCATTCCCTCTCGTTCTGTCACTAATTACCTGTGAGAAGAGACCAGCACCAACCTCTCTACAGTGTCCTTTCAAGTAGTTGTAGAGAGTGATGAGGTCTCCCCTCAGCCTCCTCTTCCTCATACTAAACAGTCCCAACTCCCTCAGCCGCTCCTCATACGATTTGTTTTCCAGACCCCTCACCAGCTTCATTGCCCTCCTCTGCACTCACTCCAGCACCTCCAGATCTCTCTTGTATTGAGGTGCCCAAAACTGGACACAATACTCGAGGTGTGGCCTCACCAGTGCTGAGTACAGGGGCACAATCACGTAGCATCATAGGCTCACAGATTCACAGAACACCAGTTTGGAAGGGACCTCAAGGATCTCCTGGTCCAACCTTTCTCGTCAAAAGCACAGTCTAGACAAGATGGCCCAGCACCTTGTCCAGCTGAATCTTAACAGGTCTGACTGAGATTACAAAAGCTGAAGTTTACAGCGCCAATCAAAGCTTTTATTTATAGGAGGAAACACCTTTACATCATTAAAAGTCTGCTTCCTGGGTTTATTTTTTCCTTAAGAGGATGTTTGTCCTTCCCCTTTAGGACAAATACTTTCTAGAAAGAGCCATCGCCTTATTCCGCTCAAAGGGTAGGGACAACTTGTGAGGGAGACGAGCAGGACAGGGGGACGAGAAGGACCCCATTATGCCCGTGGTTTTCTCCCCAGACACACGCTCCCCGAATAGGGGGAACCCGACGGCCTGCGCCGACCGTACCCGGAGCCGATCCCCGGGGCGCCGCCGGGCCTGCCGAGCACTGAGGGCGCGGGGGACGGGCCCCCCGGTCCCCGGTGCCGGAGCTAATCTTTGCCTCCTGGGCAGGAGAGGGCTTGTGTGGAAGGAGGGATGTTGAAATGGACCCGCTGCTCCCCGGGTCTCCCCGCAACCGGAGGTGGAGCCCCTGAGGGGACAGGGGGTGTCCCGGGGTCCCGTGCAGCGAGCGAGCAAGGGAGGGAGGGAGGGCAAGGCGGACCCCGGTGTCTTCTAGCAGCTGGAGACGGAATCCCTGAGGGAATAGTGGGGGTGGAAAGACGTTCCCGCTCTCTCCGGGCCGGGAACGAGCGCTGGAGGGCGGCCGGGGCCGTTACTTACAGAACCCGGCGGCGGTTCCAGAGCTCCGGTCGCCATGGAGACGGCGTCGGGCCTCGGCCGCTGCTGTGCTTCCTGTCGGTGCCGACGCCGCTACTGCCCGGGCGGAAACAGGCAGGGCGGGCCCTTCAGCCACACATGCCGCTGCTCGCCCCCACCCGCCACGCCGCGCGGAAGGGGCTGTTTCCCACCGGACGACTTATCCGGGGCACCGGCCGCCTTCATCAGCGGGCCGGCGGTGCGGGGCAGGTGGGTGCTGGATGTGGGGGTCTCGCTGCTGGAGGGGGCTGGTGGCATGGCGCTAACGACCGCGGGGGGGAAAGGTCCTTGGGCCGCAGCCCCCGTGCTGAGGCGGCGGCTGTGGCGGCGGGGGGAAGCCTCCGAACGGCCTCCTCGGCCTACTACCGTGTCCGCCGGTGTTGTGGGGAGATGGGTCCGCAGCGGCGCTTCGTCCCGGGCGGTGAGGGGGAAGCGCGGGCTCAGGCGGCCCTTGCGTTTTCGCCAGTTTTGGTAAAAAATACTGTGGTTGGGTAGGAGAAAGGGGCCTTCGTGGGGCAAGGCGTGGAGCGGGCAGGCCTGGGTGCGAGGTGCTGCCCTAAAAGAAGAGGGGAGGCCCGTCCGGCAGTCGGGTCTGCCCTCCCGGTGGGTGTTGTTTTGCCAGGTTTGAAAAACATACTGTTTCTTGAAAAAAAGGATTTATCCTGAAGCGTGAAGGTTGTTGCCAGAAACGGGGTTCAGTGCTGAAATTTAAAAAAAAAAAATAATCCATTTTTCTTTCTTGCAACAATAAAAAAAGACTCCTGAAACTTGGAAACTTATGAAACTTACGAAACTTTTCCCTACTGAGAAACCTGTTACCAGAAGGTTCTTGATAAGTCAGCTACTACAAGCTTGGGATTTCAGATTACCTAAGCATCTGCTTGAAGCTCAAGCATTACTGTGCTTTTCTTGGCGTTTAATTCTGTTTATTTTTTTTTTGTTCTGTGTTATGAGCTTGATGAGAGGTGGCCAAAAATAAAAGGTACCCAAGTAGTTAGCTTTTACTTAGGGTCCTGTGCTAACTTTATATGCTTTTATTTGGGGTTTTTTTTGTTTCCTTTTATATGTTCTTCTACTCTAATATTAAAAAAGCTACACCTTTTTACCCAGAAGGATGAAGGAGGGTCATATAATTGTGCAAAACCCGAGTCGTACCTTCTTGTCTTCTTGCATGTATCTCATTTCAGAATTGACAAAACATTACATTTTTATGTACTACTTTTTTTTTGTATGTTAAGTACAATATCATTTTGCAATAAAAAGTGTATCTTTTAAAAAGGGTATATATAAAAAGTGCATATATAACGTGTAGGTTCAAAATGGGTCAGAGAGTTAAAATGCAAAATGATTTTAAATGGGTATGGGCAGCTTCTGAAGTGTGATATACTAAGGAACAGGGACAGGAAACATAGTGTAACTTAAATCACTTCATGTATGATAATCTATGGGAGGGAATGGCCATGTGAATTAAGCTGGTTTTTTGCACTGTAGATCTTATGTAGAGGTGTACCTGTGCTTGAGGGCTGCAGGCTGTTTCACAGTCCCATAGTTTATTGCATTTCCTCATTTTTACCTTTTTTTAACTGTTTGTCTTTCAAATTGTAATTACATTTATTTCATTTTCTTACATAGTGCTAAGAAATTTCAAAAACAGTCAGACTATGGCCTTTGAAAGGATAACACAAAAGGACTGGTACAAAATCCTGGGTGCAAATCCATCGGACAGTCCGGCAGAACTAAAACAGAAGTACCAAAAACTTGCTTTATTAGTAAGTATCTTTTTGTTCTTTTTATAAATCAATTAAGATAATAATTTGCAGGGTTTGTTCTTACTTTTTTTTGGTATAAATATGAGTAATTGGAGTATGGTCATAATATAAATTCACTGAGACTGGTTTAAGTGTGAAATAAACATCTTCAGTGTATGAGTTATCACCATATTTTGCAAAAAGGGGTTGTGGTGTTCTGCTTCCAAAACACTGATGTGTCTCCCAGCTTTGCTAAACATTCCTGAATAAACAGAACCAAATACTGCTCATCAGGTGCTGGATAATTAGGTGCACCAGTCAAAAAAGGTCATTGTTTGTAGCACATAATTGTGAAATTTGCTCATTCATACCTGTAGTATTCACTATCATGCGTGCAGTTACAGTGTGCTGAATGCAGCCCTTGAATATATTAAAGACCAGATGCAATATATCTTCCTGATGGTCTGAAGTAATGGAAAAGAAAATGTGTAGGAGGAAAACGTTACTATTAATTTTATTTTAAAATTTCTGGTGCATTTTTGTGAAGTCATGTTTTTGGTCATGTGTTTAGACTTGATGTTCTGTGAATTCTCTTATTTTTTCCTGTACTCCTGGTATACGTGTGTAAGGATCTCAGAGCTTTACCAGATTACTTTGTGTGATTCTTGGTTCTTCTGTTTTACTCCTTCCCCTGTATTCAGACTGTTTGCTCAAAAGATGGTTTGGCCTGGCTTTCTGAGGAAAACGGGGTGTATTTTTTTTTATGCTGGTGACTGTTGACCGTTTCCAGCCGAACTTAATAGACAAATAGAGTTCTCAAGGTCACTAAATTCCTAAGTTTCTTGAAAACTGGCAACCTGATAGAAGAGAAAGTGAGCAGAACTCAGTTTTTTTTTCCTTTAGGTAGCTGCTAGCTAGACTGTCAGTATTGGCAGGGCATTAGAGAGTGCATACATGGCTGATCGTGTTTGGTTTGAGGTGGCAGAATGAATGTGATAAGAAGTTGGGTTTCTAACTGAGTTAAAGAATGCTGGTCACTGGAGACTGAGTTTTGTTAGAGTTGAAATAAATTCCTGGGATGGTTTGCAGGAGGAGGTTGTTTGCTTGGGTCTTGTTGTGTTTGTTGGGTTTTTTTTATTTTATTTCTAGCCTTTGTGAAAACTGTTTTAAAGGTCATTTCACCAGTATGTTCCGAATTTACACATTTTGATACTCTTCAGTTGAATTTAAGCAGTCCTCCTGTACATCTGCTCCTCAGTGCTTCCTGCTGACTTCTTTGTTTGAAACTGATCTGTGTACTTAAGAGTCGTAAGTTTCAACACTTTACAAGACCTTTGCATGGAGATATAGGACATAAATCCTTTGGTCCTCACTACTAAACATTAGAAGAA
Organism: Calidris pugnax; assembly: GCF_001431845.1. Lineage (NCBI taxonomy): Eukaryota > Metazoa > Chordata > Aves > Charadriiformes > Scolopacidae > Calidris > Calidris pugnax. Next base: position 1,192,697 of record NW_015090909.1, read on the forward strand.
TCGGTGTCGAAGAGCGCTTTGGAAACCAAGCTTCTTAGTTCAGCCTTTAATAGAAATAGTTATTTTCTTGGACCTCCTAATGTTTGTTTTTTTTACTGAGTTACTAGTAAAATGTGAAAAAAATATTAACAATGATGTATTTGTCCTTAATGAAAACAGTATGGGGACCGCAGTGCAAAATATCTCTTCTGCTCAAATAGAGGGCTACTTAAACTGAATACTGTGACAGAATTAACATATTTCTTTTGCTATGAATCTATGTATAATAATGGAATTAAAATCATATGTAAAGTATTGTTCATGGCTGTTTGCCACAAAAATGAAAATATGTAGTGTCTTCCCTGTATGATCTTTTTTTTAAATGAGACTGACCTTTTGTGATGTAGTGCTGTACTTTAATGTGATTATTTTGAAGTGTATGAAGTGAGAACTGTTGGAGTTTATGACTATCTTTTTACATCTATAACCGTAGTTTTAGAAGATGAAAATATTATTTTAATATACAAACTTTTTGTTAGAACCTGTATATTTACAAACTAATTAGTTAGTGCTCTTTATTTGAAAAGTCAGTGAGAGAAAATGAAGATAGTGAGTTTGGTTTTTTCTTTTGCTGTTTGGCTCAGGATTTTTTGCTATCTGTGACAAATCTGTCTGACTTATAAAGCCACACTGATGTTTACTTGTAGGTGTTTTCTCCAAGACAGATCTGCTGCTTGTCTGTTGTTGTTACCGTGGGGGTGGAAAGACGTTCCCACTCTCTCCGGGCCGGGAACGAGCGCTGGAGGGCGGCCGGGGCCGTTACTTACAGAACCCGGCGGCGGTTCCAGAGCTCCGGTCGCCATGGAGACGGCGTCGGGCCTCGGCCGCTGCTGTGCTTCCTGTCGGTGCCGACGCCGCTACTGCCCGGGCGGAAACAGGCAGGGCGGGCCCTTCAGCCACACATGCCGCTGCTCGCCCCCACCCGCCACGCCGCGCGGAAGGGGCTGTTTCCCACCGGACGACTTATCCGGGGCACCGGCCGCCTTCATCAGCGGGCCGGCGGTGCGGGGCAGGTGGGTGCTGGACGCGGGGGTCTCGCTGCTGGAGGGGGCTGGTGGCATGGCGCTAACGACCGCGGGGGGGGAAGGTCCTTGGGCCGCAGCCCCCGTGCTGAGGCGGCGGCTGTGGCGGCGGGGGGAAGCCTCCGAACGGCCTCCTCGGCCTACTACCGTGTCCGCCGGTGTTGTGGGGAGATGGGTCCGCAGCGGCGCTTCGTCCCGGGCGGTGAGGGGGAAGCGCGGGCTCAGGCGGCCCTTGCGTTTTCGCCAGTTTTGGTAAAAAATACTGTGGTTGGGTAGGAGAAAGGGGCCTTCGTGGGGCAAGGCGTGGAGCGGGCAGGCCTGGGTGCGAGGTGCTGCCCTAAAAGAAGAGGGGAGGCCCGTCCGGCAGTCGGGTCTGCCCTCCCGGTGGGTGTTGTTTTGCCAGGTTTGAAAAACATACTGTTTCTTGAAAAAAAGGATTTATCCTGAAGCGTGAAGGTTGTTGCCAGAAACGGGGTTCAGTGCTGAAATTTAAAAAAAAAAAATAATCCATTTTTCTTTCTTGCAACAATAAAAAAAGACTCCTGAAACTTGGAAACTTATGAAACTTACGAAACTTTTCCCTACTGAGAAACCTGTTACCAGAAGGTTCTTGATAAGTCAGCTACTACAAGCTTGGGATTTCAGATTACCTAAGCATCTGCTTGAAGCTCAAGCATTACTGTGCTTTTCTTGGCGTTTAATTCTGTTTATTTTTTTTTTGTTCTGTGTTATGAGCTTGATGAGAGGTGGCCAAAAATAAAAGGTACCCAAGTAGTTAGCTTTTACTTAGGGTCCTGTGCTAACTTTATATGCTTTTATTTGGGGTTTTTTTTGTTTCCTTTTATATGTTCTTCTACTCTAATATTAAAAAAGCTACACCTTTTTACCCAGAAGGATGAAGGAGGGTCATATAATTGTGCAAAACCCGAGTCGTACCTTCTTGTCTTCTTGCATGTATCTCATTTCAGAATTGACAAAACATTACATTTTTATGTACTACTTTTTTTTTGTATGTTAAGTACAATATCATTTTGCAATAAAAAGTGTATCTTTTAAAAAGGGTATATATAAAAAGTGCATATATAACGTGTAGGTTCAAAATGGGTCAGAGAGTTAAAATGCAAAATGATTTTAAATGGGTATGGGCAGCTTCTGAAGTGTGATATACTAAGGAACAGGGACAGGAAACATAGTGTAACTTAAATCACTTCATGTATGATAATCTATGGGAGGGAATGGCCATGTGAATTAAGCTGGTTTTTTGCACTGTAGATCTTATGTAGAGGTGTACCTGTGCTTGAGGGCTGCAGGCTATTTCACAGTCCCATAGTTTATTGCATTTCCTCATTTTTACCTTTTTTTAACTGTTTGTCTTTCAAATTGTAATTACATTTATTTCATTTTCTTACATAGTGCTAAGAAATTTCAAAAACAGTCAGACTATGGCCTTTGAAAGGATAACACAAAAGGACTGGTACAAAATCCTGGGTGCAAATCCATCGGACAGTCCGGCAGAACTAAAACAGAAGTACCAAAAACTTGCTTTATTAGTAAGTATCTTTTTGTTCTTTTTATAAATCAATTAAGATAATAATTTGCAGGGTTTGTTCTTACTTTTTTTTGGTATAAATATGAGTAATTGGAGTATGGTCATAATATAAATTCACTGAGACTGGTTTAAGTGTGAAATAAACATCTTCAGTGTATGAGTTATCACCATATTTTGCAAAAAGGGGTTGTGGTGTTCTGCTTCCAAAACACTGATGTGTCTCCCAGCTTTGCTAAACATTCCTGAATAAACAGAACCAAATACTGCTCATCAGGTGCTGGATAATTAGGTGCACCAGTCAAAAAAGGTCATTGTTTGTAGCACATAATTGTGAAATTTGCTCATTCATACCTGTAGTATTCACTATCATGCGTGCAGTTACAGTGTGCTGAATGCAGCCCTTGAATATATTAAAGACCAGATGCAATATATCTTCCTGATGGTCTGAAGTAATGGAAAAGAAAATGTGTAGGAGGAAAACGTTACTATTAATTTTATTTTAAAATTTCTGGTGCATTTTTGTGAAGTCATGTTTTTGGTCATGTGTTTAGACTTGATGTTCTGTGAATTCTCTTATTTTTTCCTGTACTCCTGGTATACGTGTGTAAGGATCTCAGAGCTTTACCAGATTACTTTGTGTGATTCTTGGTTCTTCTGTTTTACTCCTTCCCCTGTATTCAGACTGTTTGCTCAAAAGATGGTTTGGCCTGGCTTTCTGAGGAAAACGGGGTGTATTTTTTTTTATGCTGGTGACTGTTGACCGTTTCCAGCCGAACTTAATAGACAAATAGAGTTCTCAAGGTCACTAAATTCCTAAGTTTCTTGAAAACTGGCAACCTGATAGAAGAGAAAGTGAGCAGAACTCAGTTTTTTTTTCCTTTAGGTAGCTGCTAGCTAGACTGTCAGTATTGGCAGGGCATTAGAGAGTGCATACATGGCTGATCGTGTTTGGTTTGAGGTGGCAGAATGAATGTGATAAGAAGTTGGGTTTCTGAGTTAAAGAATGCTGGTCACTGGAGACTGAGTTTTGTTAGAGTTGAAATAAATTCCTGGGATGGTTTGCAGGAGGAGGTTGTTTGCTTGGGTCTTGTTGTGTTTGTTGGGTTTTTTTTATTTTATTTCTAGCCTTTGTGAAAACTGTTTTAAAGGTCATTTCACCAGTATGTTCCGAATTTACACATTTTGATACTCTTCAGTTGAATTTAAGCAGTCCTCCTGTACATCTGCTCCTCAGTGCTTCCTGCTGACTTCTTTGTTTGAAACTGATCTGTGTACTTAAGAGTCGTAAGTTTCAACACTTTACAAGACCTTTGCATGGAGATATAGGACATAAATCCTTTGGTCCTCACTACTAAACATTAGAAGAATCGGTGTCGAAGAGCGCTTTGGAAACCAAGCTTCTTAGTTCAGCCTTTAATAGAAATAGTTATTTTCTTGGACCTCCTAATGTTTGTTTTTTTTACTGAGTTACTAGTAAAATGTGAAAAAAATATTAACAATGATGTATTTGTCCTTAATGAAAACAGTATGGGGACCGCAGTGCAAAATATCTCTTCTGCTCAAATAGAGGGCTACTTAAACTGAATACTGTGACAGAATTAACATATTTCTTTTGCTATGAATCTATGTATAATAATGGAATTAAAATCATATGTAAAGTATTGTTCATGGCTGTTTGCCACAAAAATGAAAATATGTAGTGTCTTCCCTGTATGATCTTTTTTTTAAATGAGACTGACCTTTTGTGATGTAGTGCTGTACTTTAATGTGATTATTTTGAAGTGTATGAAGTGAGAACTGTTGGAGTTTATGACTATCTTTTTACATCTATAACCGTAGTTTTAGAAGATGAAAATATTATTTTAATATACAAACTTTTTGTTAGAACCTGTATATTTACAAACTAATTAGTTAGTGCTCTTTATTTGAAAAGTCAGTGAGAGAAAATGAAGATAGTGAGTTTGGTTTTTTCTTTTGCTGTTTGGCTCAGGATTTTTTGCTATCTGTGACAAATCTGTCTGACTTATAAAGCCACACTGATGTTTACTTGTAGGTGTTTTCTCCAAGACAGATCTGCTGCTTGTCTGTTGTTGTTACCATATGTCCTGTCTCTATTAATCTTTTTCTTTTAGCTGAGCTGTTACAGACTGATACACTAACTAGTACAGTCAGTCTGAAATCTGTAAAAGCATGGTGGTAATAAAACAATAACTATTTTTATGCACCTTAAAAATTCAGTGGCTGGAGACTATGCTACATACCTTTGCTAAAAGGTGTTCGTATAGTACATAGTTACAGTGTGAAAGTGATTTCCACAGATGTTGAGTCCAAGGGGTTCCATGGTTGAAAAAGTTGTTAGGAATTCATGAAAGAAAAGGTTATCATGGCATGTTAATACAAAAAATATTCTCTCTGGTTCAGAAATCCATGAGCTACAGACTTCTGAATATTGGTGGAATACATAAGGAAGTTGTTGTTGTTGCATGTCCTGTCCTGATATCATTCCTCGTTGTTAGTAAAAAGCGTAGCACTGGCTGAACCTCTTCTCTTACCTCTTGTGCCCTATTCATAGGAAGTAACTCCCTTGCTCCCCAAATAATGTTTGCACTTGGAGCCCCTGGTAGCTTCACACCTCTCACTGACAAAGTGTTCAGTTTGGTTTTCTAAAGCTGTTGCTGGAGATGGTGGTGGCAGAAGTAGCAGTAGTACTGGTGTGGGCAAAGAGCAGGTCTATCTGCAGGTGTTTTTGTGTACTGTGGTAGTAGTCAATTACCTGACTAACTCCAGTTCAGAAGCTGGAATAGCAGATGAGCATATCCATGTATTGCCTATTAAATGTTTCAAGACAAATTATATGGCCAGTACAGAAAGTTTTCTGGCTTACGTGTAGCAGCAGAAGTTAACCTCCAGAAGAGCAATACTGTGCTAATTACCTTAAAATCCTAAAGTTTATAAAGCAACTTGTGTCTTGGATACCAATTGCAATTACTATAATATGCTGTGATCATGAATGTTCTTATCACGGATGTTCTTTAGCATCAAGCATAATAGATGGTGGAATCTGTTTTTAAAAATAATTCTGCGGTTAAAATAAAAATGGCAAATGTCTGAGTCCAAGCCTTCTTCAAATGATCCCCAGTGCTTCATGTTGAGCATTTGCTTTTTGCCATCTGTTATTTTCTATTTGTCAACACATGTATGCTTAGCATCTTGAACGAACAGGCAGATGTAAATTTCCAAAGCTAAAAAGAGTTGGAGATCTTGCCATATGTCATCCAAAAGATAACTATATTTGTACCTAATCTCAAGAATGAGCTTAATAATAAAAAGTAGTATGCAATTAAAAATGGTTGAATTGTAGATTTGTAAGAATGATTTCATAAGGGCAAATTAGCTTAAAACCAATTAATTTTTAAAATATAATTTTTTTGTCAATTCTAACAAATTGATGATGGAAAACATTAATAACTCATAATAAATAAAACTGTGTGTATGTACCCTACTAGAGTGAATACACTTATTGGTTTGTAATATTTTGCTTTGCTGTACTTTCAGCTAGTCAGGTCACAACGTATGTTTAAGTGAATTATTTTACTACAGATAATGTCAATTCCATCTTTAAGAATAGTATTAACTTAATACAGAAACTAGCACAGGCTTGACCTAAAAGTAGTCATAGTTTTTTAATCAGGTTTTTTTCTTTCCCACCTTCTAAGTATTTAAGTAAAAGTAAGTCTTTATAAAATTTCCTTGCAACTTAATGAAACTTAAATATGTCATTTAAATTTTTGTGTGTTTATGGGACTCTGATATCTGGGTCATCTTGATACTTTATTATTGTAGCAATCAGTAGCAGCTGAAGATGACAGACTTTTGGGCACAAGATGTGTGACAGTAGCAATTTTATAAATAGCTTATCTTTAAAACTAAATCAAACTTTTGTGTATGCCAGCTCATGCTCCGATGTTTTCTCTAGCACAGAGCTTCAGCCAGGAATTCTGAAAGAAAAAAAAATAAATTGTATTTAGTAATCAGCATAGCTCAATGCAAAGATTTCTTGATTGGTTGGTGTAAGTTCGTGCCAAAGTGCTTTCTGAAGCACAGAAGACTTGCAGTTTCCATACTCTGAAAAGAACCACAATAAATTTTCATAATAAGTTGTCTAACTAGCAGGAGTTCGGTCTTTTATCTTCTGTCTTTTGAACATGCTGATGGTTTTGAGATATTTGGAATACAGTCTTTTTATCCACCGTTATGTACAAAGTAGTTTCACCAAGAAGATTTCTTAAATGGATAAGCAGGTTTTATGATCTATACTTAGTTTTTCAGGGTATCCATACAGCTTTTAGGGAGGACAGTGCTTATGTTCTGTTTCTGAATGTGTATAAAATTAACAAAGGATATAATTAGAGTAACAAAAATAGGATATTCGTTTAAAAAATTATGTATCTTGTTATTGGCACAGTTACATCTCCTTTTGGTCTAGCACTTTGTGGTCAAAGAATGAGTTGTGAGATTGTTTTCGGATTTTCATGTAGCTGCTCTACGTCTGAAAACTGCATTTTACAGGGAATAAAGTCCCCAAACGCATAAGCTTTGTCTAGCTGAAAATCAGGTGTTGCTGCTGCTGATATTATAGGATACCTTTCAACTGGAAAAAAAATTATTGTGCAGGAAAATTATATGCTGCTGTTACAATGTGTGCCCTAATCTTAAAGAAAATCCATGTAATTTGAGCAGGGAGTATGCAAGAAGCTCTTATTTTTAATATGGTAAGGAAATAAAATGTGCCATTTCACACATAGTGCTACAAAGATTATCTTTTTATCAGAAGGGGTGGGGTGTACGGGAATACAAACAAAGTGTTAAGGTGATCACTTAATCTGTTTCAAAGAGTAGAAAATTTGAAAACAGAGCATCAGGTGTAGGTGAGTGACTTAGCGACAATAAAAAAGGACATTAATAGAAATTGAATTTAATGAAGCAAAATAACTTCAAAAAGAGATTGTTCCATTGAGCTCATGTAGAGGAAAGCTGTCTGTCTTTCTGGAGAGAAAAAAAATCTGTTGCAGATTTATTTACACATCTAAATTCTGCAATCACAAGAACTGCAGAGTGTATTTATGTAAAGTTAAAGATCCGCTTCCGTGATTGTTGTGTTAAAGTTTGTTCCAAAATGAATTCGGTGTTACTCCTGAAAGCACTTGCCCGCTGAGGAACTTTTTTAATGCTGAATTTAAATTAAGAATTTGAATCTTTATAATGAAAACACTTTGAGCTTTGTATCAGAAGTCTCATAGTAGTGCTTTTCATACTGAAAATTGTGCAGTGTGTATATTCCTTTTTAAATAGCTTTTGCAGGTTTTTTTATTTTATTGTTTGAATAGCAGCATACTTATTAGAGATACTTAACAGATCAACGTGCTTAGCTAACTCTAGATTTGGGTGACTTGAAGAAAATGGGTTTTGTAATTTGGCAGTGGAAACAGAACAAGTTCAGTGCAGCCTGGCTGTCGCTTGACTGGAGTAAATACAATTACAGTAGAGAGAAAGATAAGCCAGTAACTTTAATACAAAGGACTGTTGTTTTGACACTCTGGGTAGTTTTATTTTGAGCTGTTCTTTACATCTGATTTACTACTTATAACTTGAAAATATACCTCCTTGTATTTTATTAAAGTTGGGACTTGAAAAATTGGTTATTAGCTTATGTAGTAGATAATGAACCTCAGTGTTACGTAAGTCACTAGTTCAAACAGCTTTATTAGCCAGATCATGGTCATGCTGATGTTCCTGCTGCTGTTTAAGCTCTGAGAGCTTTTGATTTTTTTTTTTTTTGGGGTGGATGTTGATTTAGTTTTTTCTAAGACCAGAAGAGGTGGTGATGATACTCAATAGTGAGTCTGAAGAACAAGTGTTTGCCCTGGCAGTGATTGTGTTGCAGTACTGGGAACTTTTATCAATCTGAATGGTATCACAAATTTTGTGTGTCAAAATGGTAGTGAAAAGCCCAACGTTCTGGAGGTGCACGCTCCTGCCACGTCCCGTGATAGAGGCTGCTGCATCGGAGCCAAAGCTCCTGCTCCCTCAGTTGGAAGTGTGTGAAGATATAGTGCTGGTGGCAGTTGGTCCTTGGTCCTTACATGCTCTCCTTAGGGTAACTGGCCAATGGCAGCTTGTGTTTTACATAATTAGGCAGCTGGCTAATCAAATGAAATGCAGTGATTAACCAATTAGTGCTCTGATTGGTCAACAACCAGCTGGAAGGCGTACTCTGAACGCATCCCATACAAGAACAGGCTGAGAAAGGTATCCTGACTTGGAGAAAGGAAGGGGGGAAGAGACATCACGGCTGTAGGTGAAGAGGAAAAGGCTGTGTGTAGTAAGGGGTCAGAGTATGGAAAGGGGCAGATGACAATATTGGCATGTTGTCTGCAGTATTGCTTTATTAGAGGTGTGCGTCCACCGTATCTCAGCTCATATGGAGTGAAGTCTCACTTATTACCTTGCAATGTGTAATTTTTATATTTATTTTTTGAAATGTAGGTGAATTTTAACAAGCGGACAAGTGTGAATAACAAACTTATTTTTAACTGTTATATAGAATACAAGAAAACCCAGAGCATCATAAAATAAGCCAGCAATTAAGTAATATATTGGTTATCCAGGTAGTTCAGCCAGTTGTGTAAATAATGTTAGTTTGGAAAATTATCTCTAAATTTAATCTGTTTACTTACCGGGTTATTGTCCATAGTTTATTTGATATGATGAACAGCTTCTGATACTTCAGAGGATACATCCTACTATAGAGAATGCTCTGTAGTTTTAAAGTGCATACATAAGAAGAGAATGGGCATTAGGCAATTGAAATGTAAGATTCAGCTAATGTGTGCTTTGCCTTTAATGTCATTTATCCTCTGCAAAGGAATCTGATGCCTCTTGAACATTTTGTGCACCGTTTATTGATTGTGTCAATACCTTAAAAATAGTCTACACTGTCTTTGGTAGAATTTTTGTGAAAGGTGTTCCATACTTATATACATTCACCATGTCCTGAGCTAGTGTAAAATTAAAATTCTGATTCAAAACAAAAGCTTAAGCATGAGCTTATTAAATCCCATAAACATGTTGCTTTACTTAACAATCTACAAGTGTTCTTTTAGCACTTTTGAAGCCACATTGAAGTGGTTTTGTATTGCGCAGTGTGGTTTTTATCTCTTTTCTAAAATGAGACATCTGAAATAAAAATCATATAGTAAAAGATAAGAATTAAAGGAATTAAATAATTAAATAATTCTAATAAAAGAATTAAAAGAACGAGGAAGGAAGCTGAAAAGACCAATATAAAGTTTGCAAGTAAGTAAATGGTCTGATTATTCTGACGTTTGAGCAGCCACAGTCAAGAGTACCTTGAGTTCTTAAACATTTTCAAATCGGACTATTTAAGTGCCTACTTCTGAAATTTTAAGCAGTGGGTGAATTATTTGAAGAAGCTATAATCCCAGACAGTGAGTTTTGAAGGGTGATAAATGTTAAGGACAGAATGAATTATCTTGCAATAACTGTGTTTATGTAAGGATCTCTTATTGCCTCGAAATGAAATTGACCACATTTGTGTTGAATCTGAAATGGTTATTAGATTTTTAAAATATTGCAGTATGATGTAGTACCTTAGAAAGCTTAGCATTCAGGGGACTTGGTGTATTTATTTATTTTTAGATCTAAAGAAATTATCTGTGTAGTTTTGCCTGCAGTATGATGTAGTACCTTAAAAAGCTTAGCATTCAGGGGACTTTGTGTATTTATTTATTTATTTTAAGATCTAAAGAAATTATCTGTGTAGTTTTGCCTTATATTTAAAATACATAACATAACTATTATGGAAATTTACAAAAGCAACACGTCCCTCCTTTGCTTACTCTTTAAACACATTAGAGTCAGAAAATCATGATCTGAATGACATAAGAACTTTCCCACCCTCCATGTTTTATCTTTTCCTTGCCTCAGTTGGTCATGAACGGTTTCTCAGCTCCCATTGAGCCAAAATGCCCAGCAGACATGAGCTCATTTGAACTGATTTAATGCAGAAGCAAATTCTTATACCTGAAGGGGTGTCTTGTAGGACACTTTGTAGGTACCTTGTATTATTACAATAAGAAAGTTCAGTTTTTTTGTTGTAGTCTGCCAGTCATTTGGATAAACTGTCTGTCATTTAATTTTCAGTATGTTAAAAGTAACACTTCCAGGCTGAAAAGTCAATAGTCGGGTATTAAAACTTGACCTTTCGTTGTTGTTCTCACTAAATTAACGGTAATGAAAAAATTCATAGTCTGTGTTGGATTTATGATCTAAGGATGTCCATGGTCAAAGAAGGTAGAGATGAATGAATTTTCTGAGCATTTTTCTTTTCTTGACAAAAACATTAAACAGTAAGTAATTAGGTGTTTGAGGAGAGACTGAACAATAGTTCCTCATTTAAGAGGTACTTACCTTCTGTCAGAGCATGCCAGCAATCCAGTATTAGTCCCTACTGCTACAGGAGAGCAATGCAAAGTACAGGCTTGATAGGATTCTCTCAGTAGAGCAGTGGCTTCTGTAAACGTTGCTGTTGAAATTCAAGTAATGAAAACATTGGATTATTCCTCTATGGGTGCTGATCTCTCCTAGGTGATGACTTTACCTTTTCATCTACATCCCCTTAACCAAAGTGGGGAAGTTCTCTTAAGGCTAAGACCATATAGGGAGTGCTTATTGTATATCAATGGCAAAAAAATCAATAATAAATTCTGTTAAGTGAGCAGAGTATGCTATTGTCGCATGATTTCCTTGAGTCATCTGGAAGGTATGTCCTTTTAGTGGTTATGAGGAGACACTGTCAAAGACTTTTCCTTCCTGCAAAAGGAGGAATTTGCCAACTGTGATGAACCTCAAATGAGAAGTTAAATTAACACCAAACTGGTAATCGATCCAGATGTGAATACATCCTTTAAGCCATCACTGTGAGTAAATTAAATCCAAACTGGATGCAAAGTTTATGCAATTCTATGGCTTATGTTTGGAATTGTGTTGTCACTGTGGCTATGACATTTTGAAATAACTGAATGCTGGTGTGTTTTTTGGGTTGACTTGTTTAAGTACTGATGTGATGTCCACAAAATGGAGTGTTTGTGCAGTGGCCATTGGATACTTCAGGGCTTCTGATTTTAAAGGTTGAAACTTCTCAAGATGCTGTAGACTTATTTTGGCTGCCTAAGATAGGAAGGTATTGTCTGTACAACAGGCTGTGGTGCTTCTGGTTGGTGATTATTTTTTTTGATAGCGTAACATGTTTACTAATGTATCTCTCAAGTTAAGCTGCATCATAAATGGTAGGTGGTTTCTTTATGGGTTTTGCACCCAGATGTTTTCTAAACTGAGTGCTAAATTCTGTTAATATTTAGCTTTTCATGCACATTCTCAAAGTTATAATTTGACTGGCGCCTAACCTGTTGTTTTGAGATCATGAATGGCTTCACACACTGTAGAGATTCTCTATAGGTATTGCTTCTAGATGCAGAGAAAGCTGAAAGAAATATTTCCAAGAAAATGAAAAACCAACTTTTGAAATGTTATGCAAGTGTTCCAGTTATGGTCGCTAATAAATATTTTTTTTAAGAAAGTCCTCTATTCTTCAGGGACTGCTTTCTACTGTCACTTGTGCAGTCGAAGTGCCTTAGGGACTTGGATTATTTTGCGTTATGCTTAAATCTGACCTCTTAAAGGTGTCTGTCTGGTTTTAGGTAATCGAAATTAATTTGAAAATTAGTGGAGTACTTTGGTTTGGAATACTGCTTTAGTGACAATCATCTGGGGCTGGGGGGGACAGTGCAGAAACCTGTGCTTTGTGCTCAGCAGTTCTTAGGAAGTTGTGGGGTATCAAAGTGGTTGACACAGAAAGGTGTTCATCGTGCCAGTCGCGGTGCCAGCTGAAGATTCCTGCCCCTGACTGTCTGTCCCTGCCCTTCTGCCAGATGTTACTCAGCCAGGAAATAGCATCCTGTGGGTTTTCCTTCATCCACTACTGTACGGAGCAGCTGGAAAAGTTCATGCCCGTTTTTTCAGTAGTTTAAGCAAACCCCAGGTTTTGTCGTGTGTTTTGGTTTTGTTGGGTTTTTTTGGTTTTGTTTTTAATAATGCAATGCAAGATTCTGGCTTTTGCTTTCACATGAAAGTGGCATTTACCTAAACTGCTTTCCTAACCATTTGTGCAACTGGCATTACTGTATGACTTTTGTCTAAACAACCAAACAGCATTTAATGTGACATATAATAGTGTAAGTTGTAACCGCAGCTGCCAGAAATTTAAAAAGACCTTTTAAAATTTCCTTTATGTTTCTATTTTTACCATTATACTCCTCTAAGGTTTAAAATGTTTCCCTTCTTTCCTTTGCTAGTTTTTGGCAGTTTTTTATTGCTTTATCTTCTCCTGCGGTGTAGAATGGTTTCCAAAAGGCTTTTTTAAGCTTTTGAGGCTCTTGGGTGGCTCTTCGTAGGAAAATAAGGAGCTGTGGAAGCAGAAGAAAATGAAAGAGAAGCTGTTTCTAGAGATGTGCTTTCTGATAACCAGAGGGTCTGTTTTCTCTCCTCATTTTCACACCTTCATTAGACAAATTAACCTTTGCTTCTATTTATACAACAACAGTTGATTTTCTTTTTTATCACTAAAAACTGAAACTTTTACATTTAATTTCAGCAAAATAAGTTTGTTCAAGAGCTGAGAAGGATGAGACGAAACTTTTACATTTAATTTCAGCATTAAGTTTGTTCAAGAGCTGAGAAGGATGAGAAGTGTGATTATTTAGTATGGAAGTTACGTACTTGCTGCTTTGTTGGACACTTCTCAGTCTAATGGGGTTAGGTCTTCCCAGAGACTGGGGAATAGGGGGACAAAGGACTAAGAGTTCGTTACTGAGGTTTCTATAAGATGAACTAGTTATTGCTGCTGCAGAAATGTTGACAAAAGGTTAAGATTTTTCCAGTGAATAATAGAACCATTCAGAACTCTCATCAGAAATTAAGGTTATCAACCTGAGTGATGTAAAAGTGAAAGATGATGTTGTGGTGAAATTCTTGACTTAATCAGAGAGAAGGTTGAGGAAGTTTAAAGTGTGTTTAAACAAGATAATTTAAAAAAAAGTCCAAGATAAAAATTAATGAGTTTATGGCAGTGTCATTTGTTCAATGATTTTTAATTTTTTTTAATCAAGTGTGTTTGAACAAGATAACTTAAAAAAAAAGTCCAAGATAAAAATTAATGTGTTTATGGCAGTGTAATTTGTTCAATGATTTTTAATTTTTTTTAATTCCACTTTAGAGGACTCCAGTAATTTTCAAGAATTTGCAGGTTCGGATTGTCAGTATCATCCTCTGTGTTTTTACTGTGCGGCTGTTAGTGAAGGCCAGCTCTGTGGGCAGCATAACTGTTACATATTGCTGTGTACATCTAATCCAAACTTTTATTCTGACTATTTTTAAAATAGCAAGTTGGGCTGTCTGTGGGTGTTTTCTTCAGAAATTATTAATTGGGTGACAAATAACTAAAATGTTATGGAAGCATTCCTTTTTCTTCCTATGTGCTGTCTTGATGACTGTTTGCTGCAAATACCTTGAGTTACAGCAAATTTTTCCTTATTGTAGGAACTATATCAGCAATAATATTATCAGGAATATTTCTGTTCTGATGGTTCTTATTTGTCTCAAGTTGGAGATCTGCTGGGCTGGATGTTGTGTACGGCAGTGGTTATCTCTGGCCTGAAGGTATAGAAAAGATTAACAACGTGTGTAAAACGTGTGATCAGTTGAATATTGTGCAGGAAGCTCAGGTTGATACTTGCACAACAATTTCTGCTCATGGCAGACTGTAAAGAGAAAAAAGGGAGAAGAATGGGCTCCATTTCCATCAGCTGGTTGATCACTGAGTGATGTTAGAAAAACATCATAGAATGGATAAAGGATAAGAGAGTAGAAGGAAAATGAAACTGCCTTTTTTAAATTTTTCCTCAAATGAGGAACTTTTCCTACGAATAGGAATCATTCTGGAGATGGACAGTGGAGGCTGGAATCAGCGTTAAAGCAGATAACAAGATCAGGTAGGAAAAGAGTAAAGTTGTTAAAAAGCTTAAAGATTGTTGTGTTTGGGGGAAAAAAAGGAAGAGGTAATTAATCAAGAAGATAAATTCCTTGCTCTTTTGTCCAGCTGTCTTTGGATAGACATCCTTTAGGGAAGTTTAAATCTCTATATGAAAAGATTGAATGTCACAAGGAACTCTTCACTTTCTGTTTCTCCTCTTTGCAAGTGGAAAAAGCCGGCTGCTTCCATGTTCCCCGCTAACTTCTGCCAATTGAGTGAACACGTTGAAAAGATTGATTGTGGGCTATGAAGGCAAGTTTAAGACCTGGAATCATTCTTTTCATGGAAGTGAACAAGTTTCACGTTTCAGAGAGAGTGCTTTGTGGCAAAATCACTGATATGAGAGAAGCATTTTCAAAGTAATTTTGTTTTGTGCTTTTTTAACATCAGACCACACCTCTTTTTTTCTTTTTCTTCCCTCCCCTTTGCCAAATACTTGCCATGTGAAGCTTTTCAATTCTGAATTGTGCTAGCTAACAGGGAATGGCTTACAAAAATGTAAACAAGTGTGGAACCTGATCTAGTGAATGTACTTTTATGTGAGTATCTTAATGAAGTGTACTCCTGATATTTTTGCAGATGAAATATGCAAAATACCCAGTATTTAGCCCACTGAGTGTACGTCCTGCCTGTTATGCTCTTAGTGTACAGGGAAGGATATGACCGTATCACTGCAACTTAGAAAGCCTGTAGGGAGAGGAAATGTGAAGCAGATAATTAAAAACAAACTTTTTAATTTGCTTTGGTCTTCATTTTTCATCATGCTGGTGTAGCCCGGAGAAACAATGAAATGTTTTTGATGTAACCTTCCAGTAAGCATTAGGTGGCAGTAGCGTGTTGTGTTTGGCAGCTGCTTTGTCGCTCCGTTTTTATCTTCTGCAATCTTTAGTGTGGTGTAAGAAATGGAGAAAACATGTATTTTATTTCTTATAGTTTTTATAAAATGCTGATTTATGGTTGTTCTGACTGTATGTGACCGTAAGAGCAGCCGTTGTTTGCACTGTTGTATACATGGGTAGGATAAGTATACTGTGGTTTCTGCACAATATTCATGACTTATTTTCTGATACACAGTATCTAACAGTAATAATATTAACTGAAAATATTCTGGTGAGAAATATGCTGTTAATGGCTATGGGAGTTTATTTTTTCAGCCTTTACTTTTTCATAAGCTGTTATGATTTCTAAATTTAATATAGCCTGTTAGATGAAATATGTTTTTTATGCTTGTGTTTACTCTTTTTTCTTCGATAAAAAACTCAAGAGAATGTTGGTAGGAACATAATTAACCTTTCAGCACAGTGGTGTTATTGTCACCCCAGATCTTAGACAAGTGTGGTTACCTTGTGACCCTTTTGAAGGTTTTTTTCCCCTTCATCCTTGGTTCTCACAGGTAAAGGATCTCAAGGAGCTTGGAACTGGTGTTGTGTTGTATTGTATTAATTGGGCAGGCTGATCGATTAATAGAAGAAGAGCAAGAAAGTGTTGACAGAACATGCTATCTAATTAGTACCTGATGAACCATGTAGGCCACAGAGCCCAGAGTGTAATGTTGCTTCGGGATGGCTCCTATACAAGTAGACCTTTATATGAAAAACAGGCCTGTAGAAAAGCTAAAAAAGAGTATTTCAGTATAGTTCCAGTGAAGGAAATCTTCACTGCTGAAAAGCTTCGCTTTCCCTGTGAAGTTGGGGAAACCTAGAGATACTTAATTCTTCACAGAAGAATGTGTGTATTAAAGCATCAAGCCTGTGTTTTGTACAAGCCTTGCTCTTAAAAATCATGTAGATTTTTGCTCATTTAGGTCTGTGGGTTTTTTATGTAAGGGGCTATCTATAGGTTATGCAAATAGATGATTTTTTTTTTTAAATAAAACTGTTTAGTTTTCTTTTTGCTTTTTGGATCAGTAAGAAAGAAATACTAGGACAGTTAGATTTCCTGATGGCTCACGTGATAAAATAGCAAACAAAATCATTGTGCATTAAGAGCAGGTAGTATTAAAAGGCTTTGAGGTTTCACCTTACCTAGTTTTCTATTGCGTATTAGTTTGTAATAGTTTTTCAACTGAAAATTAGGTAATTTAGAGTTGGAGAGCATTTTGAGTCTAGAAGGATAATACTGCCAGAACTAGGATATTTTCCATTGGTAATTAGGATATTTTCCATTCATTTGTATAAATATATTGGTAACTAATTTGAACTGTTCATTCAGAAATTCTCCCTCCTCCCGTCACAGGAGAAAAGTTTAATGTTTGCATGTTTAAAACAAACATTTTTTTAAAATGAATTCATTTTGTCCTGTTGTTTAAGCTTCTTTGTTTTACTGAAATAAACCACTTTTTGTTTTAGAACCACCTACATTTTGTAAAATACTTAAGTGTGATTTTCATCCTGCCCTAAATTAATGAGTTCAGTGATTTAAGTTGGAAAATGGCTTCTTCATGTGACCTTTCAGTGAGTGCCACAGGGTGGGGACGAAGTGCATGTTTGTCACCTTTTTTCTTGACCAACACAGGTGACTAAAACACGTGCTTTTCTTAAATTTAGTTATGAAAAAAAAATAAAATTCCAGTTTAATAAACAATTTTATAATTCAGGAAATCTGCAGGGAAAAACCCCAAGAGTTCAGCTCTAAAGCGTAGCAGCTAGTCTGCATGGATTCTAATCTGTGTATCATGCTGCCCATCACCAGAGGAAATGATCATTTGGAGTTGGTGTGCTTGATTGCTCAAATATAGATGTTATATACGTGTGTAGGTAATACCAAGTGCACTTGTTAATACTATTTCATGCTGATAGGGATTTGTGGTTTAAAGTATTCAATGTGACAATGTATGTAAAATTAGCAAAAGTGTTGACTTTAAATGTAATTATATAGCTCCCGGAGTGTTGTAATTGCATTATATGGTTCCTTTTTTGTGCTGTGCCCAACAGGGAGACTGTTCAGCTTTTTATTTTGGTGCTGTATCAACTGATCTGGAACTTTCAATACATGCTACATAACTTGATTAAAAATACTGCTACAAGCCTTATAAGGACATAGTATAGAACTGGAAATGTGCAGTTTCATTGGGGTGTGGGGTGGTGAGGGGAACTGCGTTAAACTTAGCTATGGTATTTCAGATGTACAAGTTTATTATCTTGGATAGCTCTAGACATAAATTTATTGAGCCCTGAGACCAATAGAAGTGGAACGCCTAGTTTTGTGATAATGATTGTGAGATGTAGGGCCTTGACCAGCCACAGTTTAAATTGCCCGAGGACAGAGATTTCAGGAAAAAAAACCTGAAGTCAGTATGAAATTTGCAACAGAGGCAAGGTTTTTCCCAAGCTGTCACACTAGTCTCTCATGTTCACATTCTGTGATAAGAGACTTTGAGATAGGCACTTCTGGATCAAAGCAGCAAAACTCTTCTTCTTCCAAATGCAATTTTAAAAAGAGGAGGGATGCTGCGCTGAGCTTAGTTCTCCAAACCTGGTTCTAAAGCTATGGGAATATAACGATTGAACAATGGTTTTTGTGGAGAGGGAGGGGAAAAAGAAATGAGTACAAATACAGAGGATGTCAGCCTAACGTATTATTTTGATTCTTGAAATTATTTAGAAGAGTTGTTGATTTCTTAGATATTTAAAAACATGGCTTAAATATTGTGGTTATGTGGCCACATCAAGGAATCTTGTTTTAAGAATTGTAATATCTTTCTAAAAAAATATGTCCATGTGGTTTGTAGATAACTAGAGAAATGGATGCAATTATACGTCCCAAGCTAGCCTTTGTTTAGAAGTTAATTTCTCCAGATTTCCATGACCATTTGGTCAGATCTACACAGATTTGGTTGTTGGTTTAAATCTAGCCAAGGCTGGTGGTGTCTTAATTGCTACCACAGAGCAACCATTTGGCCTGTGCGAGATGAATGTTGTCAAGGTACCTTCTGCAAGGCGGACATTCATCCACTGGGAACGTATCAAGAAAGTTTTCATTAATTGGTCCCTTTGTTGGCATTTGTGGCAGAGCAGCCAAAAACTGAGTATGAACAGACACTCTGTGTCAAAGGGTGAGATTTATTGGCAACTCCCAGTAAAAACTGGTGTTTACTACATATATTGTAAGCAGGAGGAAAGTACTTTCCTCCTAAGAACAGCCTGGCATTAAAATTACTCAGACTTTTTTTTTTAAAAGCAGGGAAATGTAACAAGAATTCAGACTACAATCAGAAATTAAATAGGAAATAGCTGGTTAATATTTTTTTATGTTGACTGTCTTTTAGCTTCCTTTTAATACGATGTGAAGTGTTATGATGAGTTCTGTAGTCAAGAGACAAATTTGCATGGACCTATGAATACTTCTGTCAGACAAGAACAGTTGACAGGTTTTATCCTGACCTTGTTAGCTTAACCTGTAGCTAATAACAATTACTGCTGATAATGTATAAATGTTGTGTAAAACATGTGAAATGTTTTCAAACATGGTTGCCAATTTTGATACTTTTAGGTTGATGTTAACTCCTGCATTTTGTTGTTCTTTTGTTAAAAGGGTACCTTTCATTATATTGCAAGCAACAGACTGGTAATGATTTGTGAGCTTTGTCTTAGTGCAACACATTTGTTGCTAAACTTTGTATAGACCAAGACTGTTTATATTTGGCTTTCTGTTCTGCTTGCGGATGCCCATTTTGTCTTTAAAAGAATTTTAACTTATTTTATATTATAATGTGGAATAAATAATAGTTTAGACTTATTAACCAAATGAACTGATCCTTATTGACTCTGAGAGAGAATTCTGATTCTGAAATTTGAATATATTGCCTCTTCAGCATTGAGCTTTTGATAGAAGAATACATAGATTGAACCCCCCAAATACTGATCGTGTGATGTTTAGAAGTGCTTGGCATTAATCTGCGCAATTCCAGTAAGGAATCAAAGTCTCATTCTGTCGGATTCCTAGCCATGAGCCTGGCCATGTTGTTTGAAAATAATGGCTTGGGTTTCTGCTTCCAGCTGCTTCCAGTTCCCCCCCACACACACTCTTTTTCTCTTCTGAACAGCACAGTATCCAACTCTTAGGTCCATTTACTGTCATTCAGCTAACTCTCCTATCAGGGAAATGGATGCCATTGATGTGTACTGCTGCTAACTGATACTTTCTGATGCTTATCTGTGGTGACTTTCACTTTTACAATGTTAATCCAGCCAACCCCACGCATCCCAGTTTTATGACTTTTACCTCCTCTGTTCACAATTCAGTTCTGTCGTTCATCAAAAATGGCAGCTTCACCAGATACGGAGCAGTGCTCTATTTGTAAAGTTTGGGTTGAATTTCTCTTCCCTGACCATTACCAAGTGTCTTTCACTACTGCTTATTTTTAAATATATTTTTACAAATTCCAGGAGGTATTGTAGTTGTGGTGTAGATCATGAACACTGTGGCATTCTATTACTTTCACTGTGACCAGAAAAAAAGTTAATACATACTTGGAATGTATAGAAATCTCATTTCTAGCTGTATTGCATGGAACAAGTACTGTTGGGCTACAAGACTATTGTAGCTACCACTATAAGCCTAACATGGAGAAAGGGAGAAGGATGCTAAGAGATACTAAGTTAATTTTGGATATTAATATTCTATCATTGACTCTTATTTACAGCTTAGATTTAGTCATTAGATGTAGCTCCTACAAAAGAATGAGTACTTGAATACATGTAAGTAATCCTCTGTTGAAATTTAACTACTTGATTTATTTAGGAACTTAGGGCACATCTCCAGCTTTAAATATATCCTTTATTCTCAAATGTAGGCACACATCCTCTCTTGAAATAAAGCAGGAATTCAGGACTTGTCTAAACTTGTCAGTTTAATTTAGCAAGGTGATTCCATAAGACTATAGATAATTTCAGAGTTAGAAATCTTTAATAAATCTGATAGTTTAGAAATCTATGCTGTAACTGTTGGTACTTTATGACTTGTGATAGTAAGTCCAAAATAGCCTAACTTCTTAATTTTTCAGCTCTAGTGGTCTCATCATTGTTCTACATCTGTGTTTACTTTTGTATTTTAGAACCTTACTAGTGATTTAATATATAAAAACAAAACTAAAAAAACACCAATAAAAATTTAAAGTCTGAAAATATTTCTCCAAAATTATTGTCTTGGGAAAGAAGAGAAAGATTTCATGCAGCAACATCTGGTTCATCTTTTTTATATTACTTTTCATTTGCTGCTGAAGATTTCTCCAAATGTTTGACAGTTTTGCATGAAATACTGGAAAGTAGGAAAGACAACACCATAGAAAGGGGAGAGTACTCCATGTTTCAACTGTAGAAAATATTTAGACCTGATCTACTTAGTTTTTGTCAGAAAAAAATAGAAATTTTGCATTCTAAATACACTTAAAAGCTGTGTAATTTTAGGGGGGAGGAGTTATTTACAGTTGCCTGTAAGAGGCACAGTAGTAAATGAAAACACTTTTTCATAACTTAAGTAAAAATTTCGAAGAAGCGGTCGTTTTCAAAAGGAAAAAGCCTCCTGTTTTGATGTATGGAATCTTACAGTTATCTGTGAGAGGCACAGTAGTAAATGAAAACACTTTCATACCTTAAGTAAAAATTTTGAAGAAGTAGTGGTAGTTTTTGTAAGGGAAAAAGCCTCCTGTTTTGATGTATGGAATTGGGGATGTGGTGCATTTTTGGTTTTTAAAGTGAGTACCCCTTATACGCAAGACAAACTAACCATGGTAATGTATTAAGTAATAAATGAGAAGGAATGGTACATTTTAACCTTTTCTAAATAATCAACCTTTTCAATTTGTCATGTGGAAAAGTAGTTCTGAGTAAAAGTTTGACTATATTAAGTGGTTTAGTTATTGTGTATTCCACAATTTAGCAAGAGATTACAAATTTAGTGTAAAAACTGTCTATATCCTCCACCCTTCCCTTCCCAATAAGTCATGTTAAGTTGATTCTCACTGGATGCTATAAATTTCTTTTGAAAAATAAATTAATGAGCACCAATAAGAAATGTACATTAAATTTATTTAACTGGAGGTTTTCTGCTTGCTAATTTGAATTTGATTAAAATCAATCAAGCCTATTACATTTATTGCATAAAGTTAAGCAACTTGTACAAGTGTTAGGAGGATAGGGACCTCCGTATGTCATCTGTGTTGCTTGATTTGCTCAACCAGCTTAGTTTCTTATCTTGTGGTATGAGAGTTCTTAAGGTCTGTTGGTATGGTTAGTGAGATGGAATATCATTAGCTCAACCAGCTTAGTTTCTTGTGGTATGAGAGTTCTTAAGGTCTATTGGTATGGTTAGTGAGATGGAATATCATTACAGTTATTCACCAGATTATCTTTATTAACTTCCAGGGATTAAAGTCCAGGGATTAATTTTGCAATTCTTAAAGTGTGGAAGAGACGAAACTTCATGGAGTATAAAGTAGGGAGAAATAAAAAATGTAGCAGTTGAACATGCTGTGGTGTGTTCCAAATTCTTATATGAACCTTGTGGGGGAAAAACCATACATGTGGCATGCTGTGTAAATGAAAGTATCAGTTTCCTAAGAGAGAGGTCACAAGGTTTAACGGAAGAGACAAAACTTTATGGAGTATAAAGTAGGGAGAAATTAAAAATGTAGCAGTTGTTCCAAATTCTTATATAAACCTTGCAGGGAAAACCATACATGTGGCACGCTGTGTAAATGAAAGTATCAGAGTTTCCTAAGAGAGAGGTCACAAGGTTTAATTTCAGGAATTGTTTCACTTGTTAGTTGAACTTGTTAGTGATGATTGTAATGTAAAAGTAAAAGTTTGCAGTGATGTGAAGCAGCGCTTACATCAGCTGCAAGAATCAGTAAGAAAGCAGTAGACAAGTAAGTCATTAAGTCCTATCAATATATGATGAAACTTAAGTAATTTTCAGCGAGTCTATACTTTTAAGTATTTGGTGAACACAACCACATTAACATTTTTTTTCTGAGACGGAAGTTTACTTGCTTGTTTTTTCATTCTGTAGTAGGTATCAAAGGCAATAGATTACCATAATGAATATTTGGTGAACACAACCACATTAACATCTTTTTTTCTGAGAAGTTTACTCGCTTGTTTTTTCATTCTGTAGAAGGTATCAAAGGCAATAGATTACCATAATGAAATACAATTGATTTTCCTAAACTAAGATGTTCCATTAAAAATTTCTAATTTTTTGGATGCTTATCTATCTATGAACTGAACCTGTTTCAGAGTATGTTTGCCAGGTGACATGCCATTTTTGGATGCTCATCTGTGTATGAACTGAACCTGTGTTTCAGAGTATGTTTGCCAGGTGACATGCTGTTCCCCACTGTACACAAACTGCTGCAAAGTATAGTCTGATGTATATTAAAAATAAGACAGTTCAATGCAGTTGTTTTAGAAAGGTAAAATAATGATACTGTAATTGAAAAGGGCATGGGGTTAAGTCTGTATTAGCCTGGTTTGCTGTTTCCCTGCAGCACTAAAAATGTCACCAAGTCTCCAACAGATAATGTTTAAAGTGTGTTTTCCATTTCAGCTTTGGACTTTCAAGGTTTGTGCTTCTTCAAATTTTTCTTAGTGATTGTAAAAACTAAAACAGCCCCCCTGCCTCCCCAAAAAAGAAATAATTAAATTAACCCTTACACCAAGACCCAGAGTCCTAAAGAGATGCTATGACAATGTGGCATTTGAGATAAACATCAGGGGAGTGAGCGGCATCGCATGTAAGTGTAAAGTATTTTTTTATAGGTAACAGATGAACTAATATATTTCCATTATCAATCAGTTTATTTTTTATCATTCACAGCAGTTACAAAGCATCATATGCTGTGAAGAGACATAAATTCCAGACAGCCTTTAGTAATGGAAAGAAGTTAGCAAATTACTTCTAGTAGAGGTATAAAAAAAGAAAACTAGATTGAGCATACAGCTCTAACCTCCTTCCTTTTCCTCTCCCTCTGTCAGACTCAGGAAAAATACCCTTTATTGTTTCTATAAAGTCCTGTTAGATAGTTAGATGTTAGTAAAAATGATTACTATGTTCAAAAATCAAGAAGAGTGCTCAGTGAAAAGCTATTTTTATGGAACCATTGCAGGATATTGCAGGAGACCTTGGGAGTCTTTATCATTTGGAGTAAGAACTTACAACTGGATGCACAGAGGGAGAGATGAACAATAGTTTGGTTTCAGTAGTAGGAGAGAGGTCGAGTAGAAAACAAGCTTGTCTGTTTTCATTATGGAGCTCGTACACAGTTGCAGCTGAGATTAACCCAGAAATAAGACTGAATGGGAAAAGAGGAGGAGATCAGAAACGTACATCATGTTCCACCTCCCTCCAAACCAAACCCCTGGCTCTCTTGAGGCAGCTCCTCTGATGGGTACACTGGAGAGGGAGCAGAATCAGAAGCAAGGACAAGGATATGGTAACCAAGAATGGGAGAAGATACCAAAAATGAGTGTGGTTGATTAATGTCTTAAGTATTGATGGAGGATGTTGGACTACTCTCTCTAAACATCAGCTATTAGTAGGTTGGTTGAAACTTCAGTAAGGTGTCCTCTGTGGCTGGTGTCTGAGCTGGCTGAACAGTGCCTGAAACAGCTGGAAGAGAGGATGTCTCCTTTGTCTCAGAGATGAGACGAGTCTATGGGCAGTTGAATCAGGAGGGTATTTTTGCATGGTTAGGGTTTGATCAGCAACCTGGAGAGTAGGAAAAGGGAGTCAGTGAGAACAGGTACATAAGGAATTCAGATGCAATGGGGTCACTGGAGACAAAGAGAGGATTAGAGTAGAAGAGCAGAGGTTTAAGGATTTTTCTTAGTGTGGATGTAGACTGCTAAAGGCACTGGATGGTAAGAGAAGAACAAGCCCAACAGAGGAAGGAGCAAATAGTTTCAGAGAGTGTGGAGACCAAAATAGATATTTTATTTTTTTGTAATTAGTAGACCCCCTACAATGTAGTTGTTATTAGTTACATGAAATTGTAGTCTTTCAAAAATAAAAATTGCATATGTTGGAAATATTAAATTTTCCAAATCTTTAGGAAAGACATTAAAAGCTAGATAATAACTGAACAATAATGAATTTTCTGTATTATTTAGGATATAAACAGAATGGCCTTTTCTGCATTGTTTATTATTTTTCCAAAGTACTTTTGCAACATTTGTGGCTTACTGTTTTTTCCTGACTCCTTCCAGTGTAGTCCAAAATTATTTTTCAGTCAGGCAAAATTTTGGTGTAGCAAAGGAAAAGTGTGACCAGTTTTCTGGGGCTGTTTTTTCAATGTTCTTGGCAAGAGTGAAGCCAGTGTTCTTTTGGGCAATTGGTCAGTAATGTTTCCATGTATCTGTAAGAAATTGGTCTGAGAAGGTGTAGTCCATATTCCAGACATGACAATAGGAGCAACAGTTTTCTGGCAGTGCTATTGAAACGTAGTTAAGTTTCAGTGGTACTAAGTCTGGTATAATATTCCTTGAACAGGCTTTTACATCGTTTCAGGTGCCAGCTTGTAGGAGAATGTATCATCCAAATGGGGTGAAATATATAGCAGCCATCTAACTCTCTTTTTAGGTATTATAAGTAAGCATGCAATATTTGAGGTGGATCCAAATTTTAAATGTAGCATCTGAAATATTTTAAAATAACAAAGTGTCATTTTTTAGATAAAATATTGCTTTGAGGAGTAACTGCTGGATGCGTACCTCAAACATCATTGGTAAAATAAATAACACTGCTAAAAGGAAACCATGTAAGTCTTTGTGATCTGACTATTTTGCCTTGTATGCTTATTAAGCATTGATTTTTTTTTTTCAAAAATGACCTTTCACAAATGTGGCATACGATCAACCACCAATGTTAAAAATGCTGTTAGAATTTAAATACAACTGGAAAAGCTAAGGTTTCAGAAAAATGGATTTGGAAACAAACAATTCATTTAAATAGCTTTTACAGTACAACATGATGCATGCCAACAGAACACTGCATTTAGTGCCTACCAAATAAAGGTTATCTAATTAGCTATTTAGAATACAATGACTAAATAATGGCCAAAATTTTTTTATTTGTTTGTGCCTTAGAGTTTTGTCGTCTTCAGTTGAGGAGATAAAAAAGGGATGTCTAAGAGAGAAATCTTTACAGATTGCAACTGTGCTTCAGCCATATATTTTCAGCAAGTTGCAAGCTGGTCCTCAGTCTTGAATATAGACATGACTTCAAGTGTGCTTACTCATAGGGTAGAAGAAAAATATACATTTGTGTACAGATTTCATATTTGAGGCTGTGGCACCATTCATCTCTACATGGAAAAATACCTGTGAAAACACTTGAGGTCAAAGCTTAATATTTTGCTCTTGTGTACATTCTCTTGTTTTCATACAGGGGATTTATCAGTGCAAATGACAGATACATACATCAGGCTCCAGTAGGAGTGGTTCGTTCAAATTTTGAATTTTATAAAACACACATTGTATTAGTATTCTTTTGTTTCCTTTCCAAAATTAATTCTAAACTAAAATAAAGGGATTCAGTTAATGGAAGTCTGCTCAAACACTTGTAGAACAGGTGTTCTAAGTCTTATAATCTGCTGTACCTTTCAGTGCCAAAGGGATTCAGTTAATGGGAAGTCTGCTCCAACACTTGTATAACAGGTGTTCCAAGTCTTATAATCTGCTGTACCTTTCAGTGCCCAGCCAATATTAATATAAAGGGCAGAAGTTAAAGCTCCATAATAATGGATATCCTGATTTATAACACAGTTAAGAGCTGATAGGTCTGATTATATTGCCACTTTCTCATCTTAAATGCTCGTTCCTGTTAGTCCATCACTTATAATAATTTAAAATATCAAAAAAAGAGGTTTCTGGAGGTGAATTAAAGCTATGGGAAGATGGAGCTTTGAAGGTTTGTTTTCAGTAGACATTTGAAGCAAAAAGAAGTCAGAATGCTCTGTTCAGAACCTATGGAACAAATGGTAACGAAAATGTGTTACCGTTTTAATTATTATTGCCCATGTAACATGGGATTTCTTGCAGCCATGTCCTTGAATAACCATTTCTTAACTAAAATGACACAATTCTGTAGCCAGTGATCCATGACTTTAAATATTTGGAAGGGCTATTGATTCACTGAACTGGAAGAAACTAAAGATGTTGAGGCATATTTTCAAAAGTAGAATTACATGTATTATAAATTATGTTTGCTAATGTATACTCTAACTTTTAAATATATTTTTTTTTAAAGCTAGGTACATGTAATACACTATTCAATTTACCTGTAATAGCCTTAACTAAACATTGGTGGCATCGTTTAAATCAGCTTTGTGTAATATTAGGAGAGCTGCTAGCACCTACAGCACCTCCTGCTGTTCCCATGTCGTGGTTCTCTGCATGTACCTATTTCTGTTTATGGTAGTCCTTCTCTCTAGGTAAATTGTCCATAAGACCAATGATTCCATCAGCAAATTATCCAGAAAATGCCGTCAGTGCGCCTGGTGACATTTGTGCCACTGGTGGTTTTGTTGCCATTTCAGTGGTCTAATTAAATTGGCAGTTTTCTCTTGTGCCCAGCATCGTTGTCTCCCTTCCTTTGGCACCTGAGCTCAGACCTTCTCCTTTTCTCTGTCCTTTTAACTGAATATCAAATGCATTATTGATTGCTCCTCTTCCACCCTCCTCGCTTCCACTCCCCTCACCTCAACTTTTTTTAATCTTGTTTTTTCTTTCTTTTTTTTTTTGATTGGCAGTATCATCCAGACAAACAGAAGGCAGATGTGCCAGCAGGAGAAGTGGAGGAGCGCGTGCAGAGGTTCATCGAAATCGATCAAGCGTGGAAAATTCTAGGGAACGAAGAGACAAAAAAAGAGTATGACCTGCAGCAGCGTGGTAGGTTCCTGCCAAGGAGTGCTGGAGTGGCAGCAGCTCTTTAAATAAGCAGGGGCTGGGAGTGGTAGTTAGATGGTATTTTAAAATGCTGTTTATTGCTGAACCAAATGTTTCTTTCGCTCTTGTCCTACTTTCGAATGCGGATCCATTATTTATAGCTTTTGCTACACATACATTAGCCAGTGAAAACATGGAATTACTTCCAACAGAACATTAGGTGGCGTTACTCCTAATAATTTGAACGAATATGAAATTTATACTAATTACAGACCTTAGCCCTATTTATTTTATTAAGGCAGCTTCATTAAGGGTTCTTAATTTTAAGTCTTATGCTACATTTTGTTGCAGTATCTTAGATATAGGTGTTAATCCATTTATACCCAATGTTTAATGTGTGTGGGTTTATAAGCACTTCAGAATCATTAAGACACATTCTTTTTGGCTGTGTGTGTTGTGGTGGCTTTCATAATTCATCTGTAGTCTAAACTAGTCTTTTTAAAGCAGGTTTATAAATAATATTCCAATATAACACATTAACTAGGCAGCCCTAGCATGCATTTCTTTTTATACCTCTCAGAAAATAGCTTCTTAAAACAGTGACAGGCTGTTGTGAGAAAGAAAGGGGGGAAATGTAGGTCAGGTCTGTCACACATGGGCTACCATTACATGAAGTGATAGGCTGTCTTTCTGCTCTGGCCTCAGGATAGGAGTCCCTCAGCCTTCCATTAGAACCTTCAATAAATGTATATCCACCCTACATGTTAATGGGGGGAGTCAATAATAGTGTATTGCCTGTGGGGAAAACACTCAGTGGCACTCTGCAGTAACACACTCTGGTCCAGCATTGACGTGTAGCCACCACCACTTTTGAATGTGTCTGATAAAAGCCCACTGTCTCTGCAGCTTGTTATTGAATTCTCTTCCATTGTACATTGGCACACCATCAGACCTTTCTCTCTTGTGCTGATTTTTAACTCCCCTGCCGCTGCGGATACCAGAACTTTGAGAGACAAAGGCTTAGTCATTCTGGCAGATATGCATCACTGCAGGATAAAAAGAGTGATATATAATTGTATATACCCAGTATGCATTCTCTAGTTAAATAATCTTGTGTTGCAGACTTTGTGTGGGGTTTGGAAAAGAAGGTGGAGGAGTGCAAACAGAATTGTTGAATAAATATTTTAAAAGAAAGGAAAAAATTGCATCTTGTGCTAATTTGTTATGCTGTGTGTTATGTTGTAGTCTTAAGATCAAACTTAAATAAATTTTTTGTCTCAAACTTATTTTTTTAAATGCCAGAAGAGGAATTTCTGCTACCCGGTGCTCTCATCCTATTGTACTCTTAGCATTGTAGCCTCAGCTCTGTCTTCCATTTTCACAAATTGTACATGCACAGGAAAAAAGAAACATTAGAGATTAAGTTAGAAGTCTTTTGTGAGTTTTACCTAAAGCTTAAATATAGACCATGGGGTTCCATTTCACTTGGGTCAGGTTAATCCACAGAAGTAGAGAGCTACATCAAGATTTAATAAGCTACTTTGTTTTCCCATGGAACTCAAGGATACTGCTATAAATTATTTTTGACAAAATTTATTCTACGGTATTTTAAAGGTTATCTATATTTCCTGAGATTCTTCTGCATCCAGATGAGTTCTTCTAAAAGCAATCTCAAGATTCTTTAAAAAAGACTTAGTAAATAAAGAAAACAAAATGTGTGTTTATTTACACAGGTATTTGGTAATGGGATAGATACGATTTAATAGAGAGGCTGCCATTCACAGAGGGCCTGCTGTTTCAAACTAAGCCACATGTAACATACATGTGGGGTGTTGCTGTGTTCTTTGCAGCTTGTTCCCTGGCAGCAAAATGGTGGTGAAATACATTCTAGTTCTTTGCATGCCCATCAAGCTGCTTCTGAAGTCATGATTCTAGACAAATTCGTAGGCACTGCTGTAAACACGCAGAAAAACAAAGGAATTGAGACAGCAGCCAAGGGGAATAGTGATGGAAGACATAAAAAAGCAAGTTAGTAAGAGTGCAAGGCCTAGGAAGCAGAACCTGAAGGATGCCAGCAGGAAGTTCTTTGCTTTCTAGTCTTTTTCCCATTTCACAGATTGTTTATTTGTATGTACCTTCTTGTTTTATACTAACCAAATATTAATTGCTTGGCCCAGAAATCCAGTGGCTAGAGAAGTTCTAAGAAGCTGAATTTCTGTGGGGCTCTATGGTTTTATTTGTGGTTTGGTGTTTTTTATCGACTTGTTGAGAATAACAAGCACATGTGCTTTCATATCTTGATACTGCTGCTCTCTGAAGGTATCACACTGATCTACTAATTTTTTTGTGTCTTCAGGCCATGGTATTAAAGAGGAAAGGACAAACCTCAAACTCTTTAGATGTTTGGCTTAAATACTTATCCAAGCCTCTCTGGTCTGGAAATCTTACAAGAACTGGTTTTTTTGCATGTTTTGTGAAAATTTTTCCAATTCATTGTTTTGGCATTTCATTAATGATGTTAGAATACCTTCTTATAATGGTGAATCTTTTGCTTCCAATCCCTGTGAAAATTTTGGGGGATGGAAAAAAAGCTGCGTAACAATTTAGCTATTAAGAATTGACTTTTTTTTTTCCTCAACAGATTTTCTTCTTAGAGATTTTTCCATTCTTTGTTCAGTATCCCATTTAGAAAAGATGAATATGCAGTTAAAATAAAGTTTGACAGTAATAATTACCAAAAGTTTTTCAGTGAGCTTGGAAAAACTGTTATGGTTTTCATATTAGAGGTCACCTGAACCCTGAAAGCTGTTGCTTTTGTGATACAGTTTGAAAGAACAAAACACTTTTCACAGAATCAGAGAGTCATGTAGGTTGGAAGGGACCTTCATAGGTCATCTAGATCAATGTTCTACTCAAAGCAAGTCCATGTAGGTCAGTTGCACGGACCTTCTCCAACCTAGTTTTTAATATCTCCAAGGATGGAGATTCCAGAGCTGCTCTGGGCAGCCTGTTGCAGTGTTTGAACACCCTCATAGTAGAAAAACCAAAATAAACAAAGTGAAAAAAACGAACCCAGAATCAAAATTGACAAGGAGAAGTGTAAGGTCTTGCACCTGGGAAAACATAATCCAGGAGTGTAGTACAGGCTGGGGAGCAGCTCTGTGGAAGGGGATGTGGTTGTCCTGGTGGACAACAAGCTCAATGTGAGTGAACAGTGTGCTGCTGTGGCAAAGGAAGCCAACAGAATGCTGGGTTGCATCAACAAGGGTATCATCAGCAGAGATAAAATAATTCTCCCACTCGGTGCTTGTCAGGCCATACCTGGAATACTGTGTTCAGTTGTCGTCCACCCTATGCAAACAAAGAGGGTCCAGAGAAGGGTCACAAAGATGATCCCAGGACTGCGAAGCCTGCCATATGAGGAAAGGCTGAGAGAATTGGTGCTGGGCCATCTTGTCTAGACTGCTTTTGCCAAGAAAGGTTGGATCAAATGATTCTTGAGGTTTCTTCCAACTTGGTGTTCTATGATTCAAAACATGTTTTCCTTCTATAAAGTCAGATATGAGGACTCTTTCTGCAACTTGTGTCTTTCACTTTTAATCCTACCAGTGTGCACCTCTGAGAAGTCTTCTCTACACCCTCCTATTAGGTAGTTGTAGACAATGAGATGCCCGTGTTCTTTTGGCTTCTACTTGTATGACGTTTGTGCCAACCTGTGACCATGCTGGCAGCCCTCTGAACTTGCTCCTGTATGTCAGGACTTTGCACTGGGGAGTCCATAACTGGACATGGGATTCAGATGCAGTCTTGTTAAGTGCTGAGTAAGAAGGGTAAAAAAAATCACTTCCTTGACCTATGGCTACACTCTTGCTAATACAGCCCACTGTGGGGTTGGCCTTTCCTAGAAGAGTGCTCTGCTGACTCATGTTGAACTTGTCCACCAGGGCCATCAGGTCCTTTTCTGGAAAACTACTTTCCAGCCACTTGTCTCCCAACCTGGACTGGACTGTTGCATTAGGTTATTCTTTAGGTTATTCTTTAAGGTCCCTTCCAACCTAGAAGATTCTGTGATTCTGATTCCATCCCAAATGCAAGACTTAATCCTTGTTGAACCCTTTGATGTCCCTGTCAGCCCATTTCTGTATCCTATCAAGGGCCTTCTGAATAGCAGCCCTGCAACTTTTGTGGATTTTTGATGATATATTTTGATGATACAATTAAATACACAGGATTTAAATACACAGGAATTTTGTATCTAAATGATTGCATAATTAAGGGTAATTAATTTTACTATTTACTTTTACATTTTAATAATGATTGATTAACAGGTCACAGTTAAAAATAAATAATTAAACTGATTAGTTTGATAAATTTCTGACACTAATAGCAAATAATGCAAAGCTAGTAATGGGACTGACCCTAAAACCCATTGCTTTGTATATGTTTTTGGAGCAGAGGGTGGAAAAATTTAAGAATCTAAAGTTTTTTCCACGTAAGGCTCCAGTGAGATTCTGTCCAGAATGTTTTTATGTGATGATGGACACAGGTGCCCATAAAGCAGAAGGGTTGGTAGGGTGGGGAATGTAATCAACAGTAGGAGTTTTCACATCTTAGCACGTACCTCCTTTTGATTTTCAATTTTTAAATTACATTTTTAGAAAAACATTGCAGATACAATTTTCATACATGAAATACATATTCCAGCATAATTTTCTTTGTTCTTGCTTCATTTCTTAGACATAAGGAATTGCCAGTGTTCCAGTTTATACCATTTGTCTCTTAGAACGATGCTGGTCCCATCCTCTCTGTACCTTTCCTTTAGGCAGTGGGGCACAACAAAAATCTTTTGTTAGCCTCAGGTAGCTTATTTTAAAATATTT
The DNA here is from genome assembly GCF_001431845.1 of Calidris pugnax. Taxonomy (NCBI): domain Eukaryota; kingdom Metazoa; phylum Chordata; class Aves; order Charadriiformes; family Scolopacidae; genus Calidris; species Calidris pugnax. The sequence goes on from NW_015090909.1 coordinate 1,225,240, forward strand.
TGTCACTAATTCAGCTCCCACTGACAAACCGACCTCTTTAAAACCTGAAAAACCTTTGAGGATGTGTCCTCACTCTCAGTTAAGATTCTACTCCAGGTTTAGAAAGGTGTGGTCATAAATTAGAAAAATGAAAGCCAAATAGAAGGTAGCTCCTCCCCCCCGACCTTGCTCCTTCCCCATTCCTCTCCCAGTACAGTGAACTGGAAAGGCTGGTTTGGAGAGGGTCACTTTCCCGTTAATCCAGCGTTCCCTCCTGCTCCAGCAATAGAGTGAGGATTCTGTGTTAGACATCAAGATACCTTACATAATTTGGTAAATAGGATGCCAGAAGAATGACCTTACACATCCACTACGAGAATAAGCAGGAGCAGCGAGACGAAAGCCGGCAAAAATGCTTTTAATGGGTAGCAGAAATGTCAAGGTGTTCAGCTGCCTACCTTATTATCAGCAAGGAAAAAAATGAATGCAGCATAGTTCAGTTGTTCCTTGTTAAAAAAATTCCTTCTTAAAAATATACTTTCAGACTAAAATAAAGCTTTTAAGATGGCTGTTAACTTGGGCTTTTCAGTGGGCTTTTCTTTAAGTGACAGAAGCGCATGGATGTCACGGCTGTAGACCCTCAGCTACTGCTGGAACTCAATTCTGATCTGTGTTGGCTACAAGCTAAGCAGTATTCTTTTGTGGTTTTTTAACAAATATAGCTTTTTGTTATGAAAATTCTTAGCGCGTGACTTTTTAAGATTTCAAATTAAAGTAAGCATGGTTATTTTAAATGAGTGCAAGAGACTGAAGCTTAAGTAATTATTTAAAAATTAAACAGTCCATTAGAAAAAAATAACTTGTGAAAACGTCGATGTTTTGAGTACTGTGATGCTTTTGATGCTGAGTAGATGCTATGAACAATATTTCATTGACAAAATTTTTTTTGAACTTTTTTAAATTATGTGTTTGGTTAAAAAAAAAATCAACCCTGAGAATATATGAGTGATAAAGAGCTAGAAAAATCTTTAAAGTATTATGACTATTTTTACTATTACCATAAACTGTTAAAAGGGTTAAATTTCCATTTACTGCTTGCAACCCTTTTCCTAAAACTCAGCCTTAAATAGCCCAAGAAATATTTATTGTATCCTCAAGTGAAACTTAAATACCTTTCCTCTTTTACAACTTCTGAATGACCCAGCAAGGGCTCTAGTAAAGCTTTACTGAACCAAGCTGCTAATAGTTATTTAATGTTGTTCTGTAGCCTGAAAGAATCTCAGTAGATTTTTCCTTTTAATCTCTTTGAATTGCAGGCTCATAAACCTCTCTGATGAGCCTGCCAGTGTTTTCTTAGATCCTGCAGTTGAGACAATGGAGCTGCAGAATCCTTTCACTTCTTGTTGTCAGACAAATCCAATAGATGGCAAAGCCAGGCAGGCTGGACTTCTTGGGAATTAAAATTTGGGTTTGAAGTTATGGGAGATGATGGGGTCCTCACAGTTTTCCTGACGTGTACAGCTTGGTATGTGGAGTTCTGTGGTTTGAGTAGCCACCACAAGTGAGCAAGCCTGCCCCAGAGCTCTGGAACAATACCCATCTTAACCTCCTCCTCCAGCAAGGAAGGGAAAATCAGACACAGATTTACTTCAGAGAAGCACTAACGAGGAACTCATGGCTATAATAATAATGATGTAGATGAAATAAGGACAAGCACAAGAAATATTAGAGTCACTACCACGCTCCGTGTTGGCCATTAGGCTTGTAGTTCTGCTTGTAACCTCCCTGAGCTCGTACTGGGCTTTGCCTCTGTTTTTCAGTAAGTGGCTAAATTGGTTTCTTGTCTCTTAAGGTATATTATATGGACTGCCCAGGGAGGTGGTGGAGTCACCATCCCTGGAGGTATTTAAGAAACGTGTAGACATGGCTCTTCAGGGCATGCTCTAGTGCCCAAGATTATTGGTTTGTGGTGGGATGTTGTGTGGGTGGGTGATGGTTTTGGTTTGGTTGTTGTTGTGTGTTTAGGTGGTGGGTGGGTGGGGTTTTTGTTTGTTTTTTGTTTGGGTTTGTTTTTTTTTTTTGTGGTTGGACTCGATCTCTGAGGTCCCTTCCAACCACTACGATTCTGTGATTCTGTGATATTGGGTAGTGTATTTAATAGGAGAACTAGAATTTAAAAAATGGCTTTTTGAGCTCCAGAAAATAAGTTTTTCCTGCTTGAACCAGCTAAGCAAGTAAATGCAGCATACAAAAGGGATTAAAAGGAGCGGTTACTGGATTATGTGCTGTTTGCAGACTTCCTCAAGTCAAGTACTAATTGAAAATTTACATCTTTTGAGACAACCAGCAAGACTTTCAGATTTGAGCATCGGATTAGGAATAATGATCTCTGTTCAGGCTGGGAAGTGTATGAGTGATTAATTTTGCCTGTTGATTATTTTTTTTTTTAATTGTTGTTTATTTTTAAAATGACAATTGCAGTACTGAATTAGAAAAGCTTGGTTGAAATTCTGTTCCTGGGCTTTGTCCTGTGCTGTGTGTGGAATAGAAGAGAAGGTAGACTTTCTCAGCCGCTGCCTTCCTGAGTCACTTCACTTGAAGCATGGTAACCTCAGGAATTCACATCTCCCCAGTTCTTTGCGTGGTGGCACATGGTCCTTCTGCCCTTTTTTTGTGTTTTCTGCCAGCAAGAGGTGACCCAGCCCCCACCCCCCATCCTACAAAACTTGTTCTGAGTTAAACCCCACTTTGTGAATTCCAACTAGGAAAGCCTGTTTCTCTTAACTCATTTTTTGCTACCTACACATGAAGCTTAGGAAAATGTGTCCTTCCTACAACCTAAGAGACCATTTTCCTTTGTGAATTTTTCTTCCAAGTATTAAAAGAAACAGGTGAAATAGGAAGCACTGGCTTTTTTCACACTGTTCTCACAGTTGCAGTATTGTCATCTTCCACCCCAGTGGAGAGAGGAACCTGAAGGTATGTAGGTAGCTGGACAGATTTCATTTTGATCTCTGCTTTTTTTCTTTCTCAAGAAAGAGGAGGAGGAATCTTTACCTCACAGGAGGCCTCTCTGAGTGGTTTTGTGGGTGTTCTCAGGACATTCACTATTCCCCTTCTCATGTTTTGTAGCTGGAAGGCTGTACCAGTCTAACCCCAAGTAACATTGGAGTTATTTGCATGAGTTAAGACCATCTTCCCTTTTATTTTATTTTGGAAATTTCATGCAGTTAGCTAATGTTCTGAGCAGGTGGTATGAAAAATGTGACTGTGTTTCATAACTAAAACATTACCCATAGGTGTTGTTTATGTAATTGAGAGTGTGCACAACAAAGAGAGTGACTGATTGACAGGTATATCTTCCAGTTGTCTTTCATCTTTACACTCTTGCTGATTATGTTTTTTTCCCCTTTCTTTGACAGCAGTAAAGCATTAAGTGTGAGTGGGTTAATTTTCTTTTAATTCTGACCTTTTCATTACAGAATAGGTGTACATCAAAGAGGCTGTATTGATTCTATCATTATTTCCAGTGTGTCTGATTTGTTTTAATTCAGCAAAGGTAACATCAAAGAGGCTGTATTGATTCTATGATTATTTCCAGTGTGTCTGATTTGTTTTAATCTCCTTCATTAAAACTAATTTAGATGAAGCTCATTCTCAAGGATATAGAACGCACCTTTCTGTTAAAAATTAGAATATCATTTAGTTGCAAAATAAAGACCGGGACATAATATTTGGTTGGTTTGTTTTTTTTTTTAAACTGGCCTTAAATGATCAATTTAAAAACCCAAAATGTAAGTATTAACTTTTCTCTTTTTTTCCCCTAATTATACATAAGGATAGTTAAAATGCAAGGTGTTCATTTCATGACTGGTACATTACATTAGTACTTATATCTATGATATTACACTTTTAAAATTGCTAAAAGCTATGAAAGGGAAACAATTTTAAAAAATAATTTAAACAGCAAAAGAGCCCCAGAAAACCAACGAAACAGATTGGTTAGATTTTATAGTTAATTCAGATAATTAACTACAGAGATAGCTGTGATTAGCTATTGCTAGGATTATACTTTCATAGTAGCCTTAAATTGCTTTGCAACAACTTACACTGTTTTGTCCTAAGGTAGGAAGCTTTCTTGGGACAGTTAATGTGTGAAATCAACCAAGAGAATATTGATGTGTGTCTGTTCTGAGCCACTACTTCATGGTTCAAGCCCAACTTCTGAAGAGTAAGGTGGTTGCAATCGGAGGAGCGATGTTTGGTGACAAAAAGGGAAATACTCCATTATCTGATGGGATACAGGTTGGAGTTGTGCAGTTTTTGTGGGGTGGTGTTGGAGCAGGTAGCTGTGAAATCCCTTGTCTCTACATCTCAGTCCAGAGCAAAGAGCAGTTATGTAGAAGCAGCTGGGAACCATTTAGAAAACCTCACAATCTAGTGATTGGGTAGGGAAATCTCTTGGGAATTAAAATAACATAAAATAATCTGGGTCTCTGACTTTTCTGCAAGTGCTTAGTAAGTAGTTCTGGAAGAAGAAATTCTTTCAGTGCCAACTTTTCATAGAAAGCTGTAGACAACACTGTCTGCTCTAGAAAGCTTGATGTTATTCAACTATAAAAGTTGTTTAAAAACTCACCGAGAGAAGGAACACCTACTCTCTCAATAACAACCTGATTTAAACCTTAAACAAGCACTAAGCTCCCGAGCCTTGCCAAACCTAAGGCATTTCTGTGTATGTGCTAACGATCAGCTTTCAGGCATTTCTGGTTCTTTAAAACAGCATCTGGAGAGTTGGAGCTTCCAGGTGTCAGGCAGCAGCTGGAAGCTTTTGTGTAATAAGTTGCGAGGGGTTATGTGCTTTTTTTTTTTTCCTTTTAATATTACCTTTTATGGCTTCACTTGTCACTCTGTTGGCAAAATCTTACATTGTCACGATAAGGAACTTGGTGTGAACTTGGTACATCAGATATGAGCGTGCTATTGCACAGTTTGCATTGGATAATTTCAGTTTATTGAACACTTCTCATTTCATGCTGCACGTGATGCTGGAAGAACCCAGGGGATCAAATGGCAGCAGATCTCACGGGTGCAGACCAGAACTGACCACCTCTCTGTGCTGAGACACTCGTCATCATAGAAGATGACTTGTAGTCTTCCCCTAAAAGTGTTTTTCATTGATCTATTGTTAGGAATATCTTTTTGCAGGAATCTTGGTGTTCTTCTGGCACACCACCCTAACGTTTACTTGGTGCTTATTGGGAGGGAGTTATTTGGCATCTCCTGTCCATGGGAGAATGGGTTGCCTAAGAGATATTGTGGGGTCTCCATCTGTGGAGAGATTGTAAAATCCAGCCTGCTGCAGCTGACCCTGCTCGTGCAGGAGGGTTTCATTAGGTGATCTTGAGACGTCCCTTCTGACCCTTCCGTGATTTTGGGAAAAGCACAGGTAAGCTGACAATTGACAATTTCAGCTTGTGGAAGTGTAGTTACAGCCAGGCTTTGAAAAGGGATTTATATTAAAACAAAAGTTGGCCCCTAATGCGCAAAAGTACTGGTTTCAGTAGTGTCTTAATTTCAGTAATACATCTTCACCATTTACTTCTCCTGGCTACAGTAGGATATTTTCTAAATTAACTAAAATTTTAGAGAACTGCATTTTTAACTGATGAGGTGGTGTAGGTATGAGACTCTGTAGTGGGGACCAGACTAACTGCTAGGCATATAAAACTATTAATTTATCAGGAAGAAATAAGGACCTGTGTGTTATCAGGGTTGAACATCTGTCATGTTTTCTTTATAGAAGATAATCTGACAAAAGAATGGCCACTACACGCACAAATATGTCTTGAGGATATGTCCTGGAATGAAGGTATGAGTGCCCTACCACTTGTTCCCAGAGCCTTTCGTTGTCACTGCAAATGTTTTCTATCTTTTCTGCATCTTATACCATGATGTATGTCTTACATCATTATGTTGTCTTATTGTAAGTTCTTATTTTTTTGTATTTGCCTCAGATTTGGCTGTTCTGTTCTCTGTAATTACCTGCATTGGAACTTAACTTTCTGTGATGTTTATTTTGCATTCCTTCTTCATCTCTTCCCACCCCACCTCCTTGCCCCAGCTTGTGGTACCACTTCTCATCTCGCTCTCTCCTGGTTGTGTAACTGAGTGTTTAGATTTCCAGAGTCTTCCCTAATGTCTTGTGCATCTTCTTGTTCTTTCTCTGATGGTAGAATGCAAGGGTTTTCCTACAGACTTTTTTTTCATCTGACTGTTACTTCCCTCCTTTATATTATGTCCCTCTAGCTTTATTTATACCCTATATATACACTATAGTATATAAGTATATATATATTTTACATATATTATATATAAGTATATTACATATGACATATTATATATACTTCCCTCTAGCTTTTGTCATTTACCTGCTTTTTGAATTGAATGGCTGATTTTTTTCCCATTTTTTTGAAGGAGGAAATCCTATCTACTTTCCTTTCTTCTGTTCTATTTTTATTTCCTGGGTTAATTTCTTTTGGAACCATCCTTGATCTGCCCGACGGATGACTAACACCCCTCAGTTTTTTCTTTTAATATCTGTCTCTTTCACTGATGTGCACCTTCTTATTATTTGCCTTTTTTTAAAGAGACTACACTGACCCTGGCTGTTTGGTGTAAGAATGCCTCACAGGCATGGAAAGATTTTAAGACTATAGTTATTTTTTGGGCAACAAATGGTAGCACAGGTACTGACATTTACAGTCCAGCAGCGGGAGGTCATTTGTTATTAAAAACAGCTTTGTGAAGAAAATCCAGAATAAATTCTTGATTCTTCTCAAGCACTAAAGGCTTTTTTGTTTTCTTTTTTGGCAGATGAACAATGTTACACTCTTTCATGTCGCTGTGGTGGGAATTACACTATCTTCAAGAGTGAAACCAAAGACGTATCTTTGGTTTGTTGTGACACATGTTCACTCGTCATCGAGATCCTTCAATGATTGTTTCAATCAAGGACATTAAGAGTTACAAACTTAAAAAGACTGGACAAACAGGGGACAGCAACTTGCTAAAGAAATGTATGTTAAAGAAAAGGGGGCACTACAAGAACAAGTTCAGTCAGGCTTAAGAACGGAAATGTGCCCATTTGCTCACAGAGCTCTGCGGACATCAGCCTTGGTTTTTTAACTTCTGCAGCTAAAGGGCTCGTTATTAAAATCCTCCCCAAGAGAACACTAAGTTCTCTACAACTGGAATACAGCTCATGAGCTAAATGAAATTTCTTTCCCAGCAAACAACGGAGTATCTCAGTCTATATCAACTATACCTTGGGCCCTACCTCTGAGGTTAAATCCTTTTAACAGCTCAGATGACAAAATTTAATCAGGAGGCATATACCTGAGAATGCTTTGAAGATAATAAAGAGCAAGGTGCGTTAATGGGAAACAGGAACATTTTCAATTTCTGTGCTAAATATTTAACTTCATTAAATCCTCACAAGGACTTGAGCCTTGGAAAAAGGTGGCAGAGACTTGCAGATCTCTCAGGCTCGTTGTCTCGGTCCGAAGTAGCAGGTAACTGGAACAGTGCATCTATGTTAACTATCCAGCTTGGAGAGTTTTTTTCATAGAACCATAGAATGGTTTGGGTTGGAAGGGACCTCAAAGATCATCTAGTTCCAACGCCCCTGCCATGGGCAGGGACACTTCCCACCAGACCAGGTTGCTCAAAGCCCCATCCAGCCTGGCCTTGAACCCCTCCAGGGATGGGGCAGCCACAGCTTCTCTGGGCAACCTGTGCCAGTGTCTCACCACCCTCATAGTAAAAAATTGACTCTCTCCATCATCTGAATAAACAGTGTCTTCATCCTTAGATGAAAAGTAACTGGGAAGCTGTGCTCTGGGCCCTACTGGGCGTACAGTCCACCAGGCCAAACTGGAGCCAGTTTAAGGAAAACCCTACAAAAACAGATATAAGTGACTAGCAGATCCAGAACCCCACTGGTGGTGTTCTCAGTTCCAATCTTAGCATGCCACATTACCTGCTAAAGGAGGCACAGCCTATGTGTGGCTCTGGATGTGTGACAATGACAATGTAATAGTGCATTGTGCCTTTTTCATCCCTTGTTAACAGTCACTGCCAACCTTGGCTTGTAGTAAAAACCCAAACTTTCTAATAAATCCAAGCACTTAGCGCAAATAGCCAGAGGAAACAGAGTAAGAGCCAGATCATTTGTGTTGATGGCAGCAGTGTATCATTCCCACTTTCAAGTTAGATGTAATCTCAGAAAGAGACATCTTTGTCAAGTAATACTTGTGTTTATTCTAAACAAAAATAGTTCCATTGATTTTAGTAGAAAATACTATGAAAGCTGGCCATAGTCACTTAAATCTTTCAATCATCAAGAAATCTATGGCCATTGGGACTTGCACGTAGAAATCCGAAGTCATTCAGAGGCCAGATCTGTAAAATAAAATACAGTTACAAGAGATTTTAATCACAACTCAAAGTTCAGTATTTTAATTTGTTATAACCTGCACCATTTTTTAGCTCTTTGGTTGACAGGATATATGAACTTTTCTCACCTGTGTGTTTGTTTTACCAGGAGTAATAAATACTATATATCAGGAGGAATCATCATTCCATAGTGGCTGGAGACAACACTAATTTATACACAGCGTGCTTTGCTATGGCGAGCCTCACAAATTAGGGGGGGTGGGGTGGTGTGTCCAGCCTTGGAAATAAATAATTCCTAGGAAATATCTTTTAAATTCAAAGTTTTCCAGCTTGTAAACCTCTTAAGAACTTACAAGACAAAGTATATATTTTTGATCCGTCTAGGAGAAGAAAGAATACCATGGACATTATCTCCCAGTGCAAGTAGTTCTGTGAGGTGACCATTTGTATTTCCAAGATGGACATTTGAATGGCAAACGCCAAACATTGGAAAAAAATTTCCTCAGGCTTATAGGTAAGCTTATACCATGCAAAGAGGTATAAGGGGGTGGAGCACCTGCCACCAGCAGGGCTCTCAACCAAGGGGCTCCTCTGAGAAGGGGACTACCATGTAGAAAAAGAAGGAGCACAAATCACAACCAAGTAGAAGCACAAGTGTCACAGAACAATGCTCACCAGTAAGAAAAAACTTTCTCCCCAGAAATTAACTATCTAGCTGCTCATACTGCTGAGTGATCCCAGGAGTACTTTCCTCTGAACATTCACTAATTACATGTAGGCTGGTCTGGGATGGAAAAAAAAGTTGCAGGGAATCAAGGGCATTCTTTTACGCTTTGTCCTTTGTCTCCCTTGACTGCCTGTGTCTCCTCAGCACACGTTATTTCAAGGACGGCACAAGGGGATCAGCAGGAAGAAGGGAATGAGATGATGTTGAAGAAGGAATGCCCTTTGTGGCTCTCATCCCATAAAAATCTCACAGCCTCTGCTCAAGATGAAGTGACCTAAACAGAGAGAGATGATGCTCTACCTTGTTCCCAAAGCATCTGTCAGTACAATGTTTATCTTGCTCATTTTTCTTAAGAATTTGATCTTAAGTAAAGTATGCATTCACCTTCCAGGAACAGCAACTTACTCCTTAACTGAATTCCTGGAACACCCACAGCACAGGAGGAGCTTTTGGTGCTTTCTGCGTGGAGTGCAAAAGTAATTTGCTGAGTTTACAAGAGGAAGCACAGTGCCAAGGTTCAATATTTGAAACCCCATGACTTATCCCCAGCACCAAAGACAACGTCAGAAGAGGCAGAGGCAGTTAAGGATGGACATAGCATCAACTTGCTACTAGAGTAATGCACTTCCAGCATGTGCTGCCAGGCACTCTCTAGACTTGCCTCTCCCAGGCCCCTTGGGGCTCTGGGCTAAATTGCCATCAGCTGGACTGTGCCTGGGCCCTCTGGAGGACAGGAGATGAGTCATTTCCAGGACCTCAAGTTCTGAGGATGTAAAAAAAGCTTAAAGCTCTCTTGTGCAAGTATCTTAGAAAATATGTGTCTTTTGGGGGGGATGAGCAGTTAGGAGCATGAGGAACATCTGCTGATATACAGAAATACACAGAAATAATATGCATATTAGCCAGTGAGCTATTTAAAGATCCACACAAATACACAGTGATACGAACCAATAACAGAAGGGTGTTTGTGATCTTGGTTCGAAGCAAAGCTACGGCACTGAAGGCTCTCCTGAGGGCCCGTGCTGGCTGCAGGCTGGGTGACAACTCTTTGTTTGGCCTTGAAGGCAAACGGGAGTAAAAGGGAACAGGAATATCCCACGTTATAAATCTAAGCTGATCTGAGTAAAGGCCCAGAGAAGGAAGTATCTTAAGCCATTCGCTACGGCACAAATCTCTTTTCAGGCAACTCAAATCACACCTATTGCAACTTGACTTTCTTTCAGTGAACGTAATCAAATTTGTTTTAAATATTGTTTTGATAACTCAGTTTCATCACAGTAATCTTAGAAGTAAGAGTTAGAATAAAAATGATGTTTTATCCAGTCTGTGTGCAGGAGAGAACGTGAGAAACAATATTCATGGTTGGAAAGATGATGGAACAAGCCTTCTCCGTGAAACAAAGACCTGCCACTGCGTGTAGTAATTCCCAAGTCTTTTAAAGTTATGACAGAAGTTGACTGTGACTTGTTGGTTCAAACTGGCTAGTCCAATTAGCAGCTATTTCCCCTTGCCCTCTTTGGTTTGGCCTACATAGATTTGATCTGATGGACGGGGGATAAATGGGGCTAACTAGCTCTTTTGAAGATAGAGCACAGGTCTATTTTTGGCGTGGAGCCTAAGCCCAGGGAATGCACAGGATATCCTGCCTAGGACAGGATGAAGCATGAGTTCTGTCAAAGTGGGACTCCCAGGCTTTTACTGAATTTTCAGCTACTTTGATTTCAGTGGCCTTTTTAAGGAATGAACTTGTCTTTCAGAGCGGCAGCGGATATGCTGGCAGGGAGGAAAAGGGGCAAATAAAATTACATATCATTTCTGCATTAAGGTTAAAAACTGGTGCAGCAACACTGACTGAGACTCTGAAGTCTTAACTTCACTGATAAGCTACAGAGAGAATTAACATTTATGTTTTGCCAAGAATAAGTTGCCTAAACAAGCTTGGTGCAAGCTCTCTCCTGTTGAAATCCATTGCTTCTAATTAGATTATTTTGCATCTACTACTAAAAATGTAACTTGGCATTCAAAGGCACTGCTACATCTGCTTCTCCACAATCCTCTTTAAGCTTCCATTCTCACAGAAGTAAAAGATTCTTCATGAGAAAGAAGCCAAAACTCTACCAGACCACGTTAAAAAGCATATATAGGCTTCTTGGCCAGTGATCTACTAATTAGCTACCACCATGCAGACTAGCTGTATTCTGCTGCCTTTCACTGTAACGTTCAATAGCAACATACAATAGCAAGATCACTGCATTCTAATGTGAATTACCATAAACAGCCCAAACTATAAACACTCATTTGAAGAATAAACTCATTTTTGCTTTTGTTAGGCACCATATACTTAAATCTCATTAAAGTGTTAATAATCACTCCCCCATGCACCATCATAAAACAACTGCTATAAAATTTAGTTAAATCATTATTTTGATTAAGTATCAAGTGATTGCATACTGTCTTTTTAAACAGACAATATTCTGGAGTCCTAAAGTGCTACTTCAGTATGTAATGTCTGTGTGTAAGTTCCATTCATTTTACAGAGTTTACTGCTTGCCAAATTTAGGGTTCAGTCCTGGCAGGCACTTCATTAAAGTCTCTCAAACATCTTTCTTGTTGTGGTACAAGCTGGACACAAATTTATTGCTGGGGAGAAATACTGGGAATAATTATGGCTGTCCACATACATAGATTATTTGCTATCAGTGCCCTTAAAGTAGTAAACAGCAGTTTTTCTGTATTAGTACATCAGTTGGTGAAATACTTTTTTCAGTTGAATTATTAATGCCACATTCTTACTAAGAGGCCTGTCAGCATATTAGCATCATTCTGTTTCAGCAGTTAATAATCCCAGCTAAAACTTGGGTCATAAAAATAGCCCTATTTCGAATCAGCATTTTTTCCTCTGGTGTGCATGGCAGGGCAAACAATAGAGGGAAGGAAGGGAGGGCACTCCATAAACACTGGGGAAGAACTCGCAGCAAATGCTACCCAGAAAGAGGAGAGGTCAGGCACAACGCGGTGCTGGGGCTGAGGGGGACATGTTAGTTGAGGTTTGGGAAGCAATTAGTGATTACGGCCAATAGCTGCAAGGTTTTTTTTGAAAAGTCCTAAGCTGTGTTCATAAAAACTGTAAATTAAATATATAAAACTTTGTTAAATTGGAAAGATCTGATCCTCCCCGTGTGTGTACTACAGCTGTGCTAAATTATGGTTTTGTGGATGTGTTGCAATGTATGGAGAACAGTTTTTATTGTTCTGAATGGCAGCATTTTAAATCTAGCTTCATAAAAGCTGGTGCATAAGTCTATAATAAATACATATTCCCTTTTTTCTAAGATTAAACTTTTTATGGAGAGGAAATTGTCTTAATTTCTTCTTTTTGGTAAATGAGTAAATTAATAATGCAGATAATATGAAAAAGTAATTTAGTGTGAAATAAAGCTGTAGAATTGTTGAAGCAGAAGGAGAAGGAATCGTGGAGGTTTATACAATACAATATTAATTCAAAGCATTTTTTTTTTTTAGTAAGAACGTGGCGGACAATTATAGTGGCCCAGATTTGACTTTACTGTCAAGGCTTTTTCTCAGACTTGGTTTAAAAAGCAGCAAGGCCAGTCTACACGTCTAAAGAATGCATGCAAGTCCTAAAAAGATAATGGTTTCCTTCATCTTTGTTTTTTGAACTATGGAACTCCACTTCCCAAATTACAGTAACAGTGAGATTTGGAGCTGCCCTTGTCTGCTGTTTTGCAGAGGCAAGAATCAAATGGGGGAGGAAATGTATATCCATAGAGTAAGGTGCATGCGTGCTGCATGCAGGTGTAGATTTATGTTTGTATCAGGCTTGGGTTTGCTTGCAAAATAATTGATTCAGTTTCCAAAGGCAATGACTGGTCAAAAAACAAGTCCTCCCTCAAAAAAAACTCCACCATTGTTGAATTGTCCTTTTACAGCAAGTGGCTGGTGTGTTCCATAAAGCTTTCCTTTATGTTTGCTCCAGCCAGACAGTTGAGGAGGCAAGTTTTAATACCTAACACCCAGGCATTAAAAATATATTAATGCAACTATTTTTAAATACTATATATACCTTAAAACAAATGCGTCCTCTTATCAGTCCGTACGGAACAGGTCCATAGCACCTGGAATCTGTAGAATTCCTGAGATTATCACCTTCTAACCAAACATGTCCTTTAGGCACCTATGATTAAGCAAGATCGAAATGTTAAAAAAAAAAAAAACAGAATAGAATGGTATTAAGCACAGTTTGCCTTACAATATATCTTGATTTCTGTGTTCTGTATTTCATGACTGCATAATGAACTAATTTTTTTTATTGAATCTAGTAAGACACAGGGCCAGATTTGGAGGGATGAGAAGGAGTGCTCCAAAGTATCTGTTCTATCATGTGCTCAAAAAACAATGGTTTGCAACAAAAAATCCAAAATGAAGATGTAAGAGGTTAGACCAATGTGACAGGGTCATTAATTTAATAGACTTCAAAAGAGGTCATTAGGATGTTGACTGAAAATCTGCCCTCCTGTCGCAGTAACAGCATGAACAGGGCAGCCACACACTCATCAACATCCTGGGGCCAGCACCAAGGCTAGACCTGTTAGTAGATTCATGATGAACTAACTGGTAATTGATTGTGACATCAATTACGAATAATCTCATCATTTTATCGGAGTAGGCTTGTCAAAGTTCTAATTAAGATCACAGTTCATTCTATGTGCAGGCAGAATCCACAACACATTATATTGCAATAATGATGATCACAAAACAGCAAATCCCTTTTTATAATTTGAAAATTAATGATGGTGACCTTATACTATATGACAAAGACATTTCATTGCCTATATATATTATGCATTAACTATATTACATACCATAGATTCATGGCATTCACTGCCTGACTCAATGACAAAAAGAGAAATAGCAACATAGCTGTATTAATTACCTAAATACGAGCATAAAGCTTTCATATATGAAAAAGTTACTACTGTAAGTCTTAAACTAAGATTTCCTCTTGGAATATACAACAGTATTTTGGTATGTTTCTATAAAAACATTTCAGATATAAATAACATCTTACAAGTTGCCAAATAAGTTGGCTGGAAATTTAAAAGTAGCAACATATTCTCAATCTAGATAATATTTAATGTGGACTTTAGGTTAACATACATTTTTTCAGAATCAAATATGTACTTGAAACATTACTACGCCCACAACTCAGAGGAAAAAAAAAAAGGAAACAAATAAAACGCCACCAATTTCAAATGAAACTTAGAGTTTTATAAAACCCCACCAATTTCAAATGAAACTTAGAGTTTTAGCAGTATAAACATTAATGTTTTAGAAATAAGCCACATAGACTCATAAATACAATAGTCTACATATATTCAATGATAATAGACTAAACAAAATAAAATACCACTACTCATAAATACAATAGACTACATATATTCAAGGATAATAGACTAAACAAAATAAAATACCACTCTAGTAGTAAAGTCTGGGTGTAAACCATTCAGAATAAAACCTGGTCCCCCAGATAAACATTTGAGGGAAATGCAGCTGAAGTGTAATTGTTGGTACTTAACAGGATCTGGCCAAGGAACACTTATTGGGAACCTTGTCTCTGAATAAGGCTTTTAGACTCTTGCTTAGTGATGCTCCCACCTGCCTGTTGCCAGAGGGTTCCTTTGTTGGGCTGTGGCAAACGTATAAGCTCTGCATTAAGAACCAATAGTTTGTCTCTGATGGTGGCAAAGAGAGGTATTTCCCATGGAAAGCATATTTGAGCCTGTCCTCCCAACCACCCCCTGTATTTCTCTGGTAATTTGTATTTCACACATTCCTGTCTGGCATTTTAGAATACCATGGCAAGCGTATGTGAGCCTGTCCTCCCAACCATCCCCCTGTATTTCTCTGGTAGTTTGTGTTTCACACATTCCTGTCTGGCATTTTAGAATTTGTCTCTGATGGTGGCAAAGAGAGGTATTTCCCATGGAAAGCATATTTGAGCCTGTCCTCCCAACCACCCCCTGTATTTCTCTGGTAATTTGTATTTCACACATTCCTGTCTGGCATTTTAGAATCTGTATGTGGAGTTGCAGACCAGCAATGTGTCTAAACCTTTTTGAAACCTACTGATACTCTCTCCTTCCAGTCTCCTGTATAAAGGAATGCTGCTGCCTTTGTTTTAAACTGATCTGCTACTCCTTTAGTTCTTGTTCTCCCAGTCCTTCAATACAGGAATTCCATACTCAGCTCCTCTGCCACCTTTGTTATTTGATAAGGCTTATCAGATTGCTGGCACGGGCATGGAAGAGCTCTTGGTTTCAGCTAGATGTCTTTGGCCCTCCTTCTACCCAACAGCTTTGCAAAGAAAATAACCAACCAACCAGAAGTCAATTTAAAATAGTTTTGTTTAAAAAATTCTATTTAGAGTCAAATGACCTGTGTGGAATATACATCTCATCACATCTAGACACAAAGTTTTGAAAGGTCTCTGTTTGAGAATAATAATTTTGTTTAACAAGTTCTATCTAGAGTCAAATGACCTGTGTGGAATATACATCTCATCACATCTAGACACAAAGTTTTGAAAGGTCTCTGTTTGAGAATGTACTGACAGTCCTGTTTTCCTCAAAAACTCTGTGGAATACAGCCTGTCTAGACACAAAGTTTTGACAGGTCTCTGAGAATGTACTGACAGTCCTATTTTCCTCAAAAACTCTGTGGAATACAGCCTATTTGGTATGTCCACCAGCAATTGTCAGTTTGGTTGGATGTTCATCTCACCTAAAGCATTCCCATCTTACAGGAGTTTATTTTTCAGGTGCATATTACCATGCAAAGCAGCGTTCTCACCTTTCTGATGCAAACTCTCCTGGCCAGCATCTACCAGCCTAACAAATCCCACACCAAACTACCATCATTTTGAAAGACTGTCTCAGCAAATACACAAAAAGGAGAAGCAGGAATTACTATGAAAGGTAGATTTTTAAAAATGAAATAAAAAAGCAAACCCACACTAACATTTCACATTTCTGAAAAGGCATCACTTCTTGCAATGTGCTGCTGTTTGCACACAGGGACACTACCAGCTCCCCTTCCACTTCACTGCCTCCCGTGCTGTCTCCTATTTCCCTGCTTCACAGGCAGAACGTGAAGCTCATCTCTCACTATGTGCAGTAAGGACCCACTCATAACACAGCTGTATCCCAACACTTCTAGACCTTCCCGTCTCTCTTCCACGCTCCTGAAGTATAAAAAACAAAATAAAGTGCTTTTGCCAGCTGTGGCGTATCACTTACTACTTCTAACACCACTAATAATTACTTGTCTAGACAAGATGTTCATAGTTTGCTTTCCAGATAGAACATTTGCAAGGAAGGATATTCCTGTATCGCGACATTCACCACTTGGGGTAAGTTTTGTAGTTCTCCATAGAAGGTACGACAGGACCCTCTACCTCTAAATTTGTTCTTAAGAGTACTGTCACAAAGTGTGATTCGTCTAGAGATGATACAGTGTAATACCTTTGTATGGTGCCTGCCCGTCATCCAGGCACTTCACTACAACCTAGAATTAAGACAAGCAATAAAAAGCGCATGAATTGCCTGAAAATGTAAAACCAAATACAAGTGACAGGCCATAATCATTAATTTTAAAAAAAATGATGTTGCTTGCACCCCTTTGAAATAAAGGCTAAAGCCAGAATCCTTCAAGAGTTGATGCACCAAGCTATTTCTAGACCACAGCACTGATTTCGGGGGGATTGCTCACATATTGAATAAAGTTAACTTTGAGCATCAACCTTTGCAGAACCAGGACCTGATCTGAAACGACTCAAGGCTATGCAAGGACAGTAGCTGGGAATAAGATACATTTTTCACGAAAGAAAAAAAAAATAACTACTAAAAACCTGTATTTGTAGTAATAATACATTAATTGCATACAGATAGGCTGCTACTGCCAAAAATCCCAAGGCAATGGGAAAGCCGCTCGCTTGACATTTCACAACGTTGTATTTTGGTATCTAGAGGCCAGGGACCACGGATCTCTGAGACAAAGCTAATTGTATCCTAGAAGTACAACTGAAATCAGTTGCCATTACTACACAGCAAGATTGTGCACACAAAAAATATTGACAAAAACATTTAAGTCAGGCTGGGCAGCATTTCCCTTCTCCCCTACATACAGACTGACACTCACGTGTGAATGTCCCACCAGCCCAACTGCTGAATTTTCACAGAAGTCACCAGTGGGTCACGTGCCAAACCAACAGCTCCGCAGCAGGGCAGGTTCACACGAAAACACGCTGCCTCTGATCATCCACAGATGACTCTCTTTGCCTCAGCAACCCTCCTGCCTCTGGTTTTGTGCAGATTGAGCTGAGGAGTTCTCAGGCAGGAGGGGCTATCCGAGGTGCAGCTCGTATGCACGAGAACACAGGACACTGATCAGACACACGACTCTTACCCCTTCTCCCCTCCCAGGCTCTGGGGGCTCCACCGCAGGAGCAGACAGACCAGAAGAGCAAGATTATCATTTAGAACAACTCGGCTTGTAGCAGCGGCTTATTCTATTTCAGCTCAGATAAACTGCACCTTTACCTGTGACAAACCAGGTAAATTCGCAGGGCTGCTGTCACTTACTTAGTGGTCTAGTTAAAGTGGCAAAACTGAAGTACAGGTCAGGAATTTGATGTACACTTACTAGCATAAAACATTCATTTACATTAATGGGAGGAGGAGGAATCAACAAAGAATTACGTTATTTTGGTCTTTTTACATGATGCCAAACTTCACTTCATCTCCCTGACTTCAAGAGGTGAGATGCCTGCACTGCATCAGCTGGCACACTAGAAACTAATAGAACAGATTCAGTGATCTGCCTTAAATGTACCCCCAAAACCAACTAAATGAAAATAGGCTTTTGTGGTTTGGTTTGGGTTTTTTTTTGTTTTGTTGGGGTGCTTTTTTTGGTTCATGATTTCAGGGGACCTGGGGGGGGTGGAGGTATTAAAGATGGAGAAATTTATTTTTCATAAAGAAGTGGAAAATTATAAACAAGAATCTCTTGCAATCTCTCCTTCCGGAATTCCAAGCAGTCTGTTTGTCAAAGAACATCAGCATGTACAATCAGCTGGGAGCAGATGAAGTTTGAACTTTCCTAAGGTCACCGGTATTCACATCACCTCCAGCAATAGCAAAGTTTCAAACTTAAGAAGAACTTTAAAACATTCCCATCTTTTCTTTTCAGTTCAGAGGCTTCCTCCTTGAGCTATGATAAGAACTAATCTGGGTGCTGGACAAAAGAATAAAGTCTGCAAGTTCTCATCTATCCCTACTAAGGTCTATTTAAGTGCCTCCTACTTTGGTACAAGCAACAAATGTAATTGCTTCATGGCCTGCGGGTGTTCATTTAACAAAAGAAGCTTTTGTGAATAAACCACAGGTGTTACCTTTCTTGATTAAAGTGAAATATGATGAAAGAATCTACAATATCAAATGACAAATTTACTAAATACTGATTAAATTGCCTTATTTAAGTAAATTGCATCTAGTTAGGATAAAATATACACCATAGAAATGCGGGAGTTTGTTTTATCACTCTATACTTAAAAGTCTCACATAACTATTCCTTAATCCTTTATTTATTAATTCTGAACCAGGAGTGAGTAATGCTTATCAGATACTCTTTTTTAATGATTCAGTTTCTGTAGGCTTATCATAAATGTTGTTCATATTAAGGCTGGCATCTATATAAAACCCAAATGCATTAATTAGCTCAGTATTTTCAAAATCAGCGTAAGCCTTTACGTTTCCTGGTTTGTGCTGGAAAAAGCCATGAAATGGTAGCAACCACACTGGAACTTAACAGTACAGCAGATCTTAAATCAGCATCTGCTAAGTATCACTAAAGCGCTGAATTACCTGGAATTTAATACTTCTTAATACAGCAGAATGAATTTACCTTCAATTCATAGGTACTTCCAAACACTTTAGCATCTTCCCTTTACTTATTGAACAGTTTAAGCTGCTTATGAATAAGGCATAATGTACTTGGCCCAGTTTGTTTAAATACCCATATTAAAAAGAATACATTATGACCTTGGTCCACATTACTATGAGAAAAGATGATAATGAAACACAGGGATTTATACAGAATTTAAATTCACTGTGGTGAAATATTTATGTTATGAATTCATTCTCTATATAAAGTCATTGGTTGTTTTAGTAGAAAATTTATTGAAAGGTAAGATGTGAAGACTTGTCTATCTTTACATTTTGAAATTATTAACCAATATTAAAATCATATAACCTTCAATGGTAGTTAACTCGCACACTACAAGGAAACCAAGATACATTAACGTAGATTTGAATGTGTAGGACTTGTTTTTCTCCACCGTGCAAGCACAGCAGTTGAGTGTTGCTCTTCAAAAAAAATTTGGGGAAGCTGTTACAGTCCCATGTCAAAGCATTCATTGGTTATTTCAATGTTTGGATTTTTAACCATTGGTGCTCCTTCTAAACTTTCTGTATTGCAGCTACTGCTGTTCCTGAACTTACTTACTTGAACTTCCAAGTTTCCATCACCACGCTCAACACTTTATGGGAAAGGTCACAGAATTTTCACATCAGAAATAACTATGCCAGTCAAATGGCAAAAAGATGTGTGCTCTCTCAGTATCACTTTTTGGATGTTGCAAGAGTTTCTAACCGTGTTAAATAGTAATTCCAACACTTGCACGCACTGTTTACTCCATTTCTATAAATATTCTCATTTAATATTCAGATCCAGAGCATATTGTTCAATATGCTGATCCGAATCAGCCTGAAAAGCTATATAGCCAATTTTTAAAATCTTTTGCTGCAATCCTCAATTTAAAATATTAGCCATCATTCCTTTTCTAAAAATACTACCAGCTAAGATTAAAATTGATTAAAATTAACAGAAACTATGAACAAATATTACTGTTGTGAACAATAATGCCCAGATTTTACAAACTCTTCTTACAGCCTCTATTTGCATTAAAACAATGGTTCTCTTTTGAAAACAAAATCACTTTGCTTTAAAGAGTGAAAAATTATCTAAGCTTCATAATCTGCTACAGTTTTGAAATTTTTGTATTTTATAGATGTTCATCGGCCAAAACTTTCAAAAACAAATCCCGTAGCTACATTTTGGAACTCCTGAAAAAAATTCAGAATATTTCTGTGATTCATCAGTCCAGACTATTATTAGCTTTCTTCATTTATAGAAGATGGAAGTAAGTACTGGTTTCAAATCCAGCAAGGATTACTTAGCAGCTTGCACAGACTTTTCTCACAACAATCATTAAGAAGGATTTGATCTTTTCTTCTCCAGAAACAGATCGTGTAACAGGGTCACCCTAAAATACAGGTTTGAGAATAAAAAACCTGCGGGTTTAAATCCCAACTGGAACTTACTGGTTAAAAGACAAAACCCTTTACCATCACTGGTATGCCCTGGAAAAAGACATACCTGTGCACAGTGAGCCAGCTAATAAGCCTGGCAGCAACAACCCTGACCAGGGGTAAGGAATCTTAATAGTATCTTCTGCCAGCTCCATCAGGAGTCTCTGAATCTCTGCTAATTAATGAGGCCTCAACTCTGCATCATCTCATCATTTAAGACAGTCGGAAGGCCCTACCTAGTAGGTAGAGAGGAGGAAAAAAATGAAATAAGACATTAAGCTGATACAGGCAGTCTAAAACTCGTGCTCACAATCTTCAGTGAGTCCTTGAATAGTTGGTTTCCTCATCCTGAGCAGCTTCCTGGAAGTTATTACTTAACTTGGAGCAGAGGAATAATGGAATCATAAAATCTTGAAGATTCAACCTTTTCTGACCAGTACAGCTAAGACCGTATTCCCCAGAGGAAAAGCACCTATACGTTCAGAAATGAGTGATGTTGAAACTACTTTTCCTCAAATCAGTGAGGAGATATCTCTATGGTTCTCCTTCAGAAGTGAGCTGGCTGAAGGGAAGAACCAGGGCAACCTGGGCAGTGCTCTCCTGGGCTACGGGCCAGGCATGCCCACGTCTGGCCACCCACCCCCCTGGCCCCACAGACATGAGGATAAGCTTTGGGAGACGGTACCAGTACTTGTTTCACAAGTCATGCCACTCCAATGTTCTTGAAATATCAAAATCAAAACTGCAAAGGTAAAAAGACCAACCCACTTGAGCAGAAGAAACACTGGAAATACTGGGGAGTAGATTGATAAAATTCTTTGTATTTCTTTTCCCTTGAATAATTTACTTTTGACAAATAAGAATTTCGATTTAAATTATTTCCTAGAAGGTTCAAGATTAGCTCTTGTAATGAACGTTCTGTACTGGGATGTAGAGGCATCTGCAAACAAATCTGCAAACTGAACAAATGCACCAAACCAGTTCTCCTTGCCCACCAGGTATTTAGCACAGCTGCTGCCTAAAACTATGGCACAACTTCCTCTCAAGCCTTTGGAACACTAGAGCTAAGGAGGAGAAAAAAGAGCAGGATATTTCCTTTCTCCTGACCGGCAACTATTAAAACTTAGATTACTGAAATACTAAACCATGAGTGTAAACTAGCTTTTAAGATACTAGGGAAAAAGGAAAAAGAACTAGTGTTTTGAGAACTTTAATTTTAATTTCTATTGAGGATATTTTAAAGAGGCTATGCAATAGTATTGAGCGCTCTGAAATATAAAGCCATTCTTCAGCGTCTTACCTTGTGCATCCAAAATCTGTCTAGTAATTAAGGTATTGTTTTGTTTGCATTAACATGACGTTATTCTTAGTACCCACATAATATTCTGACTGCGTTGGACAAGGAGTGTTGAAGAGTTAACAGCACTGCGTAGGACCACTTCTTTGGTCTGCAAACACAGCAAGATGCATTATCTTGGGAATGATGTTAGCTCTGGAGTTAACCACAGGATGAAGGGATGCCATCTCCGCAATGAACCTCGTTTTAGCGCAAGGTAAACACACTTCCCCCCCATCAGCCAGTCTCACAGCATTAGTGCTGCGTTGTGATTGATTACCAGCTGAGTGTTGCTGAGATATGGATTTGTATCTCAGCTTTTTATCACTATGACTTGCAAAAGGCAGTTCCTTATTTACAGACTCTGGCTGTATTAAGTGACATTATTAGGTACTACTTTTGGTTAAGTGACACAAAAGCTTAGCATATTGGTGGTTTATGACATACAAGCTGTTTTAATCTGATGACTTACCCCTCACTTTTTCAATTTGTAAACAGGAGCTGCAGCACAAGAACATATGGTACTAAAGAAATTAAAGCTAAAGTAAATGGCATTAAACCAAATTCAAATATAACAATAGAATACTCAATCTGAATTATAAACCTGGATCTGTATTAAGACTTTTAAAAACAGGAAATAAAAACCTGAATATGAAAATTATCTTTCAGGTGTTTTTTTTTTAAAGGTCATTTCAGGGCTTTACTGTGATTCAGTAATTTCCTTATTAACCCTCAGTATTTAGATCATACAGTTAAATGAATAAATCAGCAAAGATACTTTTAAATAATTGAAAGTAGGTCTGACTACCACATTGCTAAAAATTATTTGTTTACCTTTTTAACTTTTGGGTTCGTACCATGTCGCTTCTGATACAGTAAAAATATATTATGCATTCTTAAAGATTTATTATAGTAAATACACTTGCTTATACCTATATAAACCATCACTGAGCACAAAACAAACAAAAAAAATCCAGCAAAACCGCCAGCCTAATGCTTATATTCCACACCGAATATTCTGCTTTACTTCAAACCAGGGACAAAAGGCAATGAAAGGAATACATTTTCTTTACTTTACATTACTATAGCAGCTTACTTAAAAAAGGTATTGCATTATCCTTTTCACCGAAATAGGAAGATTCCCCTTGTTATTATTCTGCAGATAAGCTCCAACCTCTAGCGTATGAAGCATCATGTACCATAAAGGGTCCAAAGTAAAGACATTCCTACTGTACTTAAATTTTAATTTAGGCACGTGCTTAATTTATAGCAATCAATGGGATATGTGGGATTAGTTTCCATCAGCTTGTAACAATGACTCCATCAAAGACAGTTTTTTGCTAAAACCTTACACTTCATGTATTCTGACAAAAATACTTTTTTCTCATAGGATGTATTACTTCAACTAAGTATAGCAGCAAAGGTATTTTTATACCACTATGAAGACTTTCACATAACTGCCACTGCTATACCTCATTGCCAGTCAATTGAAATATCTCTTTTCAGAAAAACTTATTCAGCTTATGTATGATTTTTTTTTTTTAATTTTCATTTTTATTATAGTTTGCAAGGCATGTTGCTTTGTTTTGGTTTTTTTAATCTACAGGTATCCACTTGGTTGTTTGCAGCAATAAAGTATCTCATCTGTGTAATTTTACAGAGTAAACTGTAAACAGAGTTCTGCAATCTCTGTCTATAGATATATGTAAACCATCCTGAGAAGTATCTTCATGAATGAAGCAGGATTGGAAGCAGGACCTGACTTCAGCATTCTCTTAGGCTTCATAGTAAGATCCATGTAGGAGAGTGCTTCTAAGCACAAAAATCCCTAGCTCGAAATCTGTAAAATACGCCAACACTAACACTGACCCAGTCAAGCCAGACTAAGTGTAATTCCTAACATGACTATAAGGATTCTTGGTGACCCTCAGGGTGACAAGAGAAGCAGCTGCTTAGAGGTGGTTTCACCCTGAGCTGCTTTAGGTAGGTCGTACTGCCATTAATCTCACATCTCCAGGAACTGGCTAACTCTAAATACCTAACCATTAGCTGGCAAACACCAGCCAAGAATGAAGCAGAGGTTCAAATACCTAATTCAACACTATTTCTGGCACCTGATATTTTGGATTTACTGCACTGTAACACGTTTGCAGACGTCAGAGCAGCTATTCGCTGTCACCCCCCAAACCAGGAGACAAGTTAGCCAAGGAAAGCTGAGCAGTTCACTGTAATTAACACAAATAATCCTCTGACCCTACAGCCTTTGGAGTCACCACATTCAAGTATCACTCGGAGATTTCTCATTTTTTAAAAAAGCAATTAGCAGCCTGATATAAACAACAAAACTGATGACAATTTTTCAGCTTTGCTCACTTAAAAAGTGCCTGCAATTGTACCTTTCTCTGCCCCAGGCAGCACTTCTGGACATTTGGGATCCTAGCCAAGGCCTTTCTTCAGTTTCAACAATCTTTTCTTTTTTCAAAAACCCAACTCAGGTTAATTCTTCTCAAGGAGGTATCACCAAAACAAACAGCCAGTTCTCTGTACATCTGCTGCTGCTATAGGATTTGAAGAATTCTGTGTTTGAATTAAGAGGAAAAGTGCATAGCACGGTGATTCACTAAAACAGACAATCTTATTAGACAATTACCTAAACACAGATACATATCATTTTTTTCCCTCTCCAACAAGAACAGTTTACTTGGTGAATAATCCAGGGTAGTTATGAACGTGAAGAGCAGATAACTGTGTTGAGAGTATACTCTCTGTAAAGGAAATGTCTCCTGAACAGATGGAAAGATCTACCTCTTCAACGACCACTAAAGATAGGAGGAAAACAGACAGGCACTAACAAACGAGAGCATTTCCTTTTAGGTCATTTCTGCCCCTAGATACAAGCTATTACGTAAGAATTGAGAAAGCCTGCACCTCCCTTTGCTGTATTTCCACACATTAGCATTTACGAAAAACATACACAGGGAAACAGGAAATGGACTCTGCATTCCTCATCCTCTCACTCTCCTTACGTTTCATATTGAAATTGATGACAAGAAATTTTACACCTAGAGCAGAAATTGCTCTGCTGGATATTCATTTGATCACCTCAGGGCTTCCATCCTGGTAAGTACAAACCTTTCCTGAACTTCCCTTTTCAAGACTCAAGCGAAGAACAAGATGCTCAGAGAAGCTCCGTTTGGGTTTTCCATCAGTGCAGACAGAATTCAGGTTTCCGGGTGAGGTTGTTCTGCTCTGGGCAATTTATATTTGCCCTAAAATTACTACTCCCATAAAAGCTAAAACATTCCTTCATCTTGGTAAGAAAGGTGGGGATTTTTTGGGAGCGTGTCAGTTGCCTTTTTTCTCCCTTGTTCAAACAATGTTGACAAGAATTTTGCCACTAATTTTACTAAGGACAGAGTCCAGCTGCTTAATATAAATGAAGCAATGGTATGTAAAGGCATCCTGGTGAAGTTGGCTGTCTTTATGGCAGCTAAACTCTGAAAGGATTTATCTACCACAAACTGTAGCTGGCTGCAAGGAGTGTTCCATAAAATTCTCTACTTTCACAGCAAAGGACTTTAGGTATGGGCCAGGTATCTATCTTATTCCTATGGGAATTGTGAGGGTGATGGAGATACAAAAAGGCAACAGAATATCTTTCTTTTAAGATTCAAAACACCTGTGCAAAACATGTTGTCTCCACAAGGTGCTGAACAGAGGTAATGCTCCAACATACTTTTGGGAAAAAAAAAACATTTTCTGTGATCATGATTTCTCATTATTTTTCTAGTGATAACCTAAAAAGAAGTTGCTGAAAACATTTTGTCAAAAATCTTTCCAAACTTCTGTTAAGTCTGTGCGCACAAGGACAAGTGAGCAGTAAGAATATTTTCTCCTTTTTACTTCATCGTTACCTGACTTTTTGGAGAAGTTAGGAAAAGTACTATTTTTCAAACCGTACTCAGAAAAATTAAAAGATTGTTGCATTGAAATATAGAAATACAAAATTATACTAAAGCATAGTTTTGAAAGCCAAATCCTCAAAGCTGTTGCGGACACAAAATTTTCACTTCTTCATGTTTAAAATATAGAAACAATTTTGTTTTAAGACCCAAGCCCTTGGGTCTGCCATCTGTATTATTGCACTTTATATAGAGAATGTGAGAGGTCTTCTTCCCCTGAAGAATGCTAAGCAAAGGGCAGAGCAAAAATATCATCTGCCTACATTTCCTACAGAGACAAAAGCCACTGAGAAAGACAGCTTGCCATAAACAGAGTTTACAAATGACAACATTTTACTGCACATATACAAGAATAAAGAATAATTTATGAACATCATACATTATGATTCATGATGATACTCAAATATTGCAAATCCCGTACAGACTACCAGGCCAACTTAAGTAATCATTAATTTACAAAGCAAGAAACTCTAATACTTACATAGCTGTGATTCTTAAGGAAATCTGAAGGGTTGCTTGTGCAGACTTTATCCCCTTCCAAGCCAATTACTCTTTTACAGATATTTGATTTGGGGTCATTTGGGCTTTTCACAATTACAATATCTCCTCTGAGAGGAAAAAAAAACAGAAACAAAAACAAACAGAAGAACTCTAAATACAAACTATTTGGCTGAATACACATACATCAATGTGTATACTTCAAAAATATTCATGTCGATTAAAGATACTTCCTTCCGCTGAAAATTCTTGTCTACAGTTTGGGTTTCTCCAGTTTTACTCAGAGTATAATTTTACACACATTTATTGAGTACACTTGGAGAGATTCTTTGTTATCTACACCATTTATAAAACAGTTAAGACTACCTTTTAATTGCCAATTAAATGGATACCATTTAACTTGGTCTTGTTGCTACAGGCAAATGGAACAGAACAGATTCTGTGTTCCTAAATGTTACTGTCCAGATGTTATTCTTCCAGTGAAACTTCAAACTTCTAATCTGAGTTTGCAAAACCTTACTGTCCATTAAAGATATTTCCTTCTGCTGAAAATTCTTGTCTACAATTTTGGTTTCTTCAGTTTTACTCAGAGTATAATTTTATACACATTTCTTAACAAAGAATCTCTCCAAATGTAGTCATCTAGACCATTTATAAAACAGTTAAGACTACCTTTTAATTGCCAATTAAATGGATACCATTTAACTTGGTCTTGTTGCTACAGGCATATGGAACAGAACAGATTCTGTGTTCTTAAATGTTACTGTCCGGATGTTATTCTTCCAGTGAAACTTCAAACTTCTAATCTGAGTTTGCAAAACCTTATATTACTTTTGCCTCCTGATTAATACCCATCAGATTGTACAGTGACATAGGCCACAACAAAACAGGCAAGAGCCTTGAGCCTACTGTGCTCTACAAGACAGTAATAAAATGACATTTGATAAACGATTCTTATACCCTTTGGTCACTTTCCTAATGACCTATCTGAGCACAGCAATACCTACAGCTTGGTCTGCAAGTAAAACAAAATGCTTAGAGAGAAGTTCACACAACAGAACTGCTTTAGGAAAAAAAAAAAAAGGAAATTTTTCCATTTTTCGGACAAAGCTGTAAAAGTGACATAGACTATATCCTCAGTGAATTCTGACAAGTTGTTTGATGGGCTGCATGTGCTGATTACTTTAACTTCCATGAGACATAATGAGGGGAGATTTACAATTTAGAAGTGGAAGAATATAGGAAAACTAAAGGACAGATGGAATGTGGTTTCTGACAAGCTCCAGCAAACAGAATGTAAAATCTAGTCCCAACAAAGGAGCGTACTTTCGAATGCAATAAAAGTGGCGGCTAAGGTTCTCCGAAAAGACAATATCAGAGTTTTGAATGGTTGGTTCCATTGAAGGTCCAGAACACTGCAAATTAAAAATAAATGAGAAAAAATAATTACTATTTCCAATTACTTTTATCTAAA
Organism: Calidris pugnax; assembly: GCF_001431845.1. Taxonomy (NCBI): domain Eukaryota; kingdom Metazoa; phylum Chordata; class Aves; order Charadriiformes; family Scolopacidae; genus Calidris; species Calidris pugnax. Next base: position 1,253,120 of record NW_015090909.1, read on the forward strand.
ATACATTAATATTCAAATTATTTGCTAATACATTAGAAAAGATGTAAAGAACAACTGAAAAAGTGAGCTCCTCCAAAGAGCATGTGATACAATTAAAAGGTGAGGACAGCCTCCAGAGCACCTCGAACCCTGTTATAGCTCCATATTTGCTCAGAATTGGTCCTGAACTGTGTGAGCTGCTACAAGCCCCAGCACATTCATTTCAGTGCTAAACCTGCAGGAAATTATTTGAAGCAGCACTCAGAGCTCTGCCAGCTTACCCCTTCCTTCAGCCTCTGCAAGAGAAGCAGCACAGAAGCTGCAAGAGCAGCTCCCAGCCAAAATCCACTGCATCCAGCAGCAGTATCTGCTAGGTTTAGAACCTGGGGAGGAGGCAGCACGTAACATCCAGAAACCTGCCCAGAGTTGGAAATGAGCATTTCCTGTGGCATTATTAGTGACCCCAGTCTTGCTGAAATAAACTTACTCTCTACAAAATGCTTCATCACAGGTTCCCATTTGCTTTAGTGATGCCTCAAGCAGTAACATGGCAAAAAATAGAATACCTAACGGAGAAATAACTTTCTTAAAGGCTAGACCTGCCTCCAAAAAATTTGCATTTACTAAACACACTTTGAAAAAGCTTTATAAAAAAATGAAGATACTTGAAACATTGGCGTTATCACACATAACAATTTCAGTATTATAGCTTTATTTCCTTTTAAATGTCATGAAAATGAGAAGTTACCACAACAATTCCTCCCAGGTACTCAAAGGCACAGTGCGCTATGCAGCCATATTGCACAGTATAGCCAAGAAACCGACAGGTTTTTCCTAGGCCATTGCGGAGCATGGTAGAGCGGCGCGCCGGTCAGCTGGCTCTGGTCTACAGCAAAACAGAAGAGTGTCATTTGTTGGATTAACAAACAACCTGACATTCACAAAACTGTCTTTTGTAGCTAACGAAACGATTGTCAGTATTTAAAATAAATCAAAAAAAAAAAAACCCAACAACCAGTGAATAAGCCCAACAAATAATCAGACGTATCTGAGGAGATGAATATAGCTAATATAGCAGCCTTCCAGTACCTGAAGGGGGCCTACAGGAAGGCTGGGGAGAGCCTGTTTAGAAAGGCCTGTAGTGACAGGACGAGGGGAAATGGCTTCAAGCTGGAGGGGAACAGATTTAGACTGGAGATTAGGAGAGGGTTCTTTACTGTGAGGGTGGTGGAGCACTGGAACAGGTTGCCCAGGGAGGTGGTTGAGGCCCCATCCCTGGAGATATTCAAGGAGAGGCTTGACGAGGCCCTGGGCAACCTGGTCTAGTTGGGGGTGTCCCTGCTGACTGCGGGGAGGTCGGACTAGATGACCCTTGGAGGTCCCTTCCGGCCTGGGCAATTCTATGATTCTATGATTCTATAAACTCAAATCCTATCAATAAGTTTTTGATTGATTATGCAGACCCTTCCATGTGTACAGACTATGGACCCCCCCTCACCAGTTTATGATGGAGATTTGGTTGAGTAGGAGCTGAAACAAAATGTTTTGCCAAACTAGAGAAATTAATGGGAGAGAATGGTGTCAGTGCTCTCTCCTGACTCAACTGGGCTTCATTTACTGCAGAGGGCAGCCAGGCTTACCTGCCACATGCCCCAAAAGCTGCAATAGGTATGAGAACACCCTCCCCTCCACTAGGTTTGGCTGAACGGAACCTGGAAAGCTGCAATCACACCTTTAAATACAGGTTTTGACTTCCTGACTGGACCACGTATTCCAATTCAGATCCAGTTATTTATTAAATCACACTTGATAGAGTTGTTCTAATTGCGTGAAGACAGTTCAACTTGAGATCCCTGTTTTTCTTCAAGCACTAGTATTTAAAACCAAACACTCAACAGCAGCGATTTGAAGCGATTTGAGGGTATTTCACAACTGAAATTACATTCACAGAAAACTGAAGTAATCAAGTAGTCAACCAAAACTTTAAAAGCGACCTGACAATCAATCAAATGAAAAAAGGCTTGAAGAACTAGACGAAATTAAGAATAATAGAGTCCTGAATGGCTTGCCTAAAACAGACTATGCTAGAAAAAGGCTACAGGTGTTAGGAATTCTGAAGGTTTTGCAGAGCTTTCCTTTGACTAGACTTTCATTACTAAAACACTTCCATATAAAAATAAGGCATTTGGTCTTTCTATTCTCAGCCACAGTACTGTGGCGTAAATTCTGCAGCACATAAGACCATAAACGTTTTCTGACTCTCTCCCCCAAATATTTAATTCTAACTCTGATGATTAGATGTAATTCCTGCAATGCTAATCTAACTGAAATGTTTCCTTACCCCAATTTTTAAGAATATTTCTATTTAAGGAAGTAGGAAACACACACACTGAAGTAAGTGTTACGTTCTGCAGGATGCCTGTCTCCCTTAAACTCAGTCTGAGCTTTATCATGAATTAAAACCACAGCAAGATTTCCCTCATTTACTAAGATGGGTCAATATCACTTGCTAAACAAATGCAGTAAGTTTAAAAAAAAAAAAAAAAAAAAAAAGGCTGCTTGTACAATACGCCCAACTTAATAATGAAGTAACGACCTCTCCTTCTATATTTCCTGATGTTTTGCTATTTAAATGCAGGAATTCAAAAGCACATAGCTTTACTTGCACAACTGTCTCTAGAAGGTATTGGGAATTTTGCCTGAATACAGTCAAAAGTAGCTTTTGTTCTTTGTGTTTATCTCCATAAGAAAAAAGGATGGCCATTCTAGGGGAAATTGTTCTCTACCAAGCTCATCTCCTTGTTCCAAAAAAGATGCACTTGTTCTCTTTTTTTATTACACAAATTATCTCCAGAATAAATCCACTTAAACCAATCTGTGATTCATCCTCCTTAATATTAGTTAATGAGTTTCACAGTAATGAACCAAAATACAACAGAAAACAGAAAAGTCTTGAATTTTTTCATCAGCATGTGCAGCGCCCAGCACACCCTGCAGAAATTTAAACAGCAAGCACTTTCAGCAGAATCTATTCTGGAGAGCCAGAAAAGGGGTTTTCTCAACCCAGTACACCATGAAAAGCTTGGACCAACCCCTTATTCTCAGGGCCAGAAACACCATGAGCCCAGAAATGTGTTACAGGTGATAAAAGGAAGAGGGAGTGACAGCAGATCGATTAGAGTGGCACAGCTAGTGTGAATTAATGACTACAACTATCTTTTGAGAGAAGTACAACATCAATACTTCTTAACAGCACCTGCTAGAAAGGCAGCCTCACTTTGCTTCTCAGACAGAAAAAAACTGCACGACCATCCTGTATTTCAGATCCATACTATTCAGAAATGTTATATTACTATATTATGGCACAACCATCCTGTATTCCAGATCTATACTATTCAGAAATGTTATATTACTATATTACCAGAGTATAGAATTCAGGCACCTGTGGATATTACAGGTAAAAAGGAATTGTATGAGTATTCAGGCACTTGTGGATATTACAGGTAAAAAGGAATTGTATAAACATTGCGTTACATTGACCAGAGTAGGCAGATACTGCTGATTGCGCCAAATGGAATGGTTAATGACAGAGTCATTAAGAGAAAATGTACACCTCTCATGCCAACAGCTTGATAACTGTAACTAGAATATTTTTTTATAATGAAACTACAAACAACTGCTATAAGTCTCTGAAAATAACTTTCAAATTGATTGCAAGTGATTTCCTGTTGGACTCTGGATCACATGTACTTCCCAAGAGATACGGTGAACGCATACATTTCTCCCTGATGTCTCTGAATAACTCCAAATTAGGAGGGATTTGTAAATCGTTCAAGGAAACGTAGGGTTGAGAATGAGTTTCACCTATTGCTAGAGCTGTCATGGTATAGAACAAGAGTGAAGACATCTCAAATTTTGTTCCCAGTTCTCTTGAAATAAATTCTTAACCCCCAAGACATGGATTTCACCAGTCTCAGTTTATAAATGTGGCACAATGGCATTTTTTTAAATGCTCAGGGTTATCAGATGTTCATGATAATAAAGAAAAAAATTCTTAGCTCTTATATAAGGCTTTTTATTACGACTCAAGAAAGTTAAATTCAAATTACGGCATATATATAGTACCTAGATTATACACAATTTGAATTTAGCAAGGTAATTTCAGAGGATTAGGAGTTTTGTTTTTAACATTAAGGTCTATCTTTAGACATTTAATATTAATTCGGCAGAAAACTACAATCCTGAAAGTTTCCCTGTAGTTTTAAGTAACAACTTCCAGTTAATAAGCAAATGGTTGTAGTAAGACTAGGTCCAGTCAAAAACCCCCAACACTAGTTTATTAAAAAAAACCTACAGAATATTTATCTCACAATTGTCTAGCATCAATAAAATATAATTGTTTCCTCAGACAACTATTTATCTGTACATTTTAAAAACAATGCTATGTTGTTGATCACAAGAAAGTAAATAGCTGAACGTTTTTCCACATCACACAATTAATTTTAATACAAAGTGCTGTCAGCAGGCAACTCCACCATTAAGCACAATAAAACAAATTATTTAAGTCACAGGCGCCTTCAAAACTTAATGGATCTGTTGGATAAACATCCTTATCACAGAACTAACGGCATAAAACCCATTGTAATTACTTCCAGGTACTACCTACTATCATATAGTAGGCACCTGAAAATTTTATAATGAAATAGACATTGTTTTTATACCAAACACAGATATTGATTAAAAAGGTTATACATCCATATTTATCACGTAGAATACAATTTGGTTATCTTACAAGAACTGTATAGTTTATCCCCTGCAGCAAATAAAATGCAAAATGTAATTACTATGATCTTCTGTTCTTTTTCCTTACATAGCCTATGCCTTCATCATTTGATTTTTTTTTTTGTTGTTTGTTTGTTTATAAAATTAATCACAGCTAGCAGGGTGGAAATCACTTTGAGCCTCATGAATGACATCCAAGAGATGGGAAAGGATTAGTTCTCAGTTGCTGCCAGTTATAGCGCCAGGTGGCTTTTTCTGCAGTGAAGGTGTTACCGATAATCCCATTACATTGGTACTAAATCTTGCAGACATCAAAATTATCACCAAGGTTCCTTTTCATCCCATCCTTTCCAAATGACTGGAAGTCGCTTCACCTGAAAGAAGTCAAATCCACATGCAGCTGCTGTTTTAGCAGCCAGCGGACTCCCTGAGAATGCCAATCGTGATCCAATTTCGCTGTGCTGGTGGCCCCCTATTCCCTGTCCAATAATACATCTGTTAAAAAATCCTACAGCTACAAATCAAGTTTAATCCTACCAGGGACCTCATGTTGGTCTTGTCTTCCAAAAAGGCAGCAGGTTTTGCCGTCTATCTCTGCTAGTGTCTGGGGAATACTCTTTAAATCCCAGCCCTACTTAGAAGAATAAGCTAAGGATCACAAAACATGACCTCAAAAACCCTGATATGACTATATTCTGACCCAGAGGCATTCATTCTAGTTGAAGATTAGAACTTTGCATAATAAGATTACACAGCAAGTGAATGATATCAAGGGACTATCCATATGCAGCCGCCTGGTTTTCTATAGACAGCCTGTGCTCTGCAATATGCAGTGCAGACGAAACAGAGCTTGGTCTTTCTAGCTGAAATAAAATAGATTCACATAAATTAGTTGGCCATTTCCAGATTCCTAAATCCCCTATTACATCTTTTATTGACAGCTCCTGTGAGGATAGCACAAATGGTATTCTCTTTGTATTCTTTGCTTCTCTTAACAATCACACTCGGAGGGAAATGTACATAGGTTGTCTAGAAATTAACATCTTATTTGCTGTAATCTTGGATTACAATTAACTGTGTACATAATAAAATTAGGAAATCAATGAGCAGATTTATCATTTCCAGATAACCAATGGCATTGTGTAAGACAGTTTAACATACGGTGCCAAAATTTTAGATACAGGAAAATCAAAGTCACAGCTAATGAAATTGTTGCTAAAAAAATTATTGGACTTGATGTTAAATAGATTTTTCTCCATAATAAAAAATTCCAGTCACATTTGCTTTATACAATGTTTCCTAATTCTGAGTTTTCACTGAATATTTAGCGATAGCTTATCAGTTTTTCCTTAGCTCACAGAAACTCCTCTCCCAACATTCTCTGCTTCTAACCGGCCACCTTTCTTCACACAAGGTAATCCCATAACTTGAACGATCTCTTTCCCCAAAGAGCTTCTCTGAGATCATTACTTTAAAAAAATCCAAAACAAAAAAACCCTACACACTCAAGTAGGCTATTTAGATATTTATGTTTGAGCTGTTATTTATATTAAACTATTCTTTCAAAACTTATGCATGAAACTAATGTTACATGCGCTAGAATAGCAAAGGGTGCATACAATTTTTATTGGAAAATATTCTTCCCATATCAGATACACAAATTATTGCAAAATGTTTGAAATATTCTAATTATAATCTTAGGATTCCAAACATCTAAAGCCAAACAAGGAACAATTTTCAAAACGTCTTCGAATGCAGGGAGTCAGGCAGAACTCAATTTTTATTCCTAGCTGTTGGTTTTCTTTAGAAGAAACACTGGATTCAGTCTGGCAAATCTGAAAGCTTGGTGATATTCTGGAAGAGAATATTATTTTTCCACATTATCTCTACCAGGCTCTGACAGTTTGTCTCCCACAAGCGCTCCTTCATCTACTGATCTCAAGCTGACAAGCAGCTCAAACCTGCAAACGTAAATTCACATAATGCAATCCTCTGGTGTTAAACAACTAGAGACTACCTACACAAGAATGAGCAATTTTTCAAAACAGCTTTCCAGTAGTTCTCACTGGTTCTATTTACCTTTGGGTAGGAACTCCTAACAATCCCACAACCCTGTATAAAACCAGATGCATTCCAGGGCTTCTATCTTTCTCTGCAGCTCTGTACACTCATCTTTGCTCAACAGTGGAATCCAAATAGCTGGGCAAAGCCATGGTCATACATGGCAAATTTAAGCCTCTGAGGGATGCTGAAATATTCACTTAATAGTTTCCTGTAACAATGTCCAAAGTGAGGACAAACACCAAAGGTCTGACAGACAGCACAGCCACTGTCCTGGTGACTGAGAGAAGTACACCATGTCTATGTGACAAGGGTCAAATAATTACATTCTGAGATATATGCATTTACCTTCATTTTTAAAAAAATCACTTTGAGACACAGACATGTAAACATTTAAAATTGATTTTAATTAACTAAGACAAAGAGTTACAAGTCAAATTTTCACATTAGGCATTTAAAATAAGATATATGCATTTACCTTAATTTTTAAAAAAAAGTTAAAAGTCAAATTTTCACATTAGGCATTTAAAATCCACAACTCCACAGAAATTAGAGTTGTCCATGGCTCACACATCCCCTGCACTTCCCAGTGTTGACACACCTTCAAGGAATACGCAGGTATTTTTGGAAATCCTACTCAAAGCGGTGAATAGAAGAGGGGTAAATAATTCCCCTATCTACTGACAAGTAAAAAGGCTAGGAATATGCAGGTATTTTTGGAAATCAAAGCGGTGAACAGAAGAGGGGTAAATAATTCCCCTATCTACTGACAAGTAAAAAGGCTGTTTACTTAAAATATTTGTCATTACAAAGAGGATTGCTTGTTAGTAAAAAAAAACAAACCCAACAAAAATGCACAAAAAATCCTCCACATAAAGCAAAGCAACCTATTTGTGTACACCATCAGCAAGACTGGTTAGAAAGAAACACAAGTGTCTTAATCTCATCCCCAGCTAGTCTCAGATTAGAATGTCACCACTGAAGAGTACTCCAGTGGTTTACGAACACAGAAATCACACAGTACGAGATCTAAACACAAATACTAAAGCAAAGCTATTATTAAACATTTGATAAATACAAAAGCAAAAAACAAGACCAGTTTTAGCACTGTCAGAAAGTATAACAATAGTAACAAAGAATCTTTCTATATGTTCTTCATCACTACTTCCCAGTTATAAGCATCATCTTCTAATGAAATATCCTATACATACTTTGCATTAAAAAATGTGTTAAAAAACAGGAGAGAGGAAACACAGTCAGACAAGTCAGCTCAGTATTTACATTTTCAAGTTACCTGAACAGAAGAAAAATGTGCTTTTTTTTTTTAAGAATAAAGGGCTTGTCACTTATTATTCCACAAAAATTTTGATGGCTTTCCCAAACTGTTTTTTAGTTATGAACTTCTAAATACACACAGGAACATGGATTCAACTACTTACTCTTTCATAGCACATTGTATTTCATTTTAGTTTATGCAGTAAAAATAAACTGTAATCAGTACTTTTTCTCATTGCTCGATAACATTTTATTAATTATTTCGGAGCCGTTTTATGTATAAAACACAAGTTCTGTAAGTTCTTCTCCACTTACAGATACAAGTATTAAAAAAAAAAAGTTCCAAACATCAATAGATGAGTGCAATGATATTCAGTCTAAGTTAATCCCCAGACATCCAAATCCATGAATAAAAATTCATCAGTTTTAAATACACTGAGCCTATTAAGCAAGAACAAAAGCATATGCACAAAAGAGCTTTTAATATATTTCAAAGCCCACAAGAGCCATGGTCTCATTAAAATTATAAATTACACAAACATGGAATAAAGATTCAAACTGCAGTGCAGCTAAGCAGATTACAGAAAACCCCGCGTTCCATATGATAACACACCATGGCCCTCCCAGATGGGGGCTTGGAACAAAAAGGCCATCACTGCAGCTAGGGAAAACCTCCTTGTGATCTCTGGTTTCTGTTCAGCAGATGACAGCCAAATAATATGTTGATTATTCTGTTTGTGCTGCTAAGCTTGTAAGATGGAATAAAAGCGATATGATCTATTGTGAACTCAATGCTAATGTGTTGCTCCACTCATAAATAATATACTGAATTTATTCTGAAACTATCTTTTTATCTGAGTTCCAGGTTTTAAATGCATGAACTAAAATAAAAAGCCAGCATAAACTATTATTTAATTTAATGGTTTAAAGTAAAAGATACAGCTGACACAATAATAAGTGAGAAAACTGGCTATTTAGTGAATCAAATAAGTAGAGGTGCCTTTCTCAAAATTAGCAAATGATTATATGCTGAGGTGCAGAGTACCTGTAAGACACTGAGCACACTCCAGCCCCACAAACTGCACTGTCACTGATACCACAGATTACCAAAAAGGGCCTACATGGCTTATTTTACTGCAGATTAGCCACTCCAAATCCAAATTTCAAACAAGGACACAAGTACTTGTAAAACAGAAGAATAGTACAGAAACAATCACAGTATAATTTCACTAATATCACACCTGCCTGACTGAATTACTTAAAAACTGTGTAAGTTTTTAACAAGCGATGAGATTTTATTTCATCTAAGTTTACTAATTTGGCTTGCCCTTTTTTTCCTAATACACTGTCTTTTTAAAAGGAAAAACAGTGACTGCTCAACCACAGATTAGCCACCCCAAATCCAAATTTCAAACAAGGACACAAGGACTTGTAAAACAGAATAGTACAGAAACAATCACTGTATAATTTCACTAATATCACACCTGTCTGACTGAATAACTTAAAAACTTAAACAGTTTTTAACAAGCAATGAGATTTTATTTCATCTAAGTTTACTACTTTGGCTTGCCCTTTTTTTCCTAATACACCGTCTTTTTAAAAGGAAAAACAGTGACTGCTCATACAGCTGCTTTCACAAATACTGTGTACATGCTGAGAAGACTGACGATCTTCCTACAATTTAATGTTTGTGAATTTTAAATCTTTTATGACAGAAATGTTAGAAATTCTATTAAAACACCACCAGGGCTTGGCAAGAGCATGAGAACATCAAGACCAAACACGGCTTCACACTTCTTGGACCAATGGAAGCAGAGTTGGTAAAGAGAAATGGTGGAAACCAGCAGGTCCAAGAGTGTGCAACAGCTCTCTCAGAAACGACTTGTAAAACAGAATAGTACAGAAACAATCACTGTATAATTTCACTAATATCACACCTGTCTGACTGAATAACTTAAAAACTTAAACAGTTTTTAACAAGCAATGAGATTTTATTTCATCTAAGTTTACTACTTTGGCTTGCCCTTTTTTTCCTAATACACCGTCTTTTTAAAAGGAAAAACAGTGACTGCTCATACAGCTGCTTTCACAAATACTGTGTACATGCTGAGAAGACTGACGATCTTCCTACAATTTAATGTTTGTGAATTTTAAATCTTTTATGACAGAAATGTTAGAAATTCTATTAAAACACCACCAGGGCTTGGCAAGAGCATGAGAACATCAAGACCAAACACGGCTTCACACTTCTTGGACCAATGGAAGCAGAGTTGGTAAAGAGAAATGGTGGAAACCAGCAGGTCCAAGAGTGTGCAACAGCTCTCTCAGAAACATAAAAATGTATTTAAAGGATGCTCAATTTCCTTTCTTCCCTTGAAAGGGACAGAAAACCAGCTCTAATTCACAGAAATAATGAAAATATGGAAACTGAAAAGATATTGCTACATGCATGTTTTAAGACTAAAAATTACTTCCCTCCTGGAGTCCTACATTGCAATGAATAAGACATAAATATTATTTTCTACAAAAAAAAGATAGCACCTTGAAACAATTTGTGAAGCTCACATTTACACTAGCAACCATAAACTTAAGTCTGTCCCATTTACAATACAGTATTGTAAGAAATAAGATTATAAAAATAATATTATTGTATAACCTTGGCTTCACACTTCTTGGACCAATGAAAGCAGAGTTGATAAAGAGAAATGGTGGAAACCAGCAGATCCAAGAGTGTGCAACAGCTCTCTCAGAAACATAAAAATGTATTTAAAGGAAGATCAATTTCCTTTCTTCCCTTGAAAGGGAAAAAACAGCTCTAATTCACAGAAATAATGAAAATATGGAAACTGAAAAGATATTACTACATGCAAATTTTAAGACTAAAAATTACTTCCCTCCAGGAGTCCTACATTGCAATGAATAAGACATAAATATTATTTTCTACAAAAAAAAGATAGCACCTTGAAACAATTAGTGAAGCTCACCTTTACACTAGCAACCATAAACTTAAGTCTGTCCCATTTACAATACAGTATTGTAAGAAGTAAGATCATAAAAATAATATTATTGTATAACTTTAGTTCCAGCAGTTATTCTATAGTTACCAGTCACAGTATTGGTATTTCTATGACCTTGATATTTCTATTTCCCTCAATCCGTTTCCGTTTCTACAATTTTAAATATTAAGTCTTCCTCTTACGTATGTAATCTCCCACAAATGCAAAATAGTACCTGGGGGAAAACAAAATGGTAGCAGCCATGCAACTCAAGTACTTTCTTACAATACATTTATATTTCCAAAACTTTTTTCATATTCTTACAGAATTCATACCATAAAAAGGTTCCAACATAAAACAACTTTTTTCAGCTACCATCACAGCACTAATACCTGAGCTAGCAAAACCTAATTCGAGTCACTACAAACTTCAATGCATGAAAAACTTGGCTTGAGAAGACAGTAACTTCAGAATCTCAAAGGTGATTCTCAAACACCGTGGCACAGGAGAGCCAGCCCTACTCCTGCATACAGGCTCCTGAAACGGAATTTCAGCAGTTTTGCCATGGAATTGACAGGCTCGGCACAGGAGATGGAAGAAGCTGAATCCATTGAGATAAAGAATAATGAAAGTTTGCTAAAAAAAAAGCTCAGCTACAAAAAAGCCAGATAGTGTTTACTGCTTTTTTTCACCACAGTATCATTCCAAATTTGGAACAATGTAAGTTTTCTTAAATAGCCGGTAGTGGATCTGGCTTTTTATATTTAAAGTGAGTTTTAGTAGATTGCTTTCTTGTGTTTTACCTAACTTTATAGTTCACACTGAAAAATCTGTATTTTAATTTTTGCCTACTTAAAAGTCCAAAATGTTTCTTTTCTTCATCCACTTCTCAATGACCTATTATTTACCATTCTAAACAAGTTCTTAAAACAGTCACGTCTTTTGAAAAGCAAAAAAAAAAAAAGACTGCTGTTCTCTGTGCTCAGAAAAGGTATAGTTACAGAGCTCTACAGAATTACTTACAGCAGAAAGTAATTACACATCTTGGTTCATCTCCTACACTATGGATGGTCATGATGCTGTGAAACTAGATGCAAGTCCTTTGAGTACATCTGAATGTTGAATACATCTTTGACTGCTGTACCTGGTCCTCAGTGAAGGTTTTGTACACGCTGAGGGACATCACTACTTGGGAAAGCCAGAACTAGTGTCACCCTGAGCTGGGCGAGTAACTGTACCACTATGCACAGTGCTAAATTAATTAGTAAATCTCACCCCTTGTAACACACCTACATACGTTTGAGTTCAACAACTGCTCCTCTGTGTGTCTTTGCCAGACTAAGGATTGAACAGTTCATAAATCCAAGACAAAATGGGCAACAAAGCAGGAAAAACAGCTTGTTAGAGGATCCTACACTATCTAAAGTTACTTCCACACCGGTGGTGGCTGAATAACCAAGCTGGCATTAACCTACTTGGCTGAAGTATCTATGGAAGCCACCATGATCACAACACATCATGGGCCAGTGAACTGGACAGCTGAAGTTACAAGTTTGTGGGAGTCACCACAAGGTTACACCCTTATATCTAAGTACATTAGCAAAGATTCTCATATTTGGGATCATCAAGGTGTTGAGATTTATTTTCAATTAACTACCAGTTCATCATTCCACCCCAAAGCAGGAACCTTCTGAATCTCACCTACCATGCTCACCTAGCACTGTCATTACTTCAAGAGATGCCACAGCCAGTTGCTGAAAGCTAATCCGAAAAACAAAGTCAGCAATACAGATTCTACTCTTTAGCACAGTAGTCAGAAGTTACCTGTAAGCTAAAAATAGTTAACAATAACATTTCCTTTGTTTAACAGGGTAGTTCACACAGGTGGGTCTGTGCAACTAGAAGACTTACGACCCAGATTTTGTTTACTTTTAAATTCAGAAACTACTGCAGAAGTACTTCTTGTTGAAACATTATTGTTTGGTTTTGACTAACATCAGAAGAGAGGGAAAAATCTCCATTATGAAAACTCCTTAAAACATATTTCAGCAAGCAGACGTGAGCTACAATTTTAAAGGTATTCTGAAGGTGACTGATTAAATCTTTTCTGGCCATCTGTAGGCCTCAAGTGCTTTGGCAGAGTGTTTCTTGGGTTTCAGGTCCACAATACTGCAGTTTATGAAGGACCAAAAATAGCTAAATCCAAAAGAAGAGCACTTTCTATAACATCCCACAATGTAGGTAAGGAGCAAACATTGCCTGTATTTCAGTACCTGCTGATACTGTAGATTTGGAATAGAAATAATATGGTTATTTGGAGACTTTGAAGACTCAAGCCCTAACAACTTAGCAGAAAACATAACACACTTTTGAGATCCAAAATGTGCCAATTCTTAACCTTTTTAATACCACCATATCAGGAAAAAATGCTAGAGCAACTATAAATTAATTTCAGTGATACACATTTTTACAGCTATTCAGTGAATCTTAAGCTCTAAATGCACAGGTAATACAATTTATTTTGTACTTTTGCATAAACTGCACTAACATAAATTATATTTTAAAAAGTCACAGTTACTAACCTTTCCTTTCCATAAATCATAATTACATACATTATTTACCTGGCCTTAGAAATGACTACTTAATGAAATATGGGCAGATACAACTGGAAGACAAAAAAGAAGACTCAAAATATCAAAGCATTTAAACTATGTTTTTCCAGTTGAAACACAAAGTTTACTCTTTACCTCTTCCACTGATGTACTCAAGTGACAAACTGGTTTAGTCTTTAGACAGCCATTTGTATTCAATACAAAATAGAGTCCTAGTTGTTAAGCATCTGAAAAGGCTAGACTCAATCTGTCTTAACCTCTAGTTTTTAATCCTGACATAAAGTTTATATGGACATGGAATCAAGTATGGAAAGCATTATAAAATATAAAAAGCCACAATACAAATACTCCTTTTCTAGCTGTTGGGTTGGGCTTTTTCCCCTATTGCTGTAAGTCCTATCTTACTAGTATTTTTAAATTAATATGAGTTTTTTTTAAATAAGAATTCCTCTTTTTATGACAAATGGAAAGAAAATAATCTCTATGAAATACATCACTAATCTGTATGACACTTTAGACAGTACATTCAATTTATAACTAATTTTCAGTATTATCGTTCTGCAAGTTTCAGTAAAACATACAGTACATTTTTACAATCTAAAATTACAGAAGCATTAAATAACTTGTTAATGATTTATTAAACTACTATACAGTACATTTTTATAATCTAAACTTACAGAAACATTAAATAACTTGTTAATGATTTATTAAACCATTGCCTTCAACACATACCACTTAAACTCATGTCTCCTAATTTATTTACTTCTATTTTAAAAGAGCTGCTTAAATTTGACACAGGTTTAAATTTTTATCACTGTTGTTCGGTACACCCACAGGGATGCAATCAAGTAACATCCAGAGTCTGAAGAAAATCATATCATGTTTTATATAATATCATATAGCTGGTATGTCTTAAACTCTCCCACTAATCCTCGCGTTTTCCACGGACTGATTAGATAAGTAGTCTTTAAGCTTTCTCATAACCATTGTCTTCAACACATACCACTTAAACTCATGTCTCCTAATTTATTTACTTCTATTTTAAAAGAGCTGCTTAAATTTGACACAGGTTTAAATTTTTATCACTGTTGTTCGGTACACCCACAGGGATGCAATCAAGTAACATCCAGAGTCTGAAGAAAATCATATCATGTTTTATATAATATCATATAGCTGGTATGTCTTAAACTCTCCCACTAATCCTCGCGTTTTCCACGGACTGATTAGATAAGTAGTCTTTAAGCTTTCTCATACTGAAAAAAAAAAAAACCTCAGGTCTTTCGGTGTCAGAGCTTCCAGGATTAGACATTCTTTCCAGTTGTTGGCTCATGGCCTGAAGATCCCGCACTTTCAAACTGATCCCATTCTAGCTAGTTCAAAGATCAGGAAAATGAAGCCATCTTCTTTGCAGCCATAATCCACGGCTCATGCTGTTAGATACTTAAGAACATCTCAAAAGCAAACTACCTTGTTTCAGCTCCCAGCGGGAGCTCAGCAGGGCACTGGATCACATGACTGCGAGCCCTACCTAGTCAGCTGACTCGATAGCTAATCTGATTTGGTCACTATAAAACTTTAATCAGTACAGTCTAATACCAGCGCATTCCAGAACTGATGAGGGAAGCAGCTTGGCAGTGTAACAGCAGATGCTAATAAGATTATGAATTAGAACTGCCACTAGGATGCAGTTTTCTAGTTCTCTATCCCATGCATAAGCCCAACGGAAAAATATTACCGAAAACTGATCAGGCAGACATATGGTTTTGAAACAAAACTCACTGAAGTGTTTTATTCCAAACTGGAATAAAATGGGCAAAAATGGACAGCATTTTGCTCATTGCCACGGAAGAACTAGAGCACACACTGAATTTTACAAAACACAATTAAGATGTAGCAAAACCAGCCATTTGAAATCAAGGAATATAAAACACGTACATCAATAATATTATCATGTTGAGAAACGCTGCTTGAACAATACAGCCTCAGCTTGCACTGAGGTCCAAAGAGTTTATATCTGCAACCCATGCAGGGCTGCATGCAGTAACCAAAGAAAAGAGGAAACGACAGCCAAAACAGGTGCTTCCTCTCATCAAGCACAAAATACCTCAAAAACACTTTAAGAAGTGCTGCTATTTTGGGACACTAGGATTTTCACCAAACCCTAGGCTACAGCTTCTGAAGAGAAATAACAAACATAAACATACTTGCAGATCAAATTCCAAGCATACCTTTTCCCAAATGTTTTGACTGCTCTCTCGCTCACCCATTGTATTCCCTCTGGTTTTTTTTTCTTTGGGAATTCTCACCCAAAATCCTCTTAACCCATCTTAGAATCTGCATTTGGCATAGGCAAGTAGCTGAATTGGATCAGTAAGTTTACAAGAAATTGAAAGTAGAGGGCTCGATTTCTTCATACTAGAGTTAAGATTTGCAGTTCAAGTTGACAAACATTTGGTCAGCTCTACATGATGCAATCAGCGAGAAAGAAATGATGATTATTCTACAGTTTGAAACATCCTAATCTAGACACCAAGGTTTAAACTTCTCCATTTTACAATGAGCTAAGTGTGACCATAGTCAGTTGCTATAACTCAGCTAACAGGAAATAACTGGCTAAGACATCTCCTGATCACTTGCAGTCCTCTCCATGCTCTTCAGTTCCTCTGCATTCCAATTCCATCCCTAGAGCAGGAATAGCAGGACTTATCTACCTACTAATGTGTATTTGAGGATGAGGGGTTTTACACAGTAATACCTAGAATTACAATTGCTATGGTCTTGCTTTCTGCCAGACAGCCCCTAGCAGGTCTTTGACAATGGCTGGAAATTCACCTTTTGGGACATGGACATGTGAACATAAGCAAACCTTTGGTATCATTCAAAGAGAGTGAAAAAGCTATTTTTATTCCTGCAAATGAAACACCATTGACTCAAATAAAGAAATTTCCATAAAATTAGTTTCTTCTCTATTTGTATGAAATGAAGTGCAGGTAAAGTCAGATGTTGTAAGTCGTGTACTCATAAGCACATACTCAGTTGTAAACATTTATTGTATTATGTAGGTGGTTTTTTTAATTGGATATTTGAAAAATAGCTTATTTCCACCTGCTTTCTAAATCAGTAGGACTTAGTAACTGTACCCATCATCTTAATGTGACAGAGGAAAAAATTAACATCTCAAAGAACTACTGCAATACTTTTTAACATTCAGTTCTTATATCGAGAAAATATTTCTACTTCTCCATATTTTTTTAATATCTGAAACAGTCTCTCCTGTTATAAGGTACAATGTAATAGACAGTTTCTCTATATTTCAAAGGATCACAAAATCTATAACAAAAATATCACTTTATTTAAAAAATACATGAAGATCTGAAATAGCTGCGAGGTTCACAGTCAGCAAGAGGTGGAAGGTTCAACAGTCACCTCCCCACTGTGTGTATACGCACTTCTCATTATTGCATCAACTCAGCAGTATGACAAAAGTAAACTATTAAGAAAGTTGATAGGTAGTTCCAAGTCAGATTAGCGAGTTGAATCAGCTCAAGAAAGGATCTGAGAAGCACCAGAGTTTGTTGGACCAGAAGAAGAGGAGGAAAGGGAAATGAGACTTCCTCCTTTAGCAACGCTGACCTATTATATCAGCTCAGGAGACACTGAGATCTCCAGTAAACTTCCACTTTATGCGAGAAATTCTAAAAATAGTAGGACCACAGCACAATTATTCCCAATTGCAAAACACTTTCATCACGTGAGCTCCAAAGTGAAAGAGAAAGAATTATTTAGCCTCTAATTTTAATTGCCATGTAGGAAAATGATGAAAGAAAAAGGAAGAAAGCATAGACACTATTTGTCAGAGTAGTAGTAATGAGAAATTGAAGAGAGCTCAGCCCTGGATGTATGTTTACACCTGTTCTGTAAAGCTCATGCAACCTATATTAGTATATTTTATTTGAAAAACAAGCAAGGCAATACTTTGTCTCACTGAAGTAACAAAAGGAAGCGTGCTGCTTGGAACGGGGAAAAAAAAATACTGAGACAAAGGGATAAGTTGTGACTTAAAAAGATACTCATTGAGTTACAAGCATTCTATTAAAAACATTCTCCAATAAATACACTGTAATTTTTAATAGAGTTACGCACATCTGCAAGCACTCATATCTGAAATATTTAGGTATTTGGACTCCAGAATGACAATACAGTAAGAAAACAAAGAGCTGATGGGACCTTTCAACAGTGGAGAATTCTTAGTAAGTTTCAGCCTCTTCACTCAATGATGCAAAATTTACACCATAGAATCCCACTGCCAATAACAGATTGTTGAACTCTTAAAAGAACTGTGAATTATGCTTCATGCCTTTATTTTGTTAAAGCCTTTCCCATCCTAGATATTCACAAATCATTAGTCAGATCCCACAGAAGTGACACTGAATAGGTATCTTTTTCTTGCCATGTTTTTAGATGTGTCCTTTGACTTTTTCCTGTAAAGAAAAATAATTCTAACTTTCACTGAAAAATAATCTATATCTGAAATTAATTATTACTCAATATTTCACAGTTTAGCAGCAGATACAAAACATTAAGACCGTCTCTTGATACTGATGACAAAGATCTTAAACTGTCCATTCCTTAACATGTGAGGAAGTTTGGCCAGCAGCAAAATGAATGCAATTTCACCAGCTGAGAAGACATAATACAGAAACTTTATGCTCCTGAGTTTGAATTTGATATGAAGAAAAAACTTTGGGGTTCAAAACTGCTAAAGTGTTGCTGCTCTTTTGTGATGTTCATATTTAATATGAGGATGATTTTTCCCTCAACTGAAAGAGGTTCAACAACCACAGGTATTCAAAACCCATGGTTTATAGCAATAACAAAAATCATTCCTTGAAATTAAAGATTCAGTGGGAATTACAACATTAGCATCTCATTAGTACATCCAGCTATGTGCAAATGTATTCAAGTAGTGTTTCAGACGCATCACAAACTAACAGATTAAAAACAAATAGACAAATACTTGCGATAGTGGCTCTTCTACATGCTTATAGCGATTTCTCTGGAATTCAAAGTACTATATTATAAAGTGCTCATTTATAAAGCAAGCATACTAAAATTTTTCATTAAGATGAAAAACATTTTAATGTTTTTATATAAAACAAGAACAGAAAAAGGAAAGTGACAAATCCAGGTATCTCACCAGTTCTTACACACACTGAGTTTAGGGCAGTTGTGCGCTGCCATGTCCAAGGCCACAGACTACTGTTTGTAAATTGCTAATACAGAGTAAAGGACATGCCGGTCTTGCAAAATACACAAAGTAGCTTTCTATGGTATTAGCAGCTGATTCAACAACAAGTGCTAGTGAAGGACAGAAGTTACATTTCTCACATAAAGCACCTTTTTCTTGGCTTATGGCACAGTCCAGAGCCATCGTATTGAAAGATCTTGCATCCACGTGAGAGGTCTTAAACTGTACATTTATTACAGATCCGTGGCTATTTACAAACAAGGGGGGGGGACGACGGCGACGACACTCTAAGCATACTTATATATTGTATTACATACAGTTATTTAAATACCATTAGAAACCCAGACTGTTCTACAAACACTTTTTCCTTCCAGAAAAGCGTTTTCCGAAGCGGGCAATGCCGGCAGGGCGGCACACAGCCTGCTCCGGTGACTCGGGGCCAGACGAGCCCCTCTCCCTTCACGGCTCTTCGCCTCACTGACACCTCGAGCACCTCAAAGGCCCCAGGAGAAGAAAAGAGTGTGTGTGTGTGTGTGGGGGGGGGGGGGGGGGGGGCGAAAAAAGGAAAGAGCAAGCCTAAAATTCTCCTTGTGGCAAGTAGGCAAAGGGAAGTTGTATCTGCACTTTATTTTAGAACATGTTTTTATTTAAGCCTATAAAGCTGAAGTAACTGGGCCAAATGCCATAGATTGGGATTGTGCAGAGCGTTGCATAATATCCCAGTCTGCTGGATGCACGAGCTCCTGGGTCCTGCCTGCTCGCTACCGGGCACCTCAGCCCTTCCTCCGCCCCTTCAGCCCGGGACGTGCAAAGAACGCGGCCTCCCATTGGGTAGCGGCTTTCCCATGCTGCTCTCCCATTGGTGGAGTGGAAAAGGGCTCGCTTCTTCCCGGCGTCCCCCGGCTCCTGTCAACCCCTGGGCAGCCGAGATGGCGGCAGCGGTGGGCCCGGCGGTCGGCGGGGCGGCGCGGGGCCGTGGGGCCACCAGCTTCCAGCGGAAAGCCGCGGCCGGCAGCCGGCTGGCCTCAGTGGCGGGCACCCGGCCTTCCCTTCGGCACGGGCAGCTGCTGCTCTCCAGCGGGCTCCCCTCCCTGGACTGTGTGCTAGGTTGGTGGGGAGCGGGACCTGGGATACCCCCCCCTCACTCCCCCCCCTCACCCCTCCCGCCCGGCCCTCTCCTTTGCCGGGCGCTGCCTGTCATTTACTTTCCGTAACCCGCAGCTACTCCCTTAGGCTTTTCCTCCCTCCCCGCAGTCCCCGGGGTCGGTGGGAGGATGAGGTTGGAAAGAGGAGGGAGCAGAGCAGGGTGGGATTCCCGCCCAGAGCCCCCCCGGGCCCTGTGAGGCGCAGGGGCAGACGCAAAGCCCGCTTGGGGAGGGGGAGATTGCCGTTTCCCGCTCATTTAAACCCGTTTAAGCATCCTTTCGAGAGTGGAAAGCTACTCGGGAAATGTACTTATCGACACACGTTCCTCTTATTTTTCAAACGGGCGCAAGTAAAGGGGCTGAAGTTTTCGGTTTTGGAAAACGTGTTTGCTGAATTGACTTGTCGTTGAATGTGCTGTAGGTCTGGTTCTTCAGTATGGCAAGTTTTAGGATGCGTTTGACCATAAGACTGGGCTCTCAGTGTGTCTGTTCTGTCTTGCTCGCCACTGCTGCATCATTATAAAGGCCCTGCATAGCTGAGTTACACTGGTGTGATGCTGTTCTTGCTCTCTGTGAATCTGCTTTTGCCTCCTGGCAGTGCCAAGATGAGATATAGTTCCTTGGACTGATCTCCTGCTCTACTGGGAGGTGTCCCTGCCCATGATGCTCTGTGTGAATCTGCTTTTGCCTTCTGGCAGTGCCATGATGAGAGAGAGTTCCTTGGACTGATCTGCTCTAGTAGGAGGTGTCCTTGCCCATGGCAGGGGGGTTGGAACTAGATGATCTTTAAGGTTCCTTCAACCTGAACCATTCTATGATTTTATGACTTTTGCGATGTTATAAGCTGTGACATGAAATAGCACCATTTATTTGGATTGGAATCTAATTTGTTTCACTGGTAAACCTGTACCATTCTATGATTCCATGACTTTGGCTATGTTATAAGCCGTGACATGAAATAGCACCATTTACTTGGATTGGAATCTAATTTGTTTCACTGGTATAAACAGCATGCTTTATCTGTAGGCACTAGGGCTGTGTGCTCCTTTTGCTAACTACTGATATGGTTGCAGTACATCTTCACTCTATGTAGATGGGACTACTTTTAGGTGAGGAAGGCTTGACTCTAGCATTGGTCATTCATCCTTGGAGGAGTATATGGAATATAGGAATATACCACTTTTCTTTCTGAGAATATTCTGTATGAGTAATGGAAAAAATATAATTTGGATCTGTTTTATAAAGAAATTTTTGCAGCCTTAAGGAGAATCACCCTTCTGTATCTTTTGTGTGTGTGTATGAGTCTGTTTGGTAGGGAACACCTGCACTTTCATTAGGGATTGGCAACCTTGTGGAGACAGCTCTCCTCCTTAAGAGAGAAGTATTTCATTAAAGCGAGTGAAATTTACAAGACTCTTCAGTTGCATAAATATAGGATTTGCATTGGATGTTCCAATTCTTCTTCATATTCCTTTTTATAAACAGTGAATTTTGTACAGCATGATTCAGAATATGTAGACAGCTCCCACTTGCTAAGATCATTAGTGGTTTGTTATGGAAACTGGGCACACTTCTTCCAGTAAACCCACGTCAGTAATTTCCTGATCTTAGTAAGTTTTACACTTGAACACCAAGAAAGTTCTTCAACCCTAGGAATAGCAACTTTTGAAAATACTTTTAGAATTATTTTTGGGTTGTGGCGTCTTTGAAAAACTGGAAAACTCTCTATTCCTGTGTTAAATCTTTGCTAACCTCCTAGCCCTTAGATCACTGACTTCTGGAGGCTGACTGGGTAGGCCAGAAAAGACTCATGTCAAACATGCTGTACTATAATAAAGTTTCCATTGATTCCAGGTATTAGGCATTGTTTGTGACAGACCACCCAGCTAGGTGGACCTGTACAGGACCCTTGGTTTTGGAGGCTGGGGAGGGACCTCAGGAATTTGTCTGCTGCAGTCTTAAAGCATGCTCAGTGCTGAATTCAGAGCTAGTTGCTCAAAGCTTTGTCCAGTTGAGTCTTGAAAATCTATAATGGCAGAAATTTTTCAGCCTCTCTGGACAACCCAGTCCAACGCTTAATCATCTTCATAGGGAATTTTCTTTTTTCCTTATAGCCACTTGGAACTTTTTTTGTTTCAACTTATGCCAGTTGTTTCTTGCCCACCTACTGTGTACCTCAGCAAAGAGCTCAACTGTCTTCTCAGTACCTTCTCTTAGGTACTGGCAGGCTAATCTTAGGTCTTCCTCTCTTTTCCAAGTTAAACTAGCCCATTCAGCTACTCCTCTTGGGTCACTTGCCCCATCTCAGTGCCCCTCTGCTGAACTCACTTAAGTTTATCTTTACTTCTTTCTTCTGTTGAGGGGCTCAAAACTTGGACGTTGTATTCCAGGTGTGAGGTAATGAGTGCTGAGTAAAAGGGAGTACTCATACCCCTTGACCAACTGACTGAGCTTCTGTAGAAGTATTGTACTTGGTTTCCTTCATGTCCTTTTCATGTGTGTGTGGAAATGCTTCATAAACGTCTTGCAGAATGTTGTTTATGTGTTTCTCAAAGAACACTATTAATTTTTTCCTTTCATCTTGCCCGCTAGCAGTTAAATAATCGGACTGACTTAAGTTTATCTTTACTTCTTCTACTGAGGGGCCCAAAACTGGACATTGTATTCCAGGTGTGAGGTAATGAGTGCTGAGTAAAAGGGAGTACTCATACCCCTTGACCAACTGACTGAGCTTCTGTAGAAGTATTGTACTTGGTTTCCTTCATGTCCTTTTCATGTGTGTGTGGAAATGCTTCATAAACGTCTTGCAGAATGTTGTTTATGTGTTTCTCAAAGAACACTATTAATTTTTTCCTTTCATCTTGCCCGCTAGCAGTTAAATAATCTGTTAAATAAATCAGTTAAATAAATCTGGGCTCCCCAGTTCAAGAGGGACAGGGAACTACTAGAAAGAGTCCAGCGTAGGGCTACAAAGATGATTCAGGGATTGGAGCATCTCCCTTATGAGGAGAGACTGAGAGAGCTGGGACTCTTTAGTCTGGAGAAGAGAAGGCTGAGGGGAGACCTTATCAACGCCTACAAGTATCTCAAGGGAGGGTTGAAGGAGGAGGGAGCCAGACTCTTTTCAGTGGTTCCCTGCTATCAGACAGAGGTCTCATTAGAAACTTTTGAAGAGAGGAAAAGGCAGAGGATGTGTGGAGGAACTTAATTTACTCTACAGCTGCTGGTTGATTTGTTACATTATTGTTGATAGCTAGCTCTTCCTTAATACCAGGGACTGAGGACAAACCTTTTTTCATAAATTACCAATGGAAGTTACTATAGACTGCTTTAATCTGATATTTTGCATAGATTTTTTTTGTTTAACTGTTGTCAGGCGTAGTCTTCTAGCTCTAACACTTTGAGTTTGGATTTGAGATTGCCTTGTCCAGAAGCTGCAACCCAGAGGTGGTATTATTAGCCAAACATGAAGATACAGCTTATGAATAACTATGAGTAAGGGAAAGTGTGGTGCTATCAGACAGAGGTCTCATTAGAATCTTTTGCAGAGAGAAAAAGGCAGAGGATGTGTGGAGGAGCTTCATTTACCCTACAGCTGCTGGTTGATTTGTTGCATTATTGTTGATAGCTAGCTCTTCCTTAATGCATTTGCATTTCCTTTCAAAAAGAAGTGGTAGATAAATGCTGGATTTCAAATTTTCTGTTGTCATTAAGGTACTTTCGAGATCTCCAGGCTTTACATTCAAGTTTACTTTCAAGGTTTATAGACCATATATGCCTGGTTTGTGCTGAAACAGTTCTCTGTAACAAGCTGTAACTATTGTGTAAAATAACCATCACAAGCTTGATATTGAATGTTTTGTTTCAAGCTGCTTGAAAAAGGTCACAGGTATGCTTTGAAAATAATTGGGACAGTTCTCAACCTGTAAAGTTTGTTGTGTTTCTGTCCCTAAGGTCTTAAATCTTATGGCTGTAGATAGCAATGTGGCAAGTCAGAGTCTTACTTCGTTGTTTACATTTAGTAGTGCCTTAGATACTGGCAAAGAAAAATTAAAATAGCAAAGCTTGAAAAAGGTCACAGGTGCGCTTTGAAAATAATCGGGACAGTTCTCAACCTGTAAAGTTTGTTGTGTTTCTGTCCCTAAGGTCTTAAATCTTATGGCTGTAGATAGCAATGTGGCAAGTCAGAGTCTTGCTTCGTTGTTTACATTTAGTAGTGCCTTAGATACTGGCAAAGAAAAATTAAAATAGCAAAATAAGAAAGAATTACAAGTTCACAGCAGTTTTCTTAGGAAACTTGAAGATTTTACCTCTTTCTTTTGATGCTATCAACATTCCTTTTTCTTTTTCCCCTACTTTTTCCCCTTGTCTCTTTTTTTTTTTTGCTTAATTTACTATTATTATACTATCAACATTCCTTTTTCTTTTTCCCCTTGTCTCTTTTTTTTTTTGCTTAATTTACTATTATTATTGCTCATTGTAATATGAATTTGTAACCATGGTGACTGCAATAGTTTTACATTCCATCGAATAGAATACTCTTGTTCAAACTGTTCGCTACATCTGATAATGTAAAGCCAATCCTCTGACCTTTAGCAACCAGGGTATGTGCACATACATTGCAACAACTCCAGCTTGTAGAAAGAGGCAGTACAATTGATGATCTGAAAATATAACTTGTGAGAATTTTGACTGCGCTGATGTACTGTTTGACAAACAAATTCTCTCTTGTGCAAGCAATTTAAAATCAGAAGAGACATTACTTCTGTGATGGCCAGAAGTCAGCTTTTTATAACTAAGATTTTAAGTCCTTATTGCCATGAGGTAACACATTACTTCTGTGATGGCTACAAGTAGCTTTTTATAATCAAGATTTTAAGTCCTTATTGCCATGAGGTAATATGTTGCTTAAGCAGTTTTGATCAGCTTGTCCATGTCAAGCTATGATTTGGTAAAATCTCATCATTTGGATCTATTTTTTATTACATGCTGTATAGAGCATGTGCTAATTTTAACACAACTGTTGCTAGTAACATGTGCTTTCTGTCTCCCTGAACAATTGAATGCAGTGAATATTGGAAGCATATCAACTGTATGATTTCTGATTTTGGTCTTCTTTTCTCCTTTCCCTCTAGTGCATCTTTTGGGTTCCTTTGCATTTATCTCCTGAACAAATCAAATTAAACAAAAATTGTTGGATGAGAGCATGGGGATTTCATGAGGAATTCTAACTTTCTGAGACTGTCTGCATGATTTCTGATTTTTGGTCTTTTCTCCTTACTCTCTAGTGCATCTTTTGGGTTCCTTTGCATTTATCTCCTGAACAAATAAAATGAAACAAAAATTGTTGGATGAGAGCATGGGGATTTCATGAGGAATTCTAACTTTCTGATAAACAGTTCTTAGGGTTTTTTTAAATATCTAGGAAATCTTGATGACTTGGTTAGCCTGCTGTAAATATTAAGGCATTTGAACATCTTGACTCAGAAGCATAGCTTAAAAAATCTGTGATATGGTGAACAACAACTATGAAATTAGTAACTGACTAAACACTTGCACTGTGATGTACTGCTCAAATGATGGTACATCATCCATGTACAAATCACAAAATGTTTCTGTTGTGGTTTTAATTCAGGTGTTATTATGCAACGATATTAATGCTTTTTGGCCTGCGGGAGAGAAATTTTTTTTTCTCTTCTTTCTGGTTATTTATCAACATTACAGGTGCTACAAACATTTGTAATCCCAACAGCAGAGCTAAAGATTAAGAAATTGGTCCAATCCCTATTGGACTCAATATCGGGTGAAGTTTAACGAGCTCTTAAATTGATAGACTGAGTTATGCTGTTCACTAGTCCATCTATGTAGTCCAGAATTGACTTCATCAAGAGCTTTGGATATTGTGCTGATGTGATTCAGTTTGCTCCTAACTTGCTTTTAAAGCAGTATGGAATAGCAGAAGATACACTGTGGTTTCCCTCATGCAAAACACTGCAATAGGCTCAGTACAAATGGCCACCTGAACACTTCCAGGAACTCTGAGCTTTCCTGTCACAGTCTTATATGATTGTTCAACAAAATATTTGTAGTCTGATTTGAAGTTATTCCACTATTTTTAGTCTTGGAATACAGATTATAAAACAGTTTACTCTTCACCTAAAATAAAATATGGATTCTTCTTTTTTTGGCTTGCAGGAGAGAAATTTTCTCTTTCTCTTCTTTCTGGTTACGTATCAACGTTACAGGTGCTACAAACATTTGTAATCCCGACAGCAGAGCTAAAGATTAAGAAATTGATCCAATCCCTATTGGACTCAATATCAGGTGAAGTTTAACAAGCTCTTAAATTGATAGACTGAGTTATGCTGTTCACTAGTCCATCTATGTAGTCCAGAATTGACTTCATCAAGAGCTTTGGATATTGTGCTGATGTGATTCAGTTTGCTCCTAACTTGCTTTTAAAGCAGTATGGAATAGCAGAAGATACACTGTGGTTTCCCTCATGCAAAACACTGCAATAGGCTCAGTACAAATGGCCACCTGAACACTTCCAGGAATTCTGAGCTTTCCTGTCACAGTCTTATATGATTGTTCAACAAAATATTTGTAGTCTGATTTGAAGTTATTCCACTATTTTTAGTCTTGGAATACAGATTATAAAACAGTTTACTCTTCACCTAAAATAAAATATGGATTCTTCTTTCACCATCTTTGTTAAAATTCCTTTTTGGGACAACCCTTTAAACGGCTGTTACATAATTGTGCTTGCTGTCTCTTTGAGGAGGAAATAAAGCAGTCAGGATGGGAGTGCAAAGATAATTTTTTTTCTGGTCCTCCACACTATTGAGATCAATGGGGTAAGAATCTATGTATCCAAACGTATTTGGAGTAATCTGTTCTGTCTATTATTCATTCAGTCATCTGTGATGAACATATTTGAAGTAATCTGTCTATTATTCATTCAGTCATCTGTGATTGGAGCATAAGCATTGATTGTAATTGTCTAAACGAAAAGAAAGAAGAACAATAGTGGCCATGTATAAATCTGTAAAAATGTGTTTTTATTTTTTTAAAAAATATTTCAATCAACTGCATTCATAGAGTTGTTTTTATGTCCAAGACATACAATAAAACACTGTAATAGTATATTTTTATTCAGATATGTGTTATGATGTTTCTGATCTGTCAGCCCAGGTTTCGCTGGGTGAAATCCTACCTGCCTTATTGTCATGTCAGTTTTCAGTAATAAGATAAAAACCAGTGGAGTTGGGATTTTGCATGACTGACTTGGGTGGGAATTTGCTAGCTTTTTAGTAGGTCACTGTACATACATGGTTCTTGACACAAAGGAATATCACTTGATAGTGATTAGTAAGGGTTTAATTTGGAGAATGTTTACTCACTTGAGTCATCCAAGTAAAAATTCATTTGCTCAGACCATACTTCATTATTGTAGTACTTGAGCATAGTTGCGTAGAGCTCTGCAGGATCTTTTCACCACAATGATGATAGTACAGTATATTGTGAAAGTAATTGTAATGTGTAATATATAATTACATGTAATGTATAATTATTTCATAATAGAGAATTGTAGGAAGTATTGCAAAGGTAATTAAAATGTTTTTCACTTTTGTATTTTTAAATTCCCCGTTATCACCTTTCTTTGACTTATAAACTAAGAAAACTTAATTGTTCTCTAACATAGTATTAAAATGTAGTCTTACTTTATTCTTCTTTTTTTTTGTTTCCAGGTGGAGGCGTAGCTGTTGGAACCCTTCTTCTTATTGGTTAGTATAAAATATACAGATATTTAAAGCCATATTCTGATGTGTTGTGCTCAGTTTAATGTATTTACCATATAACCTGTCTTATCATTGTTTTTTATACTCAGGCTTTAAGGAAGTTTAACTTTTGGGCCCCTTCTCTTTGGATAGCCTTCAGAGTGGACTAATGTCTATTTCAAGAATTACTGCAGGTGGATCAAGACCTTACTTTTAGACAGGCTTGAGCTCCCAAGAAGAATACTGTAGAATTCGCTTTGAAAGTTGGGTGTTTAGCAAATTTCAAGACATTTTAGGGAAATTTTCAAATTATTTAAGATTTTCTAATCTACTTGATTTCCTGCAAGATTCAGAGTGTTTATCATCACAAAGATTATTTTTTTTTTTTCATTTTGCTTTCTGAGGAAGATTCTGTGAAATAAAGAATCTTTTAATCTGTTGGAAGCCAGAATCAACAAAGAGGAAGCTGATGGGAGACTGCTTTCTGTCAGGATGTGGATGAGGCACACTGAAGTCATTAAATGGGTTACAACAGAATTCCCTTTGCAGGCTACATCAAAACTGTCTGTGTGGACTGTACCACGTCTCCAGTGCAGCTGAGATTCCCAGCTTTCCTGTCTATTCAAAGTGTAGCAAAGGAGAAGAGGACTGCTGTACACATACATCTTGTCTTCATATCCCCAGGATACATACTGAAACTTATTGCCAGGAAACATTTCCCAGGTCCCTCAGTTTAAGCAGCCAAAACCACAATTGCAAGGGAAGACTAACTTCTTACAAGCTAGTCTTGTAAGTCCTTATAGGTTCAGCACATGAGTAAAGACAACTGTTGTTGCAGAAGAGAGATTGAAGGAGATACCATCTGATTTGTCACTTCAGTTCGTTAGTCTTCGGCTTCTAGGGATACAAAACTACTTCAAAATGGTATAAGGACTGAATGGTGATAGGAATGTGATTTGGGGATTTGTAATGCTTATCAGATTAATGGTTCTCACAAGAAACTTTCAAGCTTGTTGATTTCCTAGCAAAAAGAATAGATATGGCAAGAAAAAAAATAATCAAAGGTTATTAGAGAAACACTTGTAGTTATGATATTCTTGACTATTCAGTCCTGTCCTGTGCACTAGTGCTTTTCAACTCTCGGCTCTCCAAGTGAACAGAAAACTCACCCAGTTAAAGAGTGGAGGCTTTTCTGCCTGTTTAGTGACCTGAATCAGCTCACTAACACACAAGATGAGTACCAGAGCCAGCACAAGGGAAAGAAGGACTGCACAGTGAGGACTAGGAGGGAAAGTACATGGCTTTTTTCAAGGCAGGTAGTGCCAGTTAAGCTTAATTTTCTTATGAAATTTCACCCAAATTTCTGTGAATTCAGGAAAAAATGATAGAAGATTTTTCTTTTATTGCTTTCAATGAAGATCTTGCTTTTCTTACTCATTTGAGAAAAGCTGCAATCTTGCTATGGACAAAGAAAGAAGGAAAAAAAAAGAAACTATCGTATTTTACACAGATCAGAGATTATGAAACTAGATTAGTTTCTAGATCAGGTTCTGGATTACGAAACTATATTATGTTTTGACTTCCCATTACAATATTCATTGCCCCTTCCAGTAGAAGAACTGGGTGGCATCAAATGAACCTACTAGCTGGAAAATTTATATTAAGCAAAAGAAAGCTGTTCTTCAGACAGTATGCAATTAAGTGGTGGAATACTTCACCATAGGGCGTTGTGGATGTGAATAATAAATACTGGTCTTGGTGGGAAACTGGGCAGCTTGATGGAAGAGAAAGCAATTTGCATTACTGGGTTAGTAGATACCAAGTCCAGCTAAGGAAGTCCTTGAGCTACAAGTGGTGGGAGGCCGAGCAAGTGCATGAGTGAAGCATCACATTTGCTTGTTCAGTTCTTATTACCTTTTCCTAAATATCTACCTTTGGCTACTGCTGAGCATAAGGTTAGCTATCCACTTGACCTGGCCTTAATGGCACCAGATGGAGCGAGTACAAAGGCAGTGAGCTTTGTGTTCTAGTGAAAGAGATGACAAGACTCAATGATTTGAAAATGATAGGATTTTTACCTGGGCTTTTTTTGCCCTCCTCTGAGTGCATAGCTGCCGATACTGAGTGGTGGGTTTCAATTTACTTATCCCCTATGTTGGTTGTTTATTTGTGATCTGATATTAAACTTACCTTCACAGAAACATGGAGAATCTCTCCTCTAGATTTGAAAACTAATTTTTTTCCCAAATAAGACTTACAATATATATTATTTCGAAACATATAATTATATACAAAAAGTCTTAAAGTAAGAACTATACTTATTCATGACTCATAGGTCTAAAAATTTTTAGACTAATTTTTAAAGTTGGTGCAGGTGCAATTGTAAGCTCATTGTTAGAATATCCTGTCAGTATACAAAAAAATTCTGTCATGAGATTAGTCTAGGCAAGCTTAATATTATACAGGATTGAAGCTGTCAGTAATAAACCTCTAGGAAGATCTTTCTGTGTTGTACTCCAAGTGTTATAAAAAGGTTAAATTCTTCCCCCTTCCTTCAACATTCTCTAAGGCAAGAATAAATTCATTACTTTTAGCTTAGCTCCTTTTGCAAATTAAATGCTCATCTTCATTATTTGACACATTATCTGGTTAATTTAACCAAATAATAGTATATTCAGGGTATTAATATATTTTAATTGTTGCATTCTGAAGATATAGTACTGGCACAGGTTACTTGATACGACTGGAAAATATTCTTTGAAATATAAGTGCACAATTTTATTAATCTTAACTTTTGGTAAAGAGCATCATGATTTTCAGTTGAACTTAATTCTATAATATATTCTTTTGACAGTGGTTTATTCATATGAGAATTAGGGAGTTGAGGCATGTGGTAGTCTCATGCAAGATCCTACCTACTAGAGGAACTTGAAACTTCCTGGGTTTTGTTCATATAGAAAGAATGGTTTGGATTCTAACTAGTACTTTAATTTCAAAAGATCTTACTGTACTGGGTTTATAAGAAGTGGTAAAACAAGCATTCTGATTCCATGTGAAATGAAATTTGAAGACTTTCAAAAGAGCTTGTTCAATATGAATGTGAGACCACTTGTTTGTTGTTTCATCTTAAACTGGTCCACCAGAAGATTAGCTTTCTAGAAGAATCTCCCCTTTCAAAACAAATAGTGTAGCTGTTGATTAAATACCTCCTTCCTCCCTTCCCCTCTCCAAAGTACTGTTGTGTATCTGTTTTGCCAGCCTCAGGAAGAGTTTCCATGAGGATGGTCTTTTGGTTTTTAGATAAAAGCCTTGTTTCTGTAACATTCTGCATAGTGAGTTACACTCAAATAGGTCTGTCTTGGGTACCCTATAAAATACTTATTCTTACATACCTTTAAGATGCTCTACTTTTGACAAGGTCATTGATGGCTAAATGTTTTAAAGATTATCAGTAGGAGGGTTTGTGTTGGTAGCTAAGGTCAATCATTAAAAGTTAAAGTTGTCTGGTTAAAAGCAGGTCTATACTTGTACATTCTAAGCCTTGAAGCAATTTCAGCTACTTTAATTAGCTACTATTATTTTTGCTAGACATGCAATTTAACCTGACTGCTAAGAGCTCTCTTCACTTGTCAATATAATTAAATTTATCATTTTTTTTAAAGTTGGAAAAGATAATCTCCGGAGAGGTACAAAACAGTGATTTGCTAAATATAATTTTACAAAATACAAGTTACCAGAATTCACCTTCCTGAAGTATGGCCAAATGCCAAATATTGTAACTTACATGTTTGACAACTCCGTTTTGGCATGTGCTAATTAAATGCAAGTGACACAGAGTATATCCCCTCAAGCTTAGTAAATGTGGACATTAGTAAAGTATCTTTTAAATGGAATTTCAGATTATTAAAATAATCGCATCTTATAACCTGAAGCAATTCAGAGAGATGTTTCATAGCTACAGAAAGACACACCTTAGGTCACAGTACCATACAGTTGAACTATCTGGTGAAGAAATGATCAATACTGATAGGCTGTGACAGGCTTTTGGCAGCTTTAGGGCAACCTGTCTAGACTTTGTACAGAGGGGGAAAAAAAAGCTATCTGTACATTACATTGTTGCAGTCTTATTTTTACCTCTTATAACTTTCATCATTTCAAGCAATTATAATGCAAGTCATCTCTGGAGTTTTTTAAGACCTTCATCCCATTTAATATGCTGATGTTTAAAAAGCAGCTGATATAAGTATGATCTGTACATATTTGTTACCTTACAGTGGATTTTGTTCCTGACTTTTTGTTCCTCTGTCAGTTATAGTGCTTACTCTCTATCCCTCCCTTGGAAAATGAATACTTCTGTGCAGAGGGAGCTGTTATGGATAGAGATGTTTTTAAGGCCACACGTTTACATATTAATTTCCATAATTAGATGAGATTTTTATCCTTGATTTTTATATAAATTATATGTTTACAATGCCTCGCTCATATCTGCTGTCTTGTGTACTCCAGCTAAACTCCGATGCCTTAAAATTTTGTATCTAATTCTATGACCCACAGATTTCTCTGAGCAGTAGCTACAGACAGTCCATACACAAAGGTGTTGAGAATGTCTCTTATGTAGCCTATATAGTCTAGGGATTAAAAGAGGCATAAATAGGAATTGGTCTTTATCCTTAATTTTCAACATGGTTGCATGTTGGAATTCATTGTACTGATACTGACAGTACTGCTTTTTCTTCATGACTGTTTTAGCCATGAAATCGTGCTGTTGTGCAAAGAGACCAATGGATAACGATCACAATAAACTATTTTATTTATGTCCTTATCTGTAGGATCAGAAGAGGTTTTGTCCTGGAGACAATATGCATAACTTCTAGGTAAATAATCTCTTTTCCTTGTGTAGTTTTACGCTTCACTAGTTACTCACCTGCTACTTAGCTGTAGAACACTCTTTGTTCAAAAAGAATCGGAGAAAACTGGGGACTGTTGTGTGACTTGCAGTGACTGGACCCAGAAAAGAGTGCAGCTGCAGGAGTCTTATTTATTTATGTGTCTTATTAGCTCGAAGTAAAGCTCACAATGAAGGCTGCTGAAGGACAGCTCTTTACTGTGGAGGCCAAGAATAAAGATATGGGCCAAGCTTGTCTTAAGTATCTTGGCCGAGTAAAATGCACTTAAATCTTAGTTCCTACACATATAGAATGGAAGTAGTTCTTTTGGATGTGGATGTAAGTTGGAAAAATAAAGATAACATTTGAGAATTTATCCTAGCCATCAAGGTAGTAAGTCCAAGCATTATCAGAAAACAAATATACTTCAAAGTATTTCATGTAATTTATCTATGAAAGTAATTGGTGAGCTACTGAAGTACCTGTGCTAAATGATTTGTTTGTTTATTTACAAGAAGAAGGCTGTACTCCTATAGCTTTCAATAGTAACGTAACTATTGAAGCCAGGGTACAATGGATGCTATCAGAAAAGCCCCATATGGGTGCACTTTAGATCTTTTGAATACCACAAAAGTTTAGTGACCTAGAAATGAATCAATAAAAAGCCATCCTCTATGTGACAAATTGAAGAACTGAGGGATTCTTACAGATGCATTGACTTTAACAATTCAAGATGCACTGTTTGTAAAGGCTTTCTGAGACACATTTAATCCTTAGAGTACTGTAGCAGACTGAGGTGTTTTATATTTAGATCCCTCTCCAATAGTTCATTTCCTATTTTAACTGTAAGTTTACTGTTATGAAAATCAATGTAAGAAGACTAAAGGAAAGGCTAGTGCTACAATGATGTGTCCTTACACTGAATGTAAATATTTTTAATTTATTAAATTGAAAATTCCTTCTTGCGTTGCAAAATATGTTTGGGAAGGGTATGGCAGTGTAAGAACCTGTTTAGTCCTGTTATGTTACAAATAAGTCTTATCACTTATCCAAGACTGTGATTCATTTTGTTAGGTCAGTCAAAGGGTTTATATCCCTGTTCCCCATTGCTTCACTTCTATAGTTTGTTTTAATATTTCAGCATTTCAAATGAAATTGGAGTAAAAATTCTTCATATCTACTACAGCCTTATTTCCTCTTACTTTAGCTAAATAATCATCATCACACAGTGTGATTTCTTATATTTATCCATGCTTTAGGGAGTTTCCATGTTATGTTCGGCACAGAATTGAGCATGCTGTTTACTGTCTAATGAATAATTAATATCAAAAATGATGATCCGGAAAGACTGTCTGTATAGTTGCATGCACATACACAAACAATAAAATACTTGGACTAAATTGACTTATACTCCAAGAAATGTCAGTTAAGTCCTGTCCATATGCAATACAACTCAGTGTTTCTGTGCCTCAAATGGTGAAGAAGGTGAACTTTAACCTGTAGATAAAAAATAAGAAATCAAGAGTTTTGATTGACCAAGGATGACGTAAATGTTCCAGCTGAGGATCCTTCCAGAACACCCAGCTAGTGTTCCTTTTCTTCTTTTTTTCAAAGTGAGGGAGGTCTGACAAAATTGTCTCACTCATTAGTTCTTTTTGACTCTTGAGCTCCAAAACATACTATTCTGGTACATAACAAAGTTATATGCTTTTTGTTTTCCTTCTTTATGATGTTTTACAAGTTCGATGTGAATGACAACTTGCTTATTTTCAGCCTTTGTTACTGGTTTTGTGGTTTTTCTTTTAATATTTTCATATATGATTCATAAGAGGGAGGAAATTGTTTCCAAGTCACACAAAGAATGGATTAAGGGTCTTGTTGGTTCTGTATAAAGAAAAATCTGTCTCTGTATTTTTCTGCCACAACATCGCTGTGTATTATCTTCCAGCAGCCAGATTAACAGATGAAAAAGTGAAATCTTGCACTGCTGCATTTACTTTTCTCCCAAACAAAATATTTCAGTTATCTTTCTAAATTAATGTCAAAAATATGTTGCTCCAAAGTGCATGATCTAAACTTTTACTGGACAATTAATTGGGTACTTGTATTGTTAGTAATTCTTCTTGCTAGCCTTAACATGGCTATTCTTTATACTTCCTAAAAATAAAGAAAATCAGAGATGGTTCAAGTTTGAATTCAATTCATTCACTTCCCCCATAGTTTTGAGTTATAAGTTTTAATGCTATGAAGCTCATTAGGACTTTTTCATTCTGGTAATTTCTGATACTTACAACAAAGAAGCTGAAGGAAATATTAGCCTTTCTGAAGTCAGTGGGGGTTTCTATTTTTGTTTCAGTAGGCTGGTATTCACAATGTCTGTTAACAAGTATTGTCACTTCTTAAACTGTAAGTTCATGTGTCTTTTGAATGTGTTCATAACTTTGCTCTGGATAGCTTTCAAAAATGGTATTGCAAATTGTCTGGTTTTTCAATATGTCTATTTTTTTGACTGTTTTTGTAGTCGCCACAGTTTTGAAATAAATGCAGATGCAATATGATAACTTTGTATAACTTTAGTATGCCAAATATAATTACATTTTTAAAAGCATCCTGGGAGTGCACGTTCTCATTGGACCTCTTCCCTTTCACAATCACTGTCCTCTGTACTTCGGTGGGTATGGTCACCTCCCAACTCTCCTCTGTTGTCAGGTCCTGCAAGAAAAAAGCATGACACAGGAGTTTTTACCTTATCCTCAAAAGACACTGTCTCCACCAGTAAGATGCAGGGAGCTTTCTCTGCTTTGGAATTTTAAGTTTCTTGGGTGCGTTTTGAGGCCTAGTGGAAGTCGTCAGCTGAACTGTTTCTATTTCAAGCAAAACTCCATAAGCCAAATGAAAAGATCTACCATTATACAGAGGACATTTAGGAAAGTGATATTTACGTTGTAATGTGTCTTCCATACCCTTTTCAGCCTGAATTCATAGAGGTTTCCCTGCTCAGCATCAACGAGATAAAAAAAAGGTAGAATGGGCTATTTCTTCTCGCTGGTGAAGGATGCTTTTCAAAAGACAACGCTATTGCTGTATCCCATCCATATCTTACAATCAAATACATGATTGAGAACTATTTCTCTGGCTTGAAAAATTAGGAATACAATGTTTGCAAGCATTACTTTTAATGCTTTGGAATCATATTTTACTTATTATCTCTCTTGCACATTGTATACTCTAGGAGGTAGACCACAAGAAGGTTTTTATAGTGTTGTGAAAATAGAGGCGGGTGATTTATCTAACAAATAAGAAAAAATTCAAACCGTTCTTGTTTTTACAGAGGAAGATAAATACGGTCTTTACTCCAATTTGTTGTTCAAGTATTTTCTGGCAGAGGGAGTTGTCTGTGGACATGACTTGTTTGTTGCTTCTGCTAAAGAGCGTCCTGACAACATCTTAAAGGTAATGATGACTCATAGCTTTTGACAAGTAAAGCTGTAATCTCTTAATGAATTTAAATACATTTTAAAGTGTGTATATTGTGTAGTAAGATTATGGACAAAACCAAGACAGACTACCTGGCTTAGTTGAATGGTTTGAGTAAATCCAACTGTTTACAGTTTCCATCTGCCTATCAGGAAGAGTAGTTAAGCTGCTTCCAATATATTAAGGTGTACAATGAAACAGTGTACAATTTGTATAGATATTTGTTGTGGTTTCCTATGGAAGAGAGTATCATTTAACATTTTTACAACTTCCTTTACATGTATCTTTCATTCTGACTGTCCTTGTTCTACTAAGAAACATGGTCAGCTTTGGATCAGGTCATATAGAAAAGTTCCTTTCAGACTTCAGTGAGCTCCTAATCAAACACTGATGGTTTCAATTATAAGGAAATTATATAAGGTAAAAAGCCTGATCAACACTGCAAAAAGTGCTGAAGTGTGAGGATAATCTTACAAAACTTCATTAAATATTTTATGTCTGCCTAAGGCTGCTTTTTTCTAATATCAAAAGTAACATACAATTTACTGATTACTTCTGCATCAAGTGAAGTCTGGCTATTTCCTTAAGATTCTTCAGAGACTATTTCTGGACAAAGTGGTTACGGTTTTTTTCTTACCTAGTGATGGTAGATTCTGTGCTTTACCTGTTCAATATTATCTTCAGAAATCAGGGAAAAGTATGTTATTAATGAAATTATGTGATTGTGGTTGTGAAAAATCTAGTCATTTTTTTATCATCTTGAACCTAAAGATAGTTCATTTAGAGGTGAAATATTTATCATTTGTTCTTATGCTTAAAACATAGCGTAAACAAATGGGTTATAATTTCATTGTGAAGTATGAATTACATAAGAACATGCTATATTTGTTAATAATAGTTGTTTTTAAATATCTGATAATCAAGACATTGACTCTGTACCATACATAATTATTGTGGTTCTTCTCATCAAAATGAAATTATTCAAATTAATATTTTTATTTTATTGCATTAGCATTTCTTAAAATGGAGTGGCTAACACACATTTTATTCTTTAATTCACTTCTGAAACAATTGTTCATAGCACGTCCTATTTTTCCTAGCTCCTGTTCTTTATCCTTTTGTAAGCTAATCACCAGACGTTATTACATACAGCTGTTCTTGTATCAGTTTGAGTTTCTGGTCAGGTAGTTTGATGTGACTTATTGAGCTGTGTTGTCTGATTTGGTATATTTTTTCCCTCTTACTTTTCAGGGGTAGCCAGTAGGTAATAATACTGCATTCCTCAGTTGTAACTCCATAGTGGTGTTACTAATGAGAGATTATAAATGGATGGACAGTATTACTACAAGGAAGTTAAGGAAAACATAATTTCAGCCTGTTTTCATCCTCCATTTGCTTGTTTATATATCCAACAGTACTCTTGTCTATGCTTTTCTGCTTTTACCTTGACTATTCAACGTTTCCTTTGCTTAACAGGCAAGGCACAGTAGAGTTGATTTCTCTGATTTGTATTGCTACCTTGAAATTGCTTCAGTGGAGTAACCCTGTAATATGGTAGGCATCAATCTAGAAAATTATGTACTTTCACACCTCACAGCCGTAGGCACTTCTTGAAATGCTAATATATGTTGCCTAAAAACATACTTGACTTGTAAAAGTCAATCTAAGACTGGCACTGGCCACGGTTAGGTCTGAAAATCATACAAGTACAGGACTTTTCCCTGTGACTGCCTCCCTTGGCTTTTAAAAGAGAGGACCTTAACATGCTTCAAGAAGTCCTCTCCTGTCACAAAAATGAGCTGTGTGGGATTTGGATGTCTCCAAGTCAGGATCTTAATATAACATACCTGACTGTTGGATAACTTTGCATTTTATTTAATGAGAGTAGTAATTAATTTATTTTCAGTATCTGATTGGACTGTATTCTTTGCTGGGAAGGTAATGTAGATATGGTACATATCAACCTGAATTATACATTTTATGCTTGGTTTTTATTTTCTAAAATTCAGGTATGAATTCAATATATTCTATAGCTAGTATTCTAATTAACTGGTGTTTTACATAAAGGCAGTTCCTTATGTCCATATCGTGTGGTCAGCCTATTTATACATTCAGTTCTCTGCTGAGATGCCATAATTGCCCTATTCTAATTTTGTGATGTGATTGGAAGTTTCTTGAACCTATAACCAAGACAAATATTGCTGGTAGTAGGAAGGGGAAAAGACATTCTTATAGACCATAATTATCTTGAAATTGTGTATAACTAAAAGACAAGCAGAGGATAAAAAGCCCTGATCAGCTGCCTAAGATATATTATATTACCACCCACCAATTTATCCATCATCCTTTGAAAACATATTCATGCCTTTTGTAGTCAAAGCTCCTCCAGGAAATTGGCATTAAGACGTAATGCTGAAAAATTATACACCTCTGGTAAAACCTACAGAACTATATACACGCTGGTTTTTAGAAAGTATTTTAAACATTTGAGAACATTTCTGTTCAATCTATATTCTTCAACAAAGGGCGACTTTTTACTATTAGGGCATAAATACTGGGAATAGTATATAATATGAGAAATAGTGTGGTATACTTCTGTGTTCAACCATAAAATAAAACTGATTGCATTGGTAAATGGAAGACTAATTCAATAACAAAAAAAACTGAAGGAAACATTATACCTTAACATTCTGTTTTCAGTACCATACCTTATTAAGTTTTGACTACAAATTAAAAGTCTCAATCTTAAAAACAAAGAGAAAATAACAAAATAGATGGGGTTTTTTTCCTTGTATCTATTTCCTTAACTTTACTGTATTTAGTGGCTGGGTTTTTTTAATTCAGCACTCTAAAATTAATGCCAGCTGTTATGGAAGCCATAAAAATACAGTAACTATTAAGCAGCTTAGTTCTTTATTCCCATTCTCCTTGTTAGTGTGAAAGTATAGTTCCAGTCCTAACCAAAAAAAAAAATAATAATCTATTAACTGTGGTGGCTGCATTTTTGTATTTTGCACTTTTCCTACTTCAGATTGGGCACTAAAATTCTAGAACTGCCTAAACTGACTATATCAGGATTTCTTTGCCTTTTTTCCTGGCTGCTTATTTTATCTAGACCTTGGGGCGGGGGAACCAATTCTCACAAGTTTATTGAGAAAAAATTGGATTATACTTGCCAGTTATGAGCTCATTTTGACAAAAAAGACAGCTCTCTCTTAAGTTGCTTCTACTGTGGAACCTGTCCAAAGTTTGTCTCGAGAGGAAGACTTGCTGGTCATTATACAGGCTGGGAAACAGAAATCCAACAATTTCCCTGTGGGACCCTGCCCGATGTTGCCTCTATGACCATTCTATTGGGAACCTGAAAACCTGAGGTGGAAGAGGTCCAGAACTGCTTTCTAGATCTGCAGCTGTTCATCTTCTGTGGAAAAGTTGAAAAATGTTTTGTGTGATTACTGCATTTTTATAGAATTTTTGTTTTCAACCTGGAATTTTATTACAGGGTACTTCTGGACTCTGTTCAGATTGCCTTTTGGAGGTTCTCTTACAAGAAGAGAGGATAAAGAGCACATCCTTCAAACAAAATACCTCCCTTTACCATAATCTATGAGCCTGCTGCTTATGGTGGAGGTGCTTTCCCTACCTCTGCTTTATGCATTCCCCAAAATTATACCCTCAGTCAGTTCCTTTGGGGCTTATCATACTTAGGCATGAAGTGATATTTACCTTGTACATCTGATGTCATTGTACTTCCAGGTTTGAAAATGGCCAATGTGCAAACAGTTTGCTCTCTGAGGAACTACAGAGAAGATTCTCTTGAGTAGTAAAGTCCTTAGAGGGCCTGTGTATCGATACGCAGCTTCACTGTGCTTGCTGGACGTGTCCTGAAGTCAAGTCAGTCAGAAGAAACCACGCTAGTGGTCTAGAGAACCCCAGTGAAAGGGGAAATGCAGCATCCCTTCGTGAGGAAACTGGGAGGTACATGTAGAGAAGTATGATGGTTTATTAAAAAACAATAGGCACAAGGTCAAAAAAACCTCCAGGAGCAAGTATTTTAAAAATTCCTCCCAAGCTGAAAAGATCTCTAGAACAAAAGTAAAAGTATATCTTAAATACGGCATTTTGCTTAAGCATGGCATTTGGAGAAGACCAAAAAAATTCCACCTCCAAGCAGCTGGTTATACTGAACAGACCTGAAGAATAGAAGCGCACGCTTACTCTTTTCCCACTCAAAAGATGAATGCAAAGAATGAAAGAATCTAGCAAAATATTCTTTTGTTATTTCCAGGGGTATTTAAACAACAACAACAAACAGCCCACTGAGCTTCAGTGTTGTGTTACTGTGTATGCAAACAATCTCTGCAAAGAAAGCACAGCTGTCTATGCGGACGTTTTTATTGCAGCAAAGTATGTTCAGCCATGATGCTTGCATTTTTCCCTCATAGATGTGACTCTAAAACATTGTTTTGTCAAAAGGAAGAATGCAAATGTGGAAGAAGTTATCAAGGCTGGTGACCAGGGCTTTCTAAGCTTCCATTTTCAACAAGTGCTGTTCTAACTCTTTCCTGTCTCTTTGCTATCTGGTGTCCTGAAGGAAGATGTGTATGAATGTAAAAAGTATTTTTTCTGTCTTAATGTCTGTTAAAATCTGACACTTTTTTAGATTCTACATGAAGAAATTAAAAGCATAACAAGTTGAAAGGTAAAAATATATATGCAAGCAGGTCTATATTCCTATTACTCTTTTTTTCCCAATTGTATTTTCAAAATCCATGAGCTTGTTAAGTGATTCAGCTGCTGCTTACTGTTAGATGTTATCACTTAATACGCAGAAATCCAATTACAGTTACAGCACTACTGAACTTTCCTACCACCTTTTATCTCTCTTTCTGAAGTAAAGATAGCCTTGTGGCAAAAAGACTAAGGTTGAACCTAACTCTGGCAGCTGTCTCAGAGTTTGAAAGTTCCTTTGAAAAGTCTAATTTCTTTATTCCATAGCTCTTGATTATCTGTTTACTTTTCTTGCTTGCATGTTGGGTAAATGGAGTATCTATTTTACATTTTTTTGGTATTAAAATGAAAATATTTTTATTATACTGTAATATAATTTTCTGCATTACTAAACTGCGTTATAAACTTGACAGAGAATTTGTACGGGTGTGAAAGAGGATGCTGGAAAAAAATAATCACTTCTGTTTAAAAAGAATGAAATCCCTTTAAGCAGTACCCACGCTGGGAACTCTCTAAAGTATAAAGCTTAGTCTTTGTCAAAAGTTCAGAGCAATCTAATAAAAAGATTTTCCTGAACCAAAGGAAATAAATGTTTGGATGAAATTTCAGGTTTTCTGTCTGACAATCCTTGGAGATATATTACATTTCTTTCATGATCTTAGTTATGAAATTATGTTTGTTTTTATTACTTACCCTGTTAAATGTATCATAAATGTAGTAGCTTAAAAACCCCAAATGTTTAGGCAAAATGTTCACAAACAACTATTTTACAAATCTAGTTAGTAATTTTGTAGAATTGATTTGCTCAATTAGTGAACTGTTGCTTACAGTACATTTCTCTAAAGGTGTTCATGAATAATCTTGTTATTATTAAAACTGTTTAGGCCAGTGCATTATACACTGCAACAGAGTTTACAGAATTTTATTTAGGTTCTTCACGTTTCTTTTTTTAGTATGTTGTTCTCTTTTTTGATGTATTAATCTTTTACTTATTTGTTACTATTTACTAATTCATTAAGTGATTCAGAAAAAGATGAAATAAAGAAAAGCCCAATCATCTAATTGTCCTGTTGGCATTCCTGGGTTTCAATCTTGTGTGAGGAAGTTACAGCAAAGAGTAGTATCACTTGACTGTAGGGTTTACTTCTGTGTATGTGAAGTAGAGAATATATTCTCACAAGTTAAAAAAAAAATAGATTACCCCTTGGAGTACTTTCAATTAACCTTCTTTTTATTTCATAAAACAGAGGAATGTTACTTCCCTTTTTCTCTTCATGCACTTCTCATTTATCCTGGGTTGACATCCATTTGGTCCTTTTGAATGTCAAAGAAAAATTTCCGTAGAACAGCCTTACCTGGAGATGAATATAAATTGTTGTACAAGGGCCACTGAAAGAAGAAAAATTCTGTATCCAGTCATTTGTGTTCTTTAACAATAGACCTTGTCTTCACAAGTGTTTACAATCAAAATAGAATCCTCCCCCCTTTTGGGAGTAGGGCCCTTTAAACTGACATTTATATAATACATTATTGAAAAGAAAATATTTACCCTTCCTGACTTGCCATCTGGTGTCCTTTAAATACTAAAAATTAACATAATGAAAAAGAGCCTTAAATTCATGTGAGTTTAAACTAGTTAGATATCATTGCAATTAGAGATCAACAGTGAATTGTACTCTAATATTTTTTTATTTCACATCTTTAGTCATACCTGTGATGATATTGCATTGCAAAATAGTTGCATAAAACCATTTGAACAACATACTTACTGATACATAAATAGATAATGTTTTACATTCTTAAGTACTATTAATTATACAGTTATTGAAACCTGTAAGGATCAAAGGATTTTATATAAGAGGGATTTCACATACAGCTTGGATTATGCTGCTAAATAATAGCACAGTAGTACTTCTTTAGCATTGTAAAATAGCTTAGAGAGGAGTATGATGCCTATAGTTGGTGTAATGCATTGGTAATTAAGAGGGTGTGAGGTTAAGCTTCATTAACTGCTGTGGGATTGTATCTTGGATTTTATTATCCCCTAGAGAACATAAGAAGTGAGAGGGGTCAAACTGTTAGAATCTGATTTTGCTTCGTGCATCTGCCAAAACAAGGCAAGCAAAGTAATGTGGCAGCAAACACAGAAGGACCTGGACTGCTACCAGATACAGGTTGTACGTCTTTTTATTGCAAAGATAAAAGATTTATTAATGAAATAAATTATTTCATGCCTGCAATAAAACATGGTAATAAGCTTGGTAACCTTCATAAGCTTGGTTTGTAGGAAACAAAATTATTTCAATTGCCTTGTCATTTAGGAAACTGTTAGAAAGCTGGTTTTTTCCTGAACTTACTTTTTTATTTTAAGACACAGCAACAAACTTCCTTCTCTCTTTTTCTTGTCCTACTACATCTCACGCTAGACAGATGAATGCCCCAACGAAACCACACTTAATAACTTTAGCACTTGTCTGCCTTTTTGTGTATTCATGCTGCATAGCAAAGACTTGTATTTTAGTTGACCCCAAGAAATGCTGCATATTTTCTTTTTTTTGGTTTTAACTAATGCACTGATACATGTTTTGGTTTTTTTATATACCTTATGAGAGATTTGCCTTTTTTTAGCCTGGGAGAATGTAACAGTTCTCAGGAGTTGACACACTGATGCCACAAAATTGTCAGTCCCAAAGCCTTTCAAAGTTATATGATGTGGGAGCTGAGATATTTTTAAGCAGAAATAGGTTAAATAGAGATATTACGGGCTGATAAATCAACTCTTCTTTTCTTCGTCTTTTGTTTAAATAACAAACACTTTTATTTTCAAATTCTGGATGAAATTATGGAAGTAACT
Source organism: Calidris pugnax (assembly GCF_001431845.1). NCBI lineage: Eukaryota > Metazoa > Chordata > Aves > Charadriiformes > Scolopacidae > Calidris > Calidris pugnax. The sequence goes on from NW_015090909.1 coordinate 1,296,947, forward strand.
TTTAAACATTTTAATAATCCTACATTCTTCTGAAATTCTGATTTTGATTCTAATATAAATTTATTTAACCCTAAACGGGCTCACAGTCCCAAAACCTTTGTAAAATTCTGTTAATTTCAGCAGAATCTAAGTGCTTTTTACATAGGATAGAGACGTACAGTTCTCAAACATTGAATTATTAAAGGAGACTGCTAGAAACAAATGTCTTTGTTGCTCAATTTGTAATGAATCTGGGAGAAAGGGAGTTGTGCTAAACCCCTGCTCTTCAATCTCCCCCACACAGATATTTTGAGGAGAAGCCCAGGCTTAGCTGTCTTTAAATGTCACTCATAGAAGCCATGCCCTCCACCACTCCTCGTGTGTCTTGTGCTGCAGTTCTTGTGTTTCAGTTCATTTTTGGTGTAGCTGTGCAGAAGAAACCTGCCTTCTGGGGCTGGTTTTGCTGCTGGTCTGCTTCATCCTTTCCTTAACTCTCTTATTTTTCCTTTTCTTTTTAAGAACAATTTGAGAACTGATGAATGCTTTGTAGTTCTTGGACAGTAATGAAACCTTTCATGGCACTGAAGAGTTGTGAAGTATACATGCAACCAGCCAGCCTTTATCTTTGAGAATCTACCTATGTTATGACAACTGGAGACTGTGTCTCACTTAGGTGCTCTGTAACACCCAGGCATATGCAGGTATGGAAAGAGCTATTTTCTTGAAACAAAGAATAGCATTTCATTTGCAGTGTCAGAAGAGAGCAAAGCCTTTTATTCCAGTTCTAGTTATCGCAAAGATAAAAAGAGGGTATGAAGATAAAAAGAAACATTTGGATCATTTCAATTTCACTATTTTCAGTATTGCCCAGGAAGCAGTTTTAGGCAACTGGTTCTTTGTCTGTTATTCTCCCCAGTCCCAAGCCCACTAACCAATTTTAAGCTCTCTCCCTTTCCAAATGTGGTTATACAAAGATCTAGTTGAAAGATTTTCGAAAATCATGGTTTGGGATATATGAATTAGTACATTCTGAGGAAAACCAATATTAGCGGTCACCTGTGTGTTCTGTTTAGTCTTTTAGCAGGCTAATGTACACATGCATGTTGGCTTCTAGTCATCAGATAGCAGAGATACCTCCAAACAGCAACCACATGTTTTGCCTCTCTTCCATCCAGTTTAATGAAAATGGGAGGAAACCAAGGGTATGCAGAAGCTGGGGTAATAGTGATAAAGTTAGGATGCAAATCTGGAGGGAAACAATCTTTATTAGTTCTGTTCATTAATCTTTATCTAAAATGTGTTCAAATTACAGATATAGGAATTGGATTGATTTATTTTTTTTCCTATTTGTGCTTAAGTGCAATATCTTGGAATATATTTTACCAAGGTAATATACTGGGTGGAGCTCGAGAAATTGGTCGTCAAAATACCAGTCAGCTCCAAAGGTAGACTACCTTCTCCAGGCTGCAGCTGCATTATGTACTAAGCCTGCTAAGAGGCCATAAAGTTCCCCACAGGAATATGGTTCGGGATACGTTTCCTTTAGAGCAAAGTGTTTGTTGGGATAGAGAATGAGACCTGGTAGCCCCAGAAATGTCCTAAGCCTCAGTGCATCTTGTGAACACGTTTCTTGCACAGGGATAAGAACATGGTACATCTAAGAGACATAATCTTCAGCTAGGCATGGTAGGTAAATGCATTTTGGAAAAGCAACTGAGGAAATAAGAGTTGCATGAGAGAGTTCTTTGAGTGCTCCTGGTTTCCTTCTGTGGGGCAGCAAGGGACAAGACAGCATAAAGCAGCCCTAAGCTGATGCACGTGCTGACTGCCATAGTACTGAGTCAGGGATTTTCTCATGTTGCTTTGTGTGACTCTAGTTATGTTTAAACAATCATTTTATAACGTTAGAAAGTTTTTTATTATGCCAGAATAAAATCTTTTTATTTTGTCAGAAGTTAAAAGTAAACTATGTTGGCAAAAAAAAGGCTATTTCAGATGGATACTCAGATAGGTTTTTAGCTCTGGCAGCCAAAATCTTTTATCAGCTTCAGGTGAAACCATTTTTGTTTTTAGCTCTGGCAGCCAAAGTCTTTTATCAGCTTCAGGTGAAACCATTTTTCCTTGATCTCTTAATCTGCTTCATTCTTAGCAACAGTTAAGGCATACCACAGTGCCTAATTGGGTTGCACTGATAGTGTGTCTGATTGTTTTGGATGGGGCTTCTCGGGTGGCAACAGCTCGTGTTTGTAACGTCTCCCTTCCTCATAGTGCCACGTAAGAAGGTTTTGTTCTGGTTTTGACTGCAAGGCAGGAACTTTGTTCAGTGTTACATGAGAGTACTGAAGCGGCTTCTACTTTAGCAGTAATACCTGGAGAACCTCTCACCCCTTATTGTCTTGACCTCTGTTTTATTTTAGTGTAAAATACAGTCTCTGTGTAAAACATACATTATGTGTGATTATATAAAAACAAGCGTACGTACCTAAATGTCCCTTTCTCAGCGACGTGATTGTCTTTGTCAATTATTATATAGTAACAATGAGCCAGTTGTATAAGTGACAAGGATTTGCGGTGATTTTAGATATCGGTGCTATTTTTCTTTGCTTACAGTAAAGGTGAATGGTAAAATATGCCATTTCCTCAGTTTTGGTTTAACGGATGATGTGATAGCTGCCCAGTGGTACTACAGCAGGGTGAGGTGGCAACTGGCTATAGCAGTGGTAAGATCTGAAACAGGGGCAAGCTAAGGGATTTTGATTAAATACTTAGACAGGATTTCATGATCTCTTCCAAACTGTGGCTGGCACTTATTTTCAGAAAAACCACTATAAAAAGCTGCAGGTAGTACCTGGGAGCCAGTTAATCTTGGTGAGTGAAAGGAAGAGATATCTGGAAATACTGTTTTGGCCTGCAGAATTATTCCTTGACAGAGCTTGCTTTTTAAATTAAGGTTGATTGTATTTATTTTTTTTAATTACTATAATTGAGCAATATTTTGCGATGATCACATGTCAGAAGCTCTTCATTGAAACAGAAAGACCTTTGTACCTTAGCCATCTTAAACCTATGAATAACTCTATTAGGAAGTAATATCTGCATAACAGTTTTAACTGTTCAGTAATTTGTTTTCAAAATAGCACCTTAATTGGAAAATAAGATTAATTAAATCTTTATTGTGGATATTTGAGTTATAAAATTAGAAATTCAAAATAATGTCTTCTTTTTTAAAAGTAATCCTTTATATAATGCTCTTAGAAGTAAATGCAAATAATTTGTATCTGTGTATATGTGAAATTGTGAAATGCATTGGCTTGCTTGTCAGCTCGTGTTTGGATTTATACTTTCTTAGAACTTTTCATTACAGTGTTCTGTTTTCATTTTCTCCTATTTGTCAGAAATCTTTGTCTTCGGTTTGAAAGTTTCCCTGCTTTCTTTCTGGGTAGATATAAGGGAACTTTGCCAAAAGTTCCCTTATAGTTATTTTTTAACTGAAACGTCTGTTATAAATACGTAAATTTAGTGAAAGCTGTAAGGACTAACTTAAAATTATAACCTTTGTGTAGCTTTCTTACCCATAGACCTTAATTTTCACAGCCATAATAATATGACTTTATTGTATACAAGTGTATCTTTTAAACAAGCTGTAAGAAATTTGAAAATTTAACTCTCTACATGACCATTTTGATGAAGAGCCTTTACCAGGCTTTTGCAGTTCATTTGCAAAAAATAAAGCAAAAAAAAATATATATATATATTCATCCAGGGTGTGGCTTGCATCTTCTCCATAGCTTCTGAAACAGATAAATACAGTTTTTCCATTTCTGCAACTTCATCGGAGTAACTACTTAAAAAGTTTTGATAGCTTCCATTACCTTTTATCTCAGAGGGTGTACTTAACTAATGAGGGCGAGACAGAAGCAACTGTCCTGAGATTAGAAACCTTTTGTTCTCAATTTTGTCAATAATTTTACATATTATCTTAATTTACACCAAAGAAACAAAAATAACACGTTGTTCATTTGGGTCAGAAAACTTGGTTGCACTTCATTCCACTAGTAAGTGTACAAGCCCATTGCATAAATTCTGGATGCTGTGCTTGATATCCACCCAGTACTGCTTACTTCTTCAGCAATGCAACAAAAATAGAAAGCAGAAAGTTTAGAATAAAACTTTGTTCCTAATCTACGTCTAAGTCAAAGCTGCAGTTCTTTCTTCATAGAACAATTAAATCCACCTGTGCGCATAATTGGTTTTTTTTTAAGCCAGAATGTTTGCATTAGAGACTTATAAAATTCCCAGGATTAAATATTTGCCCCTTCCTTTTGCTCCCTTGCTTGTGTTCATGAGGTATCTGTCATTAGTAGATATCGACCTAATGGTTAGCAGAAGAGAAAATTCAAACCATCCGATTACAGTTATTTTCTGCCTGTGTCTGTGGGCTATTGTGGTCGATATTTACAGAAGCTAAAGAAGAAAAGTGAACTTATTATCAAATATGTTTAAATTCACTATGCAGGAAACATCAATTCTCAGAAATAGAATAGTTCAGGAGATCAGACTTTAAAGAGAGATTTTTTTAAAAAGGGATTAGGAATGCTGCTCAAGATGTGTTGTTTGTGTAGCGTATGGTATAAAATGTGGTATTTCCATTCTCTTATATTTCTATAATTCATTTTTTGCATAAGAATGACATGGGGATTTTCGTGCTCAGTATTAGTAGGGCGCAGTCTTCCAGAACAGTAATTTTAATCAAGTGTTGTTACAGATTTTACAACTGTCTATTATATTGGTAACTGTATTGGCTAACTTTTTTTTTGGAAGGGATAAAAATCTGAACTGCCATTTCTCCTGTGGATAACTGACATTCTTTCACTGTCCACCTGTAGGAACTTCCAGCCCCTTTGCTCGATGATACCTACAGAAATGAATTGGGAGAAGAAGCAACAGCTGTTAAGTCTGAGGAATTTCAGGATTCTATGAAAATAGCCTGGCGCTACCAAAATTTACCAAAAATGGAGGTAATCAGTATTTCATACTTTTTTTCCATTTACAGTCAAAACGAATTTGCAGACCAAATGCTTTTTTAGTAGAATCTAGACAACAGAACTGCTGATGGACAGTGTTACAGGATTGCCTCCTGAGTGTACATTATCATACACCACTATATTTTTGCTTACTAGAGATACAGAGAGAAAGGGAATTTGAGTGTTTGCAGAAACTGTAAAACTTAATACACATAATAATAATTTAAAAGTAAAAATCATTAAAGTACCATGGGATTTCTCAATGAGTATTTTTAAATTGAGACAGTTTTTTATGAAGGTTTGCATAATTTGGTCACTTACAAACTTTGTCCAAATTCAGTTGTACACAAATTACTTAAGTAGGTTTAATCAACGGTACTTACTAGATCTCTGTAGTGAAAGTACTGTGTCAAGCAAGCTGTTGACCTGCTTATCCATGTGCATAACAACTAAAGTAAGCACTTGAGATTATATCAGCTTCACTGTCACTAGAAACTAATCACTGTGCAGGAAGACTATAAGAAACAAGCCCAGTGGTCAGTCTTTCAGAGTTTACAGTTGTTAGTGCTTCGTGAATGTTGTGTCTCCTGTGTCTGGTAACTTTCTTACTTAATCCAATGGCATAATCAACTTTTCATAAAATTACAGCATTTTTGACTATCCAGAATAAAAAAAAAAATTGTTTTGCCTATACACCTTAGCCTACATTTGTAAATTTTGGTTTAGATGTAGTCATAACTGCCTAGTAAGTTCAGTTGTATTCTTAAAAAACATAATTGGAATGTGACAAAATGATCTTACAAGGCTTGGCATGTTTGGTTTTCTGTGAAATTGCACAGACATGGCTATATAGTTGTGTCAGAAAAGACTTATATATGGTGACATGCCAAATCAAACAGCCTCCAGGGTAATCATACAATCTCATCAATTTTATTACTGTGGAGCTTGCTTGTGCCACCCTGAACCATCCCCAAAATAATTGGTCTGGTTTAAAATCTAGCAGAATTCCTTGTACGCTGATACAGAAACAATTGTATGTTGTTAACAAATGTGTGCTGATGTTCTAACAAAATAAGAAAAAATATAAATAATGCAGTTAGGTGTGCACTCATCCTCTGTAACTTCATGGGAGTAATCACTTCATCCACTAATGTAATATTTCTCTCCAAAACATAATTTACTTGTCATTGATTATTGAAATAAAATTATGAAAGATATTATAAAATGGTCAATCTTTTGGAGGGTGTTACCGTTTTTATCATTGTTGCTTTCTGAAATGGACGCTGATCATTCTGAATAGTTGAGGTACAGTATTTTTTATGTATATGTTAATTTTATTTAAGAAGTAAAAAATTCAAATAAAAGTCTGATTCTTAAGGTATGTATATCTAAAATTCCGCCAGGTATTCTAATTATCAAAAAATAGTTTTGAAATTGATATTTTTCAATATTTTATAATGCAGTTATCATAAAATTTTGGTGCTCTGCTAAATTAATTTGATTGGTGAATATACTCCATTGAGGACAAAACTGATATCACCTTGCAGCACCCTGGATATTTTCCAAACTGATTCAACTAATAAACTAGTACATTTTCAAAAACTGCTGTCAAATAGCTTCAAGTATGAAAGAGAGAAAGAGGTAACTTTGTTTTTAACTGCAGCTGTAAATACGTTAGCAGAAAACTTTCCCATCCCATATCTGGCTTAACATGAAGTAAGGACCCTGAGTAAAGGCTGTCTCTGTGGTATTTTTGATGCCTAATTTAGTTTTTATTTGTAAGTAATAAAAGAATTTTCGTTAATAGTTCAGATATTCCCTTCCCATTTATTAGACCTCACACAGAGTAGCTAGGTAACTCATTTTTGTTCTTATGCGTGGTATTTCATTTAGGGCTCTTCATAACTATCACAGTTTCTCTTCACATATATACTTTGTACAGCAGAAAAAGACAGAAGATGTGCAAGAAATCTGTCAGAGTAACAGGTCGTGTTGCGCTTGATGTGCCTTTGCCAGTTTGTTACTTCCATCTGTATCAGAGGTTAATTTCATTTAAACTTTTGAGCATATAGATAGCCTGTTTTGCAATGCAAGACAGTGTGGGTTTTTTGGTGAGGGTTTTTTTTTTTTTTGAATGAACTGCTTATGTTCTTGGGGCAATATATAAACTGTCACAGCATGAAATCAATTTTCTGCCTTGATTCATCCTAAATCTGAGATTTCTAGCACATTAGTATTGCAATTAGAAACATTAACAGCAGACGGTAGCATAAAAGCCCGCTCTGCTCACTGACAATTTAGTGTATTTCTCCTTGTGCAAAACGGGAATCCGGGAAAGAACAGGCCTGAGCCTCCGGTCCGCTAATAAATTTATCAGATCCAAGTTAAGAGGACTGGGAAGTCCCTGCTTTGGCACTCTCCGTGGTCGTTCTGCTAAGGCAGATTATTCATGCTTACTTGATTCAGGTAGGCTTTTTGCAAGCTTCCCCGCTAAGCCTGGGAATGCAGTACATTGAGGCCTATTCATAGGCTTCTGACATAGACCGAGCTTTTATTGCATGGTGTTTTATTATAGCCAAATCCCAGTCTCCACCCAGTTTGTAGGCGCTGTGCTTATTCTTTTGAATCAAGAGAGGTTATCACCTACCTTAATCCATGCAGCAGGGTGGATTAAGGACACCAATGTGCCTCAGGATTCTCAAAGAGGATCCTGGAAACTTCTTGTTTCTTCTTTTTTGCTGTCTTTACTAAACTCTATTGGGCCTCAGCAAGGATTTGCATCTGAAATGGGCAACCTGGAGCTTTGCTCAATGAAGACATCAGATCAAAGTTCAGTTAGTCAAGGCCTTTCTAAAACATTAAGGGGGCTTGGAAGTACACAATAAAAAGATGAGCTCTGGCAGAGATTGCAGTAAAAACATTCTGATCTGTAATCCGGATAAAGAATAGATTATAGGCCAAAGAACAGCTCCTGTTTAAATTGCTTTCAGAATCCCTGTTTTAAATAAAGTTACATTTTGTATTGAAAATATTTAGATTTTTATAGGTTGTTATGTTCTGTTGGACTTCTTTCTTTAAAAATTGGGTGCTGATAAATAAATTGGAATGCTGACTTAGAGAATGTGCTTTTTTATCTTTTTTTGAGTAAAACTGATCTCTTCTTATGACTAGATATACGCGAGCAATTTTGTGGGTTTTTTAATTAAAAATAAATTTAATTTAATAATTTAATATTAATAATTTAATAAAGTGGAATAGGAGTGATACAACGAGCAATTTTGGGGGTTTTTAATTAAAATAAATTTAATTTAATAATATTAATAATTTAATAAAGTGGAATAGCAGTGATACAAATATTAAACTCTTAAGATTAATTAGAATAATTTGATTTAGAGTAAATATTTTGAAGGTGTTTGATTAATGGATATTAGGTCTGGTCAGTTGTCAAGAATATAAATATTAATAATAATACAATATCTTTCCTACGTAAACAATAGAATAACCAAACTAACCCCAAACTTTTCAGTAAAACAAATAACTAGTATATTTTTGGTAAGCTGAAGCATGAAATAAAATTGTGGAAATACATAGTGTGGTTGCTTTCAGAAATCTAACTATAAATACATGTCCATGTCTGGCATGCCTGTATTCTTTCCTGTTATTGTTACAGTGCTTATTCTATTAGCAAGGTTAAGACCAAGGTTTTATGACCAAGGTTTATGAAACCTACAAGCTTTCTGTAGTAATTGGAGTTGGAACTAAATAATTTGTTGCTGGACACACAAAAACTATTTGGATCCCATTATTGTAGTAATTCAGTATCCCTATCGCCATTCCTGTAAACATCATAAAAGTTGAAATTGGAGCAGAAGTTGTTCCAAAAAATTTTCATTGCTTACACACACCCACCCTGCTTAACTTTGAGATAGTGGATAAAATATATATATTGGCCTGTTTAAAAGAAAAAGCCTTTTATAGAATGTTCCAAGTTGTTGCAGAACCTACCGAGAAACTTTTGAAATTATTGGGGGTATTTCTGGTCACTTTTCAAAAATAATTAGATGCTTTAAGTATAAGCAAAGTAGCATTTTATTTACCAATCCAAAATTCTCTTCAGAATGAGCTTTACAAGGCATTCTGTTCTGCAGTGTGAATATGTCTTCAACGTCTCACTTATTTTCAGCTCTTAAGTTTTCTGTCTTACCTGTTCTCTTTCACAACTGTTGAGATATTTCCTTTTTTTTTAATGCTTTATCATTTCGTCAATTTATCATTTAATGTGTGAGGTGGCTCTTGGCTTTTATGGGCGACTCAGCTTAGCAGTATGTCCTGGAGTTGGGAGACAGAAAAATGACTTTAAAGTATTTTAGCTCATTCCTACATTGTACAATGCACACTTCAGATGCAGTCCAGGCTTAGGATAGTTGTCCTCAAAATAAACTAATAGATTATTTTTCTTCTGACCTGCAAAGCTGCTGTTAAAGTCTGGGATCCAGTGCATTTCTCAGTCCAGGTGTCTTAGCAGTTAGAAATAATGTGGGTTTGATTGATACTGGTGTTGCAAAACTTGTGTGGTTATTCTAAATGACCTCTCTTTTCCTCAAAACAGTTGATGAGAGATAATCTGGTCAGGAGCACAATGGTGTTTGTGCCAAAACCTGAAGATAATTTTAATACTGCTTTGGTAATCTGTTACTCCATTATAGTTTGTACATTAAAAAATATATTGTGGTTTACGTCTGTGCCAAGTGTTTTCCTTCCCTGGAAGAAACTAACTTCCCTCTGAGGTTTACTCTGCTTGATTGTTTTTTCTGGGATAAGTTTGTTGGTGATATTTTTAATGGGAAGGGCAGAAAAGATGAAGAAAATGGATTGTTACATGAAGAGCAGAAACTGTTCGAGTCTGGTAGCAGACAGCTACTACGTACTTGAATACTGAATATTATAACAATCTAGGGATTTTTTTTAACATTACATGCATAATTCAAATATTGTTGCAGTTTACATGCTGAGCTCCATTAACGTGGAACCAAAATGTGCATTCCTTGTTTATTTACTACCAAAATATATTCAAAATGTGTAATTCCTGCTATGGTTTATATTAAATGTAAGAGGTTTATTATGTTTTATATAGACAAAATTGAGAGCTAATTAAAAAATATCTTCATTACAGTAAACTGTGGTTATTATGTATGTCTGTGTAATGCTTAACCTGTTTCTTATTCAAAATTCAAGAAATTAAAAGTACTTATTCACTATTTACTCTATTTTACGTTTCTCTGTTTCAATCATATATATGAAGATGTAGTGGTATTTTTTTTCTTACTGATCATAAATGAAGTGAAATGTTTTCAGAGTCAATGAAAGTTTCTGTAGCATCGTATAATTCCCAGATACTGAAAATTCAGATAGGTGGAACACTTCACGATCTCCACTTTTCATGTATCTGGCCTGTTGAAATTTGTGACCATATGTCTAGAACATGTGCAAAAATGCATTCTTTTTTGACTGCATTTTGATGGTGCAATTTGGAACAGAAAGGGTTGAATTCTGTATGAAAAATTTGCATTATATATTGTAAACAGGGGAACCAGTACTCAGTAGTAAATATTATAAGGTTGTTCTACTTGAAGCTTATACTTAAGCTGAATGGGGAAAAAAACCAGAGGTTTCTTTCAAGTGTATTGCTAGTTAATTATTTTCTTTTGATAATAATTTAATAGATTATTGTAATCAATATTGTTGTTTCCACAGGCCAGCCCAACATCTACAAAGTTTGGCCATTATTATGATCTTTCTAAAACAATGTCTCCAGAACTGTTTCAGTCCATAAAATGGCATAGTTTTTACCTTCCTGAAGAATTGTCTTCACAGCCTAAAATGAAAACATGGTAAGTTGCAATACCATGTGCTTCTGTCGTGTGGTCAAATCTTGTCTCCGTATTAGCAGCAAAGGATATTTTTTGCATTTACACTTGCTGTGAAGAATCTCGTGGCCGCGTGTGGCTCGCAAGCAGTTCAGCTGTGGTTCTCATGTCAGTGCTACGTGCCATGACTGGCAGCAAAGCTGCTGTGGCACGGAGACAGCTCGGTATACTGATTCCTCAGCTGTGGGAGGAAGCAAAGTTGGCAGGGACAATTAAGGCAGACATTACTAGGACAGCCTAGGACACAGCTGCATGTTCACTCCAACCCTGCTGACAGCTGAGTGTGGGGGACTGGGGAAAACTACTACTATCTGTCTGCGAACTACTCCCTGAGCACCATGCCCCATCAGCTCTCGGAGATGTGTGTGTCAGGTGGCTATCAGTCTTAGGGAGATATCCGTGCCGTTTTTAGGGCTAAGAAGACAGGCCAGCCTTGACCTACATAGCTTAGAACGCTCCATCAGATTAGTTTATTATGCGTCTTTTACTTCTTACGTCCTACAGCTTCACCTAAGGAAAATAAAAAAATACTGTGAATAGAATTACAATCGCTAATTATGTCTTACACAATACCCCTAATTCCAGAGGAAATCATAAACTCTTCTCTGAATGAATAACTTATTATATTTTATGTCTATCAGTTATGAATTAAGGAAGGCCAAGAGACAATGAGTGACAGTAGCAAAGACTCATATTAGCCTGTAGCACACATGTCCATTGTATCTTTCTTGGAGACATTTCAAGTGGAGTCAAACATCAAATACGGGCTAGCAATCTCTTTGTTCAGTCCAGTCACTTAATGTACATAATACCTAGTTTTATATATCCCAGTGTATAGGGCCAACTCCTGGAAGTAGTAGTGCGATATGGTTTATTGTGATAGATTTTCATTACAATGCACTATAATATAAAAACTGAGATTTATGAAAGAAGTGCAGTAGGAAGCACCTTTCTTAGAGCAGCAGAAAAGCAACAGCCAAGTGTCTCTGTAATTTGTTTCTGTGTTACATGATGAAATGTCACTGGTTTGTAAAGTAAATTCTTTCAATGTTGTGGAAAAAAACCCCCAAACACCAGCACCCACACTTTAAAGAGAAAGCAGAGAACTTATATTTTATTCTTTCTCTAGTAAATATTTGAACCAACTTTATTTATAAGTTATGGGGAGGGGTTGGGGGTTTTTTTACTAGCAGGGACATAGAGGATAGACACAAGAGTATCTGACAGATAGGTTACAAGTTCTTATATTGTTCTTGGCCAATTTAACTCCCTTTCTGTCTTTTCTCTAGCTAACTAGAATCTCTTATGACTCTGGGCTTAATTCCACTAGCTTTGTGGCTCCCAAGTATTTGAATATTTTACATTAAAATCAAATTAATTCATATGTATGGTATAGGAAATGGACTTTAAAACTCATATGTATGGTATAGGAAATGGACTTTAACTTTTATGCATTCCATTTTACAAGCCTTGCTTAACTGATATTTTCCTTCTGTGCTATCCTGATGAAAGTTCATCGTTCTTACCATATGAAATCTATACTTATTTCTAGCTTGAATCTAATGGAGAAACTGGATTTAGTTAATTTGCTTGGCAAATTGGTAGAGCACAGAGTGATGAGCTGAGGAATATGATCAAACAAAGATGGATTTTGGAAGGCTTATCTCCTTCTATACTCCCTGCACCCACAGTATGGGTCTCCTTCAAGGAGCTTCTCCTGAGGAAATGAAAGAATTGTTGGAAGCAAAGGCAGGTTCCAAGGTAACGGACAACCACAATTCTAAACATCATTTTCTTAGACCACAATGCAATGTGATAAGGGACAGGGAGGAATAAAGAACACAATGGGAATAGTGAGCTCTCAGACACTAATCTGTGGGAATTGTGCAGAGATGTGTACATCTCTTTCTTCATTTACAGTAGATCATTTGTCTTCTGACTTTGATTATTGTCTTTCTTGACCACGAACACCACTGGTTTTGGATTCTATGTGTTAAAAAGGTTGCACTAGTCAGGGATAAGACAAGGTGGGAAGAATTTTTCAGAATTACAGTGTCTAAAATAAAGCTTATGAAGATTTAAGCTTCCCGTGATTACAGTCATTCAATGGTGACACACAATTAAACTGAATTTGAATTTCAACTTCTGTTCATCAGTGTTGTATAACTGCAGTTCTTAAAAAATGATGGAAATGGAGAAAAGCTGCTTCTCCCATTACCCTGATCCTCAAATTGATCTGCACCTAGCACAGTTAATATCAGCAAATTGGACTACCCAATTTACATAAGGAAAGACCATGGCAGAAAATACATAAATGTTTTCAAGGTGGGACATAATGAAGTTTGTTGGTAAAATGTAAAGAATTGTCAAAGTTCCACAAAGTCAAAACGGCCAAAGCGATGCCTGTCTTTAAGAAGAGGAGAAGGTGAAGACATCTATGGGATAACATCAGTGCTCTGAAAAATGCCAGAAAAAAATAATGTAATCTATTTTTAAACTTCTAGGATAGTTTCTAAGCATCTAAGCAGAGTCTTGAAGCACATTAAAAACTGACATACAGAGGGTAGTAACTCTGTTGCCTGCTGAAGGTGAGACAAGCAGTAATGGATTACAGTAAACTGTAGTGGTAGAAATACAGGCTGGAAATAAGGAGCTATTTTTCTAATGATTAGCACGAGAAGAAGTTGCCTTGCAGACAGAGGATGGGAGTATTGTAGAATCTCGATCATTGAAAATTTCTAAGGACAAGTTAGGTAAATATCTGTCAGAGACGGTTTAGATGTAGTTCATCTTGCCTTGGGGCAAGAAGATAGACTACCTGACCTCTTGAGGTCCTTTTCATCCCTATCTTCTGTGATTCTTTAATACACATTAGTCACAGTGTATTAAATCCAATACTAAGTATGAATGTTACCAATTATTTCACTGCTCTCAAAATGTTTACGCTTTTACAGAAACCCAACAGGCTTGTAGTATATTTCTTACAGATATTGTGATGAAATTCTGAAGGAAACATTACTTTTTCAAGGAAAGAAAACAAGCGCACAGTCTTGTCAGGATGATTTCATTAAAGAAAGCTTATAAAAGGGGGAGGGAAAGAATATTATTTTATTGGTGTTAATGTTTGGAAAATCAATGTAATGCTTCTGACTTCTAAAGCTAACTTCAATATATTATAGAATAGTAAAAAAATCCATTCTCTTGATTACCTAGACAGAGATTTGAAAGAAAGTAATATGATAGTCACAGTTAGCCCTTCCAATAAAGTCAACAATTTGCATTGGACTTCATTTATGATTGCCTTAAGGTCCCACGTAATAGGATAGTCACAGTTAACCCTTCCAAGAAAGTCAACAATTTGCATTAGACTTCATTTATGATTGCCTTAAGGTCCCACTATAAGCTTGAGCTAACCTCTTCTACCCTGTGTTACAGTGAACCAGGAGCATGGATGTGGCTCGTGAGCATCTCTCCACTTAGAGAATATAATTTCTTAAACATAAGGTTCTCAGACCGTGGTCTCAGATGCATAGCCAAAAAAACACCTGCTCGCATGATGCTAATTATCTATATAGCATTGCAAAAGCTCTGCAGTCCATTAGGCTGACAGTACCTCAAAAAATTACTGATAGCCCGACAGAAACGAAAATAAAGTTACAAAACTTACTTGACATTCAGAAAATCTCTAAAAATATGATTTTTCTTCTATTTAACTGATCAAAAGAAACACTGAAAACTGAAAGATCCTTCAAAAATAAGGAGGCATTTTTAAGACAGGGGGTAGTTCAATATTGAAATAATTTACGTTAATAGGCTATGTATTATGGGATGTTTGCAAAAGATTTCATGACTCTGTAAAGGGTATACTTCACAAGGTATGTATCGGGATATTTTTATGGAGATTCTTTGATTAGACAGAACAAAGTTATTGAGTGGCCATTTACTTTGCAATTGCAGATCAGATTTGAAGGTTATATGTATCATTTGTTCACCTTAAAGTTTGGATCAGTCTTTCTCTCCTGTGTTTTTGCACGCGTGTGTGTACGTCTGCCCATTGCCAGGGGGAGATGAGGAGTATTGTGTTTGCTCTCCTTTCTGTACTTCTGGTACCTGATGGCTAAAGCAGAGTACACAGAGTCCCCTTTGGGGTAATCACTCAAGATGGGTGGAAGTTCATTGCTCCATGATAAACATTAATTGAAAACAGTTATTGGAAGTCTGTTCTCCTAAAGGAAGTAGTAAATGGGACTGGGTGTTCGGTGCCAAAAGAAGGCATAAACCTTCTCTTTATTATCTCATTATGTTTTATGTTAGGGAAGGGCAGTTATGTCCTGGCCCTAATGCTGGGACCAGGTTAACAGGGTTGTGCAGCTGATGGCAACTGTTTTCCGGTGGTTGTTGCTAGGATATTCTGGTGTCCTTTTTGTTGCACTGCTGAAGCTGGTACTTAATGGGAAGGCGGAAATATCCTCTGAGATAGCTCTGTGCATTGCAGAAAAGGCTTACTTCCTACCTCTCTTGCTTTACTTCTGTCCCTCTTGTTTGGTTGCAATTACCAAAAGAGAAAGCTTGATAATCAAGGAAACAAAAATAATTAAGCTGTAGTTTTTCAATAATGCTCATAATTTACCTTTACAATGTATATGCTTTTGAAAAAAGAAAAAAAAAAACTATCTAGAGTCTAGATTTACTGATAAATTTAGATAAAAAAGGTTTAACTGTCTTGCCTAATGGGATCTCCCTATACATAATAAGGCTATTTGTCATACCCTTGATAACCTAACCTTTGTTAACTACTTAGAAACTATCAACAGAGAAGTCAGATGCTCCGGTGTAACCAGGATACCTTCTTGCCAGCTCCTGCTTTATCCATTACTAAATTGCTAAACAAAAAAAAAAGAGTAAAGAAGGAATTGTTTAAACTCATTATCAGAATTAAATGGTGTTTAGTAACAAAGGCAAAAAAAGACTAGAAATTAGAAAATAAAAAATATCTTATTTCCTTCCTTAAATATTATGACAAACATTGCCAGAAGGGTAGTGCAACTTGTTTTTATAAATAGTGTTTCCACAATATTTTTCGTGTCCTTATTTACATAGCATGGCTCAAATTCAAGTAAACCATTAATGTTTTAGCCAGAAGTAGAAGAGCACCTATTTTTACATCAAAAAAAAAAAAAATCTATATGTGCATTACATTATTTTCTCTAGTGCTTTCTTTGCTACAAATCCTTTTCAGATGGACTGTTTGTTTTACTTTTGGGACCCTTTGATTCTGCTAATGCTTTAGGTATTTTATTATTTTATCCACTAACTTTAAAAACAAGTTAATAACAAATCAGGAATCGGCAAGTATTGTGATTGCAGTCTATTCTCTGACTGCCCTATAGATAGCATGGTAATACTCATAAGCAAAATAAATGATAGATACACAAATGTGAAAACGCTACTTTGTGGTGACAAAGACCACAGTTGTCTTTTTGTATTACACATATTAGCATGTGGCTTTGGCTATAAGGTGGTTGCAGACTCCATCCTGATGTTGGTGAGCAGCATTTTCTCTCTCTTCCAAAAGGATAAAGGAATATCCAAAAGGGTACACAAACGCTTCTGGTTATTGTGACGTGCTGCAGATTCTCTCCGGCTCTGGCAGAACTGGGAAGAAATCACAGCACTGTGTAGGCAGCAAGGATTGTGTGTGTGTGTGTTGGGATTATGTGAAGACCTGGAGAGAGAAGACATCGTGGCAGCGTGGGGGCTAAAGCCTCCTTCCCCCCCACCTACCCTGTAAACAGACACCTGACAGACAGTAGATAGGAATAACATTTAACAGCTGTTCCTTTTGCAACTAAACGCTAGGGAAGTAATTGAGTTCATAAGTGAAAATTTACTCTTTTCTTTTCTTTTTGAGATGATCTTTTTTGTATAGTAAGATATGCAGACTTGACACGGTAAAAGTCATGTTGAGATTATATATTGCCAGTTTCAGCTGTGAATTTCATAGAGAGTATTAAATTATTAAGGTACATCAGTTTAACCAGTAGCTTTCTAGCGTACCAAGTCTGAAAACAAATAAATGGAGTTTAATTTTAAAACTCTCCCTTTTTCTTATATCTGAGAAGGGTTATCTCCTAATGTTTTCTGACACTATTTCAAAAATTGAAATTATTATGACTATATGACTATTTTGATTGTAGATGTTTATAGCAAATGTATCATTGTGGGGATTGGACTTGGGTTGATACTGCTTTCTTGAAGGAAATGTAGAATTCTGAGTTAAAGCAATGGTATAAAAGAGAGACATTTGCAACTCTTAAGTGTTTTCTGAGAAAAGTTGTCTTCTCTCCTGTCCAAATGCATGAAAGCAAGTTTATTTGGGTTTATTTAGGCATTCATTATTAAAATGCATTTGGATAATACTTTTGGCTCATACTAAAATAACAAGAATAGTTTCATTTAATGTTTAGACCAAGTGATCTTTTGAGGTCCTTTCCAACCTGGCTGTTATCTGACCAGACATATAAAGTGATTGGAGCAAGTAAGAATACTTTTAGAGGCAAAATTTTCAAAATACCCTGTCATATTTCCCAAGAAGTACACAAGTAGTTTTGAGTCCACAACCCTTGATGGTAATTAGGGAGGTTGGAAGGAAATACTGAAGCTAGAAAAGATAGAAGGGCTTCAACTCTCAGCTGTGGTGAGGAACTGCAAGTCTGGACACACAAGCAAATATGCTTTATGGGATTTAAGAAAAAGATATGTCTCTTTTAAAAGTGAACAACTGGCTTGTTTTTTTAAAGTAAAGTGGACTGGAGAGCATGGCTGGGACGGATACCTGGAGAAATGCTTTGGACATGCAAGAACTGAACCTTATAAGACTTAGACAAGACAATTTGCTGAACTTTCATTTGGCTTTAAGTCTGCTTAAATCCTTTTTTTGCCACTGGTTTGCCTTTTTTTAAAGTTTTATCTTTTATTTTCTAAATAATATACAGAATGAATTCTACCTCACAATTCTGCTGTCACACAAATAAAGCAGTAATAACACCTGCAGTGTATGGATATACAATGGAACCTTAGTGAGCAGAATATATGTTCTGCTGTGGTGTGGTATCAGAAAAAAAATACTTTAAAAAAATAAATTCACAACATGAGCTTTTTAATTGTGAAAACATCATCTCATCCATTTTTTATTGGTTTTGATTGTTGAGGCAGTGTATGTATGAAAGTTTTCAGTAGCAGGTCAGGTGTTTCAGGGCATTGATTAGGTATATGTGGAATAACGCTTGGGTAGCTCTTCATAGTTATAGAAGATTAGTAGTGTGCTGTAATGGTTTCAACTTTAAGTTGATACATCAAATCATTAATCTTCTAGGTTTAAGTGAGTCTGACATAATTAAGTTATCTTAATCTCTAGAGATTTTAGGTTTCACTAAATGTCTGAGCACTGAACTAGTTAACATGAAGCAATCACAACTGCTTATAATGTCAACTTTATTCAAAGAGGTTTGGATTTTTTTTCTTCTATGACACTTTTTTTTATATGACACCTTTGGACTGAAACCTGCATCTTCTTATATTTATTTTTAATACAGCTATTAGAGACACATAGGAGAGTATTAAAATGTTTTACTAAACTATTTCTTCTTACCAGCAGTAATATGAACAGCGCTTACGCGAGGCTGCTTCAGTCCATTCAGAGGATCATTTACCAGGAAGGCTTTGATGGCTCTGATCCCCAGGTACTGAAGACCCTCATACTCTTCCATAATCCTGTAACTAATGTTGTTTCCTGAATTTTCAAGGGTGACGCAAGAAGGTCTTAGACAAAGTAACAAGGAACAAGCTGTTCCTAAGCATTGCTAAAGTAAACAAGCAAAGTAAACAGACTGTGTGGTTCATATTTTAATGTGCATTTGGAGTTTTTACCTGTTACAGATATGCAGATCATGTGAGAAAGAACTTTAAGCCAACACTAGTAAAATGCATATTCTGTGCAATTAGCTACTAAATTAATTGCTGAATATAATGTAATTAAGCAAAACACATTTTCCCCTACAGTATTTTTTTCAAACTATTGCTTTAGCAGTAATGTGTTCAAGACTCTTGAGATTGAACTCTTCATCTTGAACTTTCAAATTTTTTCAATGTTGTTTCTAGCTGGAGTGGAGTGAATTTTGTAATGAATTAAATGTTGTGCATCTTTATGTAGCAAGCATTGAAACACAAGTAAAGAAATTCAAACGCTATTTCAACTTTACAAATCAAAACAGCCTCCCAGGCTTCTAAAGTTCTCTGTAGTCTTGGTAACTCCTAGTGTGAGTAAGCAAAAACATTTTAGGCTTAACAACATAGGCTGAAGGCCCTTTACCAATTTGAGCAGTACCCTATTTATTATTCTTTGTCATGTTCAGTAATACGCGAGTCCATTGGAGTAAACAAAATAAAATAGTAAATTATATTTAGGTGCTTAATTGATAGGTAATAATCTTTAATGTTGTACAATAAAAATGTTACTACAGTGTAAGTTAATTAGTATAGATGCTGGAGAACCTCAAAGAACATAATACAAGACTATGTACCGTTACTAGCGGAATGTCTTAAAAATCCCCTTTTACAGGGAGGATAATGTTGGAATGGATGTTTTCGTGTCTAACAGTATGTTTAAGAAATGTTACTTGCATAGAACACTAGTGTGTAAATTTAGGTAATTGGTGCTCAGTGTTCAGGCTCTGCTGAGATTTATGGGCGAGCTTGCCTTCCCTTTGGTGGCAGTGCCAGTCTGGAGAAGTGAATTGGTCCCCGACAGACACCTCTCCCCACTCGCTGCGGTAGCCATAGCAACAGGGATGTCATCCCACCCTACGGCACCCTGCACAGGGATGCTCCTCCCGCACGGCCACAGGTCCCGTGGAAGCCCGAGAGCTTGCTGGCTGCAAAGAGCAGTGAAGCAAACACCCTGCCAACCTTCAGTCAGCAGACAGTCTCCTACTTAAGAGATTTGGCTGGTGTTTCTTATTTTTCTTACAAGCTAGGTCTGATGAGGAAGATAGCACCTTTCGATGTTCCTAGTGTGTTTTGTTTTGTTTTTTTTTTACATGTAAAAGAAAATCATGGTTGGTTAGAGTCAATATTTTTGGATGTTTTGCTTGCAAGCAAGGAAAAATTAAACATCATGGAGAGTTATTTTCAGTATTTGTTCATTGTTTCCAAATGTCTTGCTAGCGTCAATAAAGCAACACCAGAACTTCTACTAAGACAAATTTAGAAGTATGTTTGCTAAATGACGTATGTAAGTTTCTAAGGTGAAGCTTTAAAAGTTTGTTATAGTTTGGTATTTTTGTTTGGTTTGGTTTGGTTTTTTTTACAAGCCAGTTTATCCACCTAGAAAGTCATTAGCACTTGCATACTTGTTGCTGTTTCAAGGGAGATAATGCGTATGATTTCCTGGAACGGTATCTTTCTTGTAAGATTCCTCTTTTCCCCATGCATCACCTTTCTTTGTACACTCAGTTTTTATACATTTAGAAGCAGTATATAATACGCACCTCATAAAAATATATATCCAGAGTTGAATGTAGTTACAGCCCAGAACACGCCTCGCATCTTTTTATCTTCCAAATCTATGAGAAATTCACCTCTCTGCTACTCTGTATCCCTTTCTATTTACTGAGACTTCAGAAGTACTTTTGAAGTACAATGAAGATTGTAGAGTAAAGACCAGCTGTTCTTCTGGATCTGTGTCCTTTCCTATATATAATAATAATAATAATGTTGGCAGTGGTTTTCATGAAGTTTGGAGAAAACTGCAAGGGCCAAAATGTAGCAGGGAGGTGCTAAACTTTCAAGAGATTTACTTACTGACTTTCAGTAGGTCCGTTAATCACCGTCTGTGAATGACAGAAGCTTCATTAATGCTTCATTTTTATGTACTGTGAGGAATAAACCTTCCAAAATCTGTGGACTCTGGAGGTCTAGAAATGTGTTGCTTGTTGGATCTCAATTCAAAGGAAAAATTTAACCTGACTGGTAAAACTTCCATATCTTTTTAGCTACTTTCACATCAATATGCAAATGATACATAGACTTATTACTCCTTTTTATTGACTCTTCTTTACCTAATACCAGTATTTGAAGAGGGGTCTGGAGAAAAGTGAGGAGAATGTGACTTACCCCAGCTGACAGAGGTTTGACACGATTAGGAAAATTAGTGAAAACTGTCATTAGAGGTTTAGTAGACCTCGGATAAAATGGTCCAGCATTTCTAGTATGATTAATTAACATTAATGTTTTATAGGACCATATACTGCTGACCATCATAGATTAGTATTTTTTGACTGTCCTGCATAACTTCATGGGCCTTAGGACAATAATTCCTGTTTGTGGTGTTAGGCTACAGAAAAGTTTACTTGAGGTTAACCAAAGCAATAACCTGTTTGTTCACACTCAGTTGAACTCCTTTGCCAAGAGCTATTTGGAAATTTGGGCTCTCAATTACCTGTAACCTAGAAATACGACTGTCAGTTTTGCATCCTTTTTAAAACCTCCTGGTAGCTCTTTGCTGCTGATCCTTAAGTATGACTGAGCATGTATAACTGAGCATGCTTTTAAGTCATACAGAGAGCACTTGTTTGTTCCGGAGTTGTTTTGGTTTTTCCATGTTTGACAACAAAACTTTCATATCCAACTGTATTTCTGTAACTTTTTTTTGCTATACTTTGGAGCTCAAATTCAGTAGCTTTCAGGTTAATAAAGTTGGAGGGGACTGGTTTTTTGTTTGCTGGGAATTGAGTTTTTGAATTCTTCATGAACACAATTCTTGCTGCTAAAGCAAACGTTGTTACAAAAATTACATGAAAAAGGTTAAAAAAAAAATCCAAACTAAGGAGAGTACAAAAGATCTGGTGGTATATTTAAAAACATGTTACCCTCCTCCGTACTGCAGGCTTGTTGTTACAGAGTATCAAATTTATGCTTTTCTTATATTTCAATTATGGAATAAGCTATTTGTCAAGGCCTTGTAGGACTGACAGAATTATACTGGTAGAAATTCTGTTACTGGCCAAAACAAATACATCTGATATTATCTGATGTTTGAATAGCTTTATCTTTTACAACTCTTACGATTTAATACTGTGAAACAAGTATTTGTCATCCTTTATCCAATAAGAGAACTGATATTCTGATTCAGTTTTCCTCTGTGTGTTGTTCTTACTGATGTTCTTCAGAAAGAAAACTATTTCGCTCATTACAGAAGTTTCCGGAAGTTTTATGTATGTTTGCTCCAAAATTTTGAAATACCAGGACACTTTCCCTGCATGATCAATATCCATTATATCTGGGTAAAATAGTTTTATTGAATGCCTGATTTTGTACTGGTGCTTAAACACGCATCAAGGAATGCAGGAATCTGTCCTGATTAGAAGTCACTAAAGAATATTAGACTAGCTTCTACTTTTCCTGTTTTTCTTAAAACTTTGAACACCCAAGCCTAAGAAATAACCATACAGAGAAGTCAGACTGTGTCGTATTATCCTATGCTATTATCCAGATGTTTATGAGGTAGTGTAAAAAGTTAACTTTACCTAAGTAAAGCCTAAAAGCCCTGCAAGGCCTGAGACTAAAGAATCCGCCAGAGTTAAAACATATATTGCTTTCAGAAGGCTTGTAAGCAAATTGGCAGATCAGCTCACTGTGTGAGCCATGAGAGTTGGATAAATGCAGAGCCATGTGGTACTAACTGTGTTTCACAACGGCGGCTCTCTCTACCCAATATGGAGAAGGAAGTATTTATAAAAGTGGCCTCTTGTCTTGTCAAAGCCTTTCCTCTGGATTTCCAGAGCAGCTGTGCAGTGGTTTGTGCTTGGTAGTTACTGTTCATTCCGGCTGCAATTCAGGATTGTGGAAACGAATACCTACGGTTTATCAAAGCACTTCGTTATTATGAAAAGTACCTGAAAGCTTTTATTTATCTAACCTAGTATTTTAGATATATAGAAAAAATATTATATATAGATATATTAGAAAAAAAGCTGGCCTGTAAGTATGAACCCTGAACTCTGGAAATGTATCTTTGGTTACCTTGTACAGGAAGCCTTTCAACAAGGTGCTTATTGTCTCTCTCTCTCAGCTGACGATAGAAAAAACACCTAAAATCCTTCCCAAAGATCACCAGGAAAGGTCACATTAAATAAGCAGAAACGAGATTTGTCATCGTGAGGCATGACATTTTAGTTTGTGTTAACAAATTACAGCTCTGGCTTCATAATCTGCCCCTTCAGAAAAGGGGCTTTATCTCAGCCACCGCCTCCGTTGGGTGCCCCTGTGGCAGCGTACTGCAGGGCAGCAGCAAACGGGCTTCGGGTGGGTAACACACAAGGCCGTTTAGCATTTTTTTACATTTTAAATGTCAAAACAGCTTAGGTTCTAGTACCCAGTAGCTAACTAAAGCAGCTCCAGAAGCACTCACGTCAAGGACTTTCAGGAAGGTGCAGTCCTTAAGAGACAATCTGCTGATGTCCCCATCAGACTCTGTTTCTCTGTGGGTCAACCTTCCTTCAGAAGTTGGGAGGAGTTGACAGGAATGCCAATGATACCTGCAGAGACTCCGAAAATAGCGAAAGGGCCACACGTTGGTGAGGAAGGCCACCGACCTTCCTCGCTTAGAAGTAGCAGAAAAAGTGAAACTGAAGCAAACCCTCAGCGAATGCCACAGCGGAAAGTTCAAATCAAACACGGGGCAAAGCTGGGTTTGGTTCCTCTCAGGCCTTTCCAGCAGGGCAGTTTAGAGCTGGGAGAAAAGATTTGTTTGCATGTTTTTGGAGGCAGTGACGGAGGAGAGAAAGGACAAGATAAATGATACTATTATCGGTTTTTGTGTCAGAGTATACTTTTACATTTAGCTGGTTACAAAATGGAAATTATTAGTTTTCAGTATTTCTGTGGTGTCTTTTACACTTGCTTGTCTGGCATAGCACGATATCCAGGCAGTGAAAAAAAATGCCATTCCATTTGCATTTTTTATAAGGTCATCTGAGATTAAGCTATGATTACTTAAACTGTAATTACTATGGATATGAATTCTATAAATTGTAATTTTTAAGTCCATTACATGACATTTTCCTCTTAATGTTTAAAAAATAACAAGTGGCTCTTTGTTTGTTTGTTTTCCAACAGAAAAAACAAAAGAATATTTTGCGGATAGGAATTCAGAGTCTGGGTTCCATGTTGTGGGGTGATGACATTTGCAGCAGTGACACTCCTGAAGATATTCATAGCCTTACGAAATTTCTCTATGTTCTCCGTGGCCTACTCCGAAAATCTTTGTCAGCCTGCATCATCACAGTGCCCACCCACCTTATCCAGGTAGGAATCCTGTCTTTGCTCTGTTTTACAGTTGACACATCAGCCAGCAAAAATTTATAGTCTATGGTAAGAAAATAAATGCAAATTTGGACATTTTGAAAGCTCTTTTTGCTCAAAGGGCAAAGTTAAAACATAACTTTACTGTAGTTTTTCTATACTTTTGTGGGACAGTTGTGCTGCCAAATCGACAAAGGCCTAAGCGTTAAACCACCTTAGATACAGTTGTGCCTTATGTGGGTTTTAGTGTTTTTTTTAAAAACTATCAAATTTTCAGAAAATGTAAAAAAGCAGAGAATCCTGATAGTAATATCTTTTTTAATTTTCTTTTTTTTACAATATCCCTATGCACGTTTTCACTGCCTTCAGAACGCTGTTTGGAGTTTCAATACAACACTTTTCAGACCACTGCCATACTCGTTATGATGATGTGTGATCTTATCTTTACAGCCAGGAATTGAAAGATATAGGTTTACTCTTTAATTCTAATATCCCCTTGTATGGGGACCAGGAACAAACCGGTTATGCTATCAGAGTAATTTTCCCAAGTGCAAAATCAGAAGCTACTAACAGCACCTTTCCTGAGAGTATATAGAGATTTAATATACCTTCTGGAAATGAACTTTTTTAGGTAAAAGGAAAAATGTAGATAGTCTTTTTCTCTGCAAGTGGTAATGTAACTTACAAAAGCAAGATTATTATTCACAATGAACAGAGAACCTATAATTTTAGATATTAGATTATAGTAAAAAAAACCCTCACATTATGCAAAATGTTTTCATAGTAGATGAGTTTATCGTTAAATTAAATCCTATATTAGGTAAGTGTATGACTCTCATCTGTGTATTGCATTTTGTAAAGGTCTTCGAATACCCACAACTGTTATTTATCGAGATACCTGATGCACTTACTGCTTCAGAAATACAGAAACATGATTTTCTAGTTTCACCATGGCAATCAAAAGGGTATGAATATTCCTTTTGCAGTACAAACCTCCATCTCCTTACTTAGTTATTTTTAAATAATATTTTTAAATATTAGATGGCAGTTCAAAAAGCTTGACAGTAAAATTTAATGCAATGAATAGAATTTGTGAATGGAAAACTAGCATCTTTCTTTTTACACATTGGAATTAACTGTCCATAATTGGGACATAGTGATTTTCATTGTTCTCTTTTTTTTTACATATGATGTCAATAAAAGTTATAATCATATTTTAGAGAAGAAATCCAGAAGCGTCTCTAAGAAACAAACTGAAGGACAAAGTTTTTTTTATTTGTTGCAAAATTGTCTGGAAAGTTGATTTTGGTTTTGTGTTTATAAATTCCATCTAAATCAATTCCTATGGAGTTAGGATTGAAATTATATCTGATTTTTTGTAATAACTGATTTTTGAATTTTAGTGGAATTGTTTTACAGTAAGCGCTAGAATAATCTAAATTAAAAGAAAAAAAGAAACATTATTTCCAGAATCTTTGCGTAGCAGAGTTAAAGAAATGAGAGCATTAATATTATTTTTTTTTAAATTGTTAAACTTCATGTATCCTTCTTTAAGCACTAAACTATGGAGAAAACTGTCATTAGGAGGAGCAAAGCTGCTGAGGGTTCCTTATACCCCACATTACTCAGTTCCCAGAGCCCTGCTGTGTAGTTGTTCCACTCTCCAAGAAGCCTGTTAAAGAGCCCCTGAGAGCATGTGTACAGCCCTCCATGTTAATAGTTAATTGGTGAGGATGGCAAGATGAGAGGACAGCCGAACATGTGGTCTCTCAGGCTCAAGCCGTAGACAGACCTTTAGTTATAATAACAGCAGCTGCTCACATTCTCGTAACCCAGCTACTCACCATTCTGTTGCTGAGGTTTTTTGCTGGATTAAAAAAGTAAAAAAAATATCTTTTCTCTCCAAGAGAATGAGAGAGATTTATTTTTTTTTTCCAAGTGCGTTTCTGTATATGTATTTAACTTGATCAGAGTAAGTTCTAGCATATGCTTTTTCTGTTGAATCTTAAAGTCAGTACATTGAAGACATTGAACATGCACACTGTTTTTCTGAAGATGTAGTAAATTCCATGTTCTCTGAACTACTGTTTCTGTATTTCCTATGTTATCTTTTGCCTCCCAATTGTACTAATTAAGTGGTCTACAAGTAAATTCTTCACCTGAGTAATTTCCGTGAAGGTAGATACAAGTTCAAAATCACATTTTAATCAAGGTTTTGTCTGCATAACATATACAGAAAAATAGTTTCATTTTTACCTGCTTTGTCTTGAAAAAATAGATTTTTCGTAGTGACTCATACCATATCTAGTCTGTCAGCCCCCAGTACTAGTTACTCCAGTGAAGAAGGAATAAAACTAACAATTGGTAGTACTAATTTTCAACAGGGAAAATGTCTTTTCAACCCAGACTAGTTATATTTTTTTATATGTATGTGATATGAATATATATATATGTGATATGAATATATATATGTGTATATATATATTGTAAGGATGTGTGTATATATATAATTATTTTTATTGAGAACAGGTTTTTTTAATATATTTTGCCAAGTTCTTCACATGTCATACTGTGACAGGGGGTTCCACAAATTAAATTTACCGATTTTCTTTCTTTTCCAGAAAGTTTAATTTTGCCTTTACTTCTCATAAATTATATCTTTGTTCTTGGCTTAGGAGACAATAAGATGAGGCTCCCTATTTTATCTTTTCTGTGTTCTGATTTATTGTATTTTTTTCTCATGCCGCCTCCTTAATCTGTTTTTAAATAGTCACTTTTCTTTGAATCATATTTTACTTTGTTACAGTAACATAATACAACAATGCTATTATTGTTTGTTCACTTTTCCTACACTCTAATATCTGCTTTGTCTCTTTGATGACTACTGAACATTAAACAGTGATTTTGCTCTTGGTGCTTTTCCCTCTGTGGTACACAGCCACCAAGGTGGCTCTTTCATTATTCTAGCTATTCATTGTCTTGGATTTAATATCTTTGAATTGCATTTATCCAAAGATGATGCTCATTCACCCAGTTTGATGGACACTGAATGTCTTCACAGTCTTCTGTAAGACTGTATTTTGGTAAAGACCAAATTTACAAAAAATCTGGTTGTGTATAGAGTTTTTTTTCAGAATAATTTAAAGAAATTGCTGTCCGCTAAACATAGATTCTTTGTGTTTTATTGATGAAACTTCTAGTGCAAACAGTGCATGAAGAAAAAAGAAATTCTCTTTTGTCAGCCACAAAAGTAGGAATGCATTATTCGGAAGAGGATTTCAAGAAAATGACACTAAAAACTTATCCAATTATGAATTTTATTCAGATGATGTGTGACAAGTTTTACTTGATTGATATTTTCTACCAATTGAACATACTCTTATCTTACACTGTCTGTCAGGTAATAAATATTGAGATACTTATGAGTATGATTAAAATAGTTGATGGAAGGTTATTTTTCAAGTCTTTCTACTGCTTCTTGAAAATGCATTGTGCCTATGAAATCAGATGGTGAATTTGAAAGGGGAAAATTACTTCCATTTTAAAAATCTAGCATTGATCAAGGAGGGCAGACTGAAGAGGGTTTTCAGTTGTTGTTAACGCTTTCCAAATTTAAGGACTATTATAGAAACAAGTAAGGACTCTTTTTCTATATGTTGATAATCTGTGCAGTTTAGTACCTAATTTAAAAAAAAAAAAAACAAAACCAATTTTTGCTACAGAGTGTGACTTAAAGGATGTTAATGTCACTGTTTTATAGTAGCAAAAGCCCTAAATTAGAATTTTAAATATTTTCCTATAGTTTTTTCTTTATTTACTTGATATCATTGGTAAATCCAAAACATCTTTCCCCCAAACTACTAAATAATGTTTGTAATTCTGTTCCTATTCTTCCCAATTATTTATCACTTAAGTAATATTTTTTAGTAGGTTATTGTTTTCACTGGGAGAAAGCGTAACACTTCTATTAAAGCCACCATTTATTTTGAACTTGAAGCTGTATTACTGGTAAGGACTAACAACCATATTAGTCAGCATGTGCCAAGGGAAATTAATTGACTAATGAAAAGTCACTATGAATAAGTCTTGTTAGAGAACCTGTCCTCAGAGTCTGAAGTTCTGTTTAGCAAGGTATTTTCATTATTTCATCCAGTATGTTAAAAAATTAATTTCTTACAATATTAATGTTTTGATGCTGTGAATTCACTGAAGTGCATAAGTTACTGTATGTTTCAGTGTAGAAAAATTCAGAAACAAACCTTTTCACATCCATAGCCTTTTGTGTTCACACTGAGTAATTTAGCAGCTAAACTCGAAGTCAAGCAATAGAGTGCTTTACAATCCATTGCTAATATAGGATTATAAGATGTGAACTCCTATAGCTTGTGAATTTCTCACAGTTTGAAATCTTTATTCCTATGACAAGAGCTAAGAGTGATTGCCTGCCTTAGAACTCTAACTTCTGAGAGTTCACAAGTGTAAAATGCAGAATAACCTTCAAACATATTTGATGAGGTAGCCGCTGCACTCAAATTTGTGACATCTAATGTCATATAGTTTCTGTATCATAGTTAAGTGAGCTTTCAAAATTCTCTGCAAAATAGAAAATACAAAGATGAAAGGGTCTTTATATTTTTCTATGTTGTTTTTTTTACTTGCTTTTTAATGTCGCACGTTGCATTTTATTGTCTGTGTGAAATACAGTTTAAAACCATACAAATAAATATTGAGAGTTGTGAGTTTGACAGGTATTTTTGGGTTAACCTGATAGCTTTAAGATATGAATATTCTAGTCTGGGTATTCTAGACATTCATAAAAGCATCTTTAAAATAGTACAAAGCTCGGAGAAGTATACATTCAAAACAAATTGTGGGACCGTAAGTAATTTTGTTTTCAGTTTCTATTTTTGTTGATAGTATTTGCTAATCAGGTTGCAAAAGAAATAGAAATATTTTGTTGTTTCATAAAATAAGTTTATTGTTGCCAACAGGCTCTATTATAGCTCTGCCAGTGTTGATTTGGTAACAACTACCCATTTCAAAAACAAATACAGTAAACATCTCAAGCATGGTTTTGTACCTGCATGTTAATTGTTTTTTAACTGACCTAGTTATATTATGATGGACAGTCACATTGTTTGTTAAAATTGCACGCCTAAAGCAGCTTTCTCACTTTAATAAATTTCACTTTCTAGAAGGACACTATATACACATCCTTATCACCATCTCATCAACACATTCTCTTTTAATCAAAAAATCACTTTTCTAAAACAGATGTTAAACTTTACAAGTTAATGGGTATACGCAACATTGCAATTTTATTTTACATTTTATGTGTATAACCTGAAAATACGCCTACAAAACTTTAAAAAATGAGGTAAGATTTAGAGCTAAATCTTTCAACTGCAATATTAGACCTAAACAGTTAAATATCCCATCACAGTATGGAGATAGTCATCTGTTCAAGCATATGGAATCTTTTGGCTACTGGACTAAGTAGTTAATATAATGCCCAGTGTCCAGACATGGACACAACTGTTATGGAAGCAGAAGGGAAGAGGCTCATGTATTGAGCCCATTTGGACACTGATAAGTAAAGATTAGAAGAGTGACTTTAAGTAATGCAGGATAAAGTAGTTATCTGCCTTAAGCAAGTAATTCTGGTAGAAAATGGAAGGTAGTAGTGTTTTTCCGAAGCAATACTATTTTTTTTCGCATAAGTAGAAGTACAAGTTCTTGAAAAAAGTGCCTTCTGAATCTAGCAGTAAATATGGGTTTGATCTGTTTTCTGTTGTATTTCAGAACAAAGAACAACAATTTTGTGTAAAACGATTTTATATGTAAATTATTGTATATTTATTTCACATCTTAAATGATTTTCAAATAATTGAATATTGAATTTCTGCTGGGCAGTGTTTGCTTAGAAACATTTTTATATGAACTTTTGGTATTGTTTAAAAACCTTGAAATTTCAGAAAATAATTTTACGTCTTTTTGTTTAGACCTGCTCTATTAATTACAATATAATCATAATAAAAAGGAATACTGCATCTTTAATGATGTTTTTGTGCCTGTGTAGTTAAGCTTTAATGCTAGAGGAAAAAAAAAAAAAAGATTAAATTAGCCTTGTAACCTCTTTCTCTTCCAGACTGATGATGGAAAATAAAAGCTCTTAGCCACAGAATGTAACACTTAGAATTAATATTTAATTAGACCAGCAAATTGTACACCGTGGCTGAAAGCTTCCAAAGAGTTGTTAGTGCCACAATTGACCTACAAGTTTAATAATAACTCACTTCTAGGAGCAAGTGCCAGTTCAGCATAGTGGAGCCACTGTAAGAAAGTCCTGTGAGATTAAAATCAGCAAACCAAATGGCAGGCGAGGATTCCTGGGATGGAGCCTTCTGGAAAGCTGGGAGCTGGAGTAGCTTTTCAGCCAGGATTCAGATGAGAACAGTGGGCAAAAAAAGCTGATCCCTCCTGTTCTGGGAGCTTCTGGTTGTAGGCCAAAATCCTAGAACAGATTTTTTCTAAATGTTCTTACTGCAGCTATTAATTTATATCACAAATCAAGTAATGAGTGAGTTATCTTCATCTTTTAATTAAGTTTTAATTCAAGCAT
Organism: Calidris pugnax; assembly: GCF_001431845.1. Classification (NCBI taxonomy): domain Eukaryota; kingdom Metazoa; phylum Chordata; class Aves; order Charadriiformes; family Scolopacidae; genus Calidris; species Calidris pugnax. The sequence goes on from NW_015090909.1 coordinate 1,327,861, forward strand.
TATCGCTGAATTCTCTGGTCATGAATTTTACCCATGGAAGAATGGCACTTTTTTGGTATGACGTGTAATTTAGTATGTTTATGTTGCAGAACGTTTCATTTTATAGTATCTTACTGCTACATAAAAGGGTTCTTGTTATAGTACAATATGATGAGCAATTTATCGTAGTATTATGAAATATGTAAATTAAATGCAAAATGTGCATACATTGTAAAATAGAATATTTTGAAGGTTAAATAGCTTAATCTTGCCTTTCAATTATGAACAATTAAAATATAAAGCCGGTAACTCTACCATTAGCTATCCATCTGAGCCTTAATTCTATGGCAAATTATTCTAGTGAAATAGGGCACCATAAGTTCAAAAATGTGCAAACACACAGCAGCAGACTGAGGAAGGAACATTCTGCATTATTTATTGGCTGGGTCCTAAATAATTAAAGAAAAGCCTACTCATTAGTTAAAAATTAAAGCAGGTGAGAACCTTGCCAGCAGAGGGAGCAGTCATGTCTTTCCTTAGGTTCCCCTCGTTTCCAGCCTACCCATCATTTCCACCCTACCTCTTCTTATTGCCCAGCCAGTTCCCCATCTGGACCTCGCTTTGCCAGCCTGCTCCTGATGACAGCCTATAATTTGAAACTGAATAAGAGATTAGCTTTTTTTTAAATGATTTTATATTTCGGGATCTTGCCACTTGCTTACCAACATCATTTAGATGGTCCTTTTGGTATTTGCGTACTGTTAATGGAAATAATAGTGGAGGATCTTTTTGGTCACCTGTGAATAAAATGCAATTCAATGCTTAAAGAATTAAAGTTGCAGCAATAGTTAGGCTTTCTGAATTGGTAAGAAAACTGCAATGACATTTTTTTCAGGCAAAATGGCAACAGAAGGAACTCCTAAACCTTTTACTTATAGTGAATAATTCCCAGTGGAGTCATAAGATTTTATTTAAGCCAGTTTGTCTCAAATACATTAATTTCAGCAGTTTTGTAATGGCTCTTTTGTAATATGATTCCCATTCTTTCAGTCTACTTTTGCATCTGTATTTTATTCTACGCTATGACCAACTTGTAGCATTGAACATTTTATGTGTTTAATTTTGTAAACAAATCTGTTCAAATGGTCATTTCCTTTTTGTGGTGATTAAAAACAAATAGTAACATGCAGTTTTCCATATATATGCATTTATAACAATGAGACAGTCTCATTAATAAGGACCAGATAGTGTTCAGGGGAGATGCTTGGCTAATCTCAGCCCAGATCTTGTACTAATTTCTTCCCAGAACCTCACCCTTCACTGAAGAAGGGCTCAATCAGCCTCATTTCATCTGCCCACTGCACCAGGACCCATGCAAGAGCCCTGCACCCAGAACTGTCCGTAGTCACATGCAGCTCGTGCTTTCAGCTACTGAATGCTAAGGAAGTAGTCAGAGGAGAAAAGCACTGAACAGGGATTCAGCTCAGAAAGTGTCACCCTTTAATACCCTGTACATCTGTCACCTCTTTCAGCCAGATAATAACGGGATTTTCAGCACCCGGCTCTCTGGGCTTTAACTCCTACATCATCTTCATGACACCACCAAATATTTTCCTGGTATCCTAAAGCCATAGATGTAGCCTCCTAAACCAAGTCTCAAATAGAGGGGGTAGACAGGGCTCCAACAAAAGGCTGAGTTCCCTTCCCATCTCACTGTTGACTGGCTTGTGGCTTGTGACTTTGGACAACTCACATGACATCTTTGTGCTTGTTACCTGACTTATAAATGAAGAATGCAGTACTTGCCTATCAACAGATAGGAAGTTGGATTTAAACTACGTAGTCTTTGTTCTCATGTTCTGTTTTGTAGGCTTCAGCAGCAATGGTTATTGACTTGCTTGTTTTATCTACATTGAGTCATCACTCATTTCACTGTCGGCCTTTAGGTCTTCCCTCCAATGGCAAAATGGACATACTTTTTATTTTGCAGGGTGCCAAGGTTTGCTGGCATTAGATTCTTTTATAGCTCAAGTGGAAAACAAGTCCAGGCCAACCATCCTCAGCGAAGATCCAAAGATTTATTTTTTTTTTAGTGTGTGATATTTAGTTTTTATTTCCTGGCTGATTATTTTTCCTGAAAACTTACCCAGAATTTTTTTATTGGATACTGTGCCATCCACAGATATATTTGATAATAACGGCAGTGACTGGTTTAGGTGTAAAATAAGGAAACCATGGCTCAAATGTTTTGAGTTTTTAAGAAACAAAAATATTAGTTCTAGCTAGTTTCACAGTTGAAAGGCTTTTGAGTTTCTGTAGACAATCAGGGCAAACATTGAAACCAGCTTTAGGAGAACAACCAAAATCTGGAATTAGTACATTGTGTAACATATTGGCCAACAGATGCTTTGTGACTCCCTTCCCATTTTTACAAGTTCCTTGCATCTGATTACCTGCTCACATCTTTCCTACATGTCCTTTCTTTGCTTCTGTAACTTCTGTAAAATTATTCAGATACTATTCATTGCTAGAAATTAGTTAATGTAATAACACAGCGTACTTACAAACAAATCAACCAAAATCAATGCTTCTGTGATTTCAGCCATATGAATGGGTATTTATACTTAAGTTCTATTATAGTCAGTAAGATTCTTCAAAGGTAAAAGAAGATGCCTAATCAGTCAGAAACCCTAAATGTGGATTTCTCATCACTGAAGGCGTTGTACTTAGTAGAAAATCCTTGAAGTATATTTCTAGGATATCTGTCTTCCAGCAAAGATACTGAGCTTGAATTCAGTTTTCTTGTGATATTGATACAAATTTCTACATACCAAAATTTGTTCATGTACTGTTGCTCATCTTATCTTCCAGTGCTTTGAGTGTACATTCATTTTAGAGCCAAAATCCAAAGTTCAGTTAGTAGATTCTCTGTGTGCAAGCAGTGAGAACACTGCTAATCAATTTGGAGTCAGGATAAGTATTGAATTTTATACTTCACAGTCTTTGTTAATTACTGATATAACATATAACACTTTCTGGCAAAGTGGTTATTAATCTTTCAGGATTTGTGAATAATGAAAAAGGGCACAAACTGTATCTCTCCATAAAACTAGTACAAAGGCCTAATATCTAACGTATTTCACCAAAATAAAATGTATGGTTAATTCTGTGATTTGCTGAGCAGTAATTATTAACAAATGATGATAAATATTTAAGCTATGTTTCTTAATATTAATAATTTATCTTTTCAATTTAAAATCCTTTGGTGATTAAGTAGTAATGACAACTGGTAAATATTTGTGTATTGCAAAGTCATAACCACATCATTGTGTGATAAGCTCTCAGAAAATATCAAGAATTATTTCATAGATTTTGTATTCATCCAGCAATGCAACAGAAACAAAAAAGGCACAACCAATTTTTGAGCTTTTTTTGAAAATCCATGCACCAAAATTTGCTTTAAGTTCATGAGCTTCGTGTTACTTTGCATGAACTTGCTTACTTGCTCTTTATTATTGAGACCTTCTTTCAAATAAGTGTCCGGATTACTGGACTCACCTGTTGGTAACAACACAAATTGTTGCCTACAATTACAGTTTTACCTAGACTTTGGGGGAGTATCTAAATTCATCTTTAAATTCTGTGTTGTCATATGAAATCTATGGAACTCTCGATTTAAACTGGGTTTTGTCCCAGTGCTAGCAGTTGTTTGTAATTCATTTTCTAGGTACTGAAACCCATTATAGTATTCAATGGTAATGAAACCCATTATAGTATTCAATGTATTAACTCTTAATTAAACGTTTTAAAGTAAAATCAGTGAAATTACCAGAATATAAAGGTACAGAAGTCAAATATAACCCTCTACCAAAATATAAGCCTAATGTATCTTTGAAAAGAGACATAGTCTTAAAATACCTTATTTTCAATTCAATATATAAATCAGTATTAAAATTATGTCAGTGTATTGATCAGAATACAAATGCAAATATACGAAGCCCATGGGATTCAAGAGCTTAATGTATTTATACAGGTGCTAATTGGATCTCCTTGTATATCTTTAATACAAGTTTCTTGTTTTCCTTTTAAATTTTGAGATAATTTATATGTACTAGGTAGAAAAGTTGAAGCCATTCTAAGAAAATTTTCCATTGTCTTATCTTTGCTTAATGCAGTGCAAGGATTGAGAATTTCAGTATTTTTATCACATAAATTTTGTCAGGTTTACAATTTCTTTAGAAACTGACAAAATAAAAATGGGAGGACATATCTCTGGCTGTTAGAAAAATTTTGACAGGAAATCAGAGGAGAACGAGAAATAAGAGTAGAGTAAAAGAGACAGATTTTTTTCCTAATACGGAATTCAGGTGAACCAAGATTGATTTGATTAATAGTAGTAATGATAAAATTGAGGTACATTAAGAACTCAGTCCAGTAGAAACACATGGTATTAATTACTGTATGCAAGTTTAAACATATAGGCTATACATATATTTGTGTTCGTAGAATACCATACTTTATGCTTAGACACAGTAGATGATACATTTTAAACTGCTTTATTTGTAAATAAGCATTTTTAAACATGCACAAATAATTACTCAAAGCTATGTTGATTCTGCAAATAAATTAGTAGGACAAAGCAATCTTTTTCCATAATTGCCCTTCTCAGATGCTGGTTAAACACATATGTATAGTTTCCATTTACATATCCCTCTAGCTACATGGATTTTCTTGAGACGTTGTTTAGAAAGTACACTTCGGTTGAAGCCAAATATTGCAAGTTTACACTTAAAAGAAAATGTCTGTCTAAAACAGTGAGCACAAAGTAAGATATAGAATGGATGCCCAGCCCAGCCTGCACAACAGGGTTGCTACCATGTTGTTAGAATAATTACATTTTGGCTGAACTAACTAATTTAGAAAAACTGCGGTACATCTAGCAAGACTGAAAACTTTCCAGGACTGGGTTGGGTTTTTTTTTTATTATTTTTTAGTGTAATTTAAAACAATACCTCTTCAAGCTGCCAACAAACTCTTTCCCTGAATCTCCCCATTCCTGGCTTCCCTCCTAACCATGTCCTGGCTCACCTCCAGAGCTGCCAAGTTTATGCCAGAAGCAGGAGGTAGATTTGTATGGGGCTGGAGGAAGATCTGGAGCTCTGTTAAATTTTCAAGCCCAGATGGGGCAACATGATTTGTGTGTTTATGTCAGTATGCCATACATCACAACTATCTGTGTGCTGACGTCAGCTTTGATTGGACATTAATGTGCTGAACACTGCAAACTAGAAAATACATGATAGATACTGATCTATGGCAACAATGCCTCATAAGCAAATGTCTATTTGGTGTGGCGATTCACTGTGCAAAATATTTCCCAATACACACTGCATTAAGCCAGGAGAATATTCCGACACACTTTATAAGCAAAAACAAAATCAACGTGGGCAAACAGACTACAGCTTAAGAAAGCAAACCTGTTCAGAAGAAGAGCTGAAACCAACACATTGAAGTATGTATCATTAGGCAAATACTGAATTGCTGTCCCTCACTTTAATAGGAAAGATGCTATTCTTATGATTTGGAGGACTGTTAATGATGGGAATACCTTTCTATCCACAGTTTTTGTAATCCGTTGTTCTCAAAACGTTAATGTACAGCAAACATTTTTTCCAATAATATAATGTTTTTTCTATATCAAGAATTTAGGTAAGCTTCCAGAAATCAACAGTGTTTATTTATTTTTGTAACAGTTTTGTATTTCTTGCTTATACAAATAAGATCCAGCAGCCTGCTGAAGAACTGGCAAAATACAATAATTTCTGGCCCATGAATTTATAGAGGTCACTGGCTACTTCAGATTTGTATTTATACCATCTTTATGGGATTGCCCCTGTAGAGTGTTTCCATTAAAGTATATCCTACTGTCTCTCTCTTTCTAGAAAAGGAAATAATTTGCAAGTCAGCTTTAGTATTTTAGAGATAGGTATAATAATGAAGTTTAGGGATTAATTTGCTGGCGTGGATCATGTATGTTATTCCTCAGGAAGGAAATTCTGTGGTATAACACCATTTTATCATTATCCATCATTTGATGTTGTAGGTAAAATCGAAGTTCCCTGATTCCATGGGGATAGATCTTTTTGGCCTGTGCACAAGTAGCGGCTTTGAAAAGAGCCCAGTCCCCAGGATTTAATGCCATCTGGCCCATAAGGTGGGGAAGTGAGGGGGGTGGAAAGGTACCATGGGATCGGTGGATTTACGCCTTGTAACTTGAGGAGATTGGGCTGTGTAGGACAGGCCACAAGTTACTTTATCTAGTGGTCAAAAAACAGAATTCAGATTATTCTTTGATGGGAGTAGGAAACGTTCAACTTTCACATCTGCTTTGTAGGCTTCTCTGTGGCTAGGAAATCTGCTCGTACTGAAATGTGGGTCCATGAAAGCAATTGGTCTATTGGTCACCATTTTAATAAGCCTGTATATCAGTGCTATGCAATGACTTTTCTAACATATCTAGGGATGTTTCCCTTCTGCTCCTAATTACTTTATAAATTGTTACTATCAAATAGTTTACCAGTATTCACATTGGCCTTTCATAATAAGCGTTGGTCATATAGTTTATGAAAGTAGTGCAGAATGTACAAAACGCTTTAAAAGTAATAAAAAATACAGAACTGTAACTTGGCACTACAGAGATAATTCTTCATACATGGAATGGGTTTTTTTGAGGTGGTTGGTCTTGATACCCTTGAAGCTACAATAGGTATAGCAGCTACAGCCATCAAGAATAAGAGTATGCCAGCTGTCCAGGCAGCTTTAAGATAATTACTGCTTATCTTAAAGAAATATTTTGCTTTTTAGCACAGGTTTATTTCTTTTTTTTTCTCATTAAATACTGCCATCATCAGAGCATTTACTTTTTAGCACAGATTTATTTCTTTTTTTTTTTCCTCATTAAATACTGCCATCATCAGAGCATTTAAGAACATTTTATCCTGAGCTCCCTCTGAAGATTTGTTGTGACCTTTGAATGTTGCTTTCTGCTATATAAAGCTAAGTAAAGAAAACTATGCAGAAAACAGCTTGTTTAAGGCACATGACAGTACGTTGTTGCACAAGATGTAAGGCATCACTTATAAATCACAAATATATTGAGAAATGGTAATGCAACTTGAAGCTTTAGATTCATATATTGTGTAGAGAGGAACTTTTAGAAAGAAAAATACTGGAGAAAATGCTTTGTCTTTCCATGTTGTTTGACAGATGACCAAAATGAATAATTGTGTAGGTTGTGCTTCCTCAAAATATTAGAGGTGATATGCTTTAGAGTATTAAAATAACAAGGTTTTCAGAACACTAACCAAAGGTGGGCATCTGACCCATAGTAGAAATCACTGAGAGGTGCTTAACTGCCACACAGTTTGTAAATATATCTCATGTGAGCAAATGCTTATGTTATGAAGATTTAGGAAAATATGAATTTAGTGCTGAGTTAGCCCTTTTATGGTTTCTGCTTGTCAGATGTATGTTTTCTTCAGACAGAAATGTTGTCTTTTTTTTTTAAAGAAAAAAGCCCTCTAATGTAATTTCTAAGTATTGATGACCTATTTTTTCCCCACAGTTTGTCATTGAGAAGAGCAAGGCTTACTCTATGAACATTAATTACCTTTTTCATCACATAGAACGTGTATTTTGTTTCCATGTCTTACAGAATAAAGCAATTATGGAACGTGTAACAAACTTGTCAGATACGGTAGTTGGTCTTGAATCATTTATTGGCTCCGAGAGAGAAACCAATCCATTATACAAGGATTACCACGGTAAGTTCCATCTTTAGCAATGCAAAAAGTCTGCCCTGAGTGTTTCTAGGGCACTTAGCGGCTTACCCTCCAATTGGGTATCTGCTATAAAGTACCGTTTGATTTCATTTTAGAATATACCTCTTAAATGTTTCTCCTTGCTAACCAGTCTTGAGTTAGGAGAATTTTCAGTAAAGTGCATTAAGGCTGCAAAGGAAACATGGCAACTCCTTGCATGTTGTCAAGCCGTATTACTGAGGCACGGCTCAATCAGATGTACATCTCAACAGGCAGGCTTTGGGGAATTCACATGCAGAGGAGGCTTGGCAATCATCTGACCAGCGAGCTGAACTTGTCATGAAATCAATACTTTTGATCTGCCAAGTTTTAAATAGAGAACATGGAAAAACATATATTTATTATATTAAGGTGAATAAACTGCTAAATGATGTGCTGCATAAACTCGATCTAAAAAATAATGTTCTATATAAACTTGAGCTAAAAAATAATGTTCTATTTTTCAGCTTTAAATTACGGCACTTACACATTTAAAGAAATGAATGTGGATGTGAGTGGCATGTAAAGCCTGAAACTAATTTTTGGTAAAAAGTCATGAAGCCTTTCAAGTGATTCTTCAAAATGTGTAATGATGTTTAATCTTGCATTTTGTTTCCCAAAGAGTTTGTAGGCTGTTGCAGCTGAACTATTTAAATTTTAAAATATTAGATTAGAAGTTACACGTAGCCAAAGCAGTAAAGAACAAACATTTGTTTCAGCTAATCCGGAGTGATGCTCTGAGTGTGCATAAATTACAGCTATTATTATTGTGATATTACTGTAGTTCCATGGAAACCTTTAGTTGAAAGTAAACTGCCTATCCGAAACCTGCTGTAAACGTGAGAATGTGGCAGTGTTTTCCGTAGCAGGAGATATAGAAAAAGAAGCAAAGATGGTGTTGAGACACCACTGTGTGTATGCAGGCTGTAATTAATAAATCAGGGAAAAATCCTTTTGACTATGAAAATAGTGCACATTTCATTATCTGAAAAAAGGTGAATGAAAAAGAAACCGTGAACAAAAGCTAGAATAATTTGCCTAATTATTTTTCCAACTGTATAATCGTGATGTGGCATTTGTTTATGCTAACATAATTCTGTCAATTTGATACTCCTTTTCTCAGTACAGAAGAGATCCTTTAAGACAATGTGTGTTTTTAGCAGTTATTTCCTGGTTTCCTGTAAAAACGTATGCTAAATTATTTTTGGTACTATTTAATAAAAATTATATGCCAATATACATAGTTTGGGAGGTTTAGGCAACCTTGGTTTAACATCCAAAAAATAGGTAATTTTAAGAGATTTAACTTTGTAGATTCTTTTTGCTTAAGACTATATTTTAAGATTTTTATTTGCTGCAGATGATGGAAGATGTTGACATTATTCAGGAGGAGTTTGATTAAATTATTGTATCATTTAATGAATTCTGCATTAATAATTTTATTAAACTACTTGCAAATTTAAATGGCTGAAAAGTCAAGAAAATACTGAATTATATAAGTGATCCTTAAATATTTTTTTTATAATACTGTATATAAGCAACCCTGTGTTATACCTGCTGTTCCTATATACAGTAATTATATTTTGAACTCAAAAGCCAAACAAATAATTCTTACATGTCACCAGACTGGAGGCAGGGATAGAAGGTTTCAAAGTGTAAACACATTTTTCTAATATTACTGACAATTTTTGTCATTAGTAGCCATAAAAATCAAGCTTTTAAAATAATTTCAGTTTTAGGAAACTTTGTCCCCTTATTCTTCCTTTTGAAAAAATAAATAAAACCCTGAAAAAATACTTGCCTTATTTTAAATTAGGGTTTTAGTGTTTGGGGTTTTTCTCCCAGCTGCCGTTTACAAGTAAGATGTCTTTTCTAAATGTTCTGTATTTCCATTTAGAGGCTGGCTTTATGAATAGCAAATATAGGCCAGTAATTGAGAAGCCCTGTAGAATTTTCCTGGTTTTCAGATGTAGAAAATCACCCTTAGGTTGTTCAGAGACTATATTAGGCTGCACAAAAACCATCCAGCGTCCTTGTCAGAAAAAATCAGCTTGAGTTGCAGCTGACAGAATGCAGAGCTTGCAGTACACCTAGTACTGTTAAAAACATCTGAGCAGCTATAGGAGCCTCCTGCGTGGGGAAAATGGATTTCTCCTGGGATGGCAGAGGGGTTAAAATTTATTGCAAAGTGTGATCTAAATCGGTATTTTCCGGAAACTTTTTTTGGAGTCCTTTTCAGGGTGCAGAGCGAAGTACTTCTCATTAGAGCTTCAGTGGTTATCAGTAACCCATAAGCCTTGTTTTGCTGGCTGCTTACTGGTGCATTTAATAAAATAAAGATCACTCAGTGGTGCCGTGGGCAGCATGCAAGGTGATAGCCATATTTGCTTACTGTAAATACAAGAGAAAATCACACACAAACCGGCTGTAGTTTTGACAAGTATTAAGATCCCTCTTTACATCTGTACTTCTGTACCAAAGTGCAATTAGTTTTCCTCGCACAAGGATTTCTGTTTATCTTATTCTGCTTGATTACTTGAGTATAATCGCACCGTTTGCTTCATTGCTCCTGGTAGTAAGCTCCAGTTTAAAAAGGGGAGGATGAGTGTGTGTAAATATACAGAATTCTGCTGTAAGACTCTAATTTATGCATCTGGATGACAGCGTTTTCTTAATATTTTTTTTCCCCTCCTTTACTCTTTCTTTCCACAAGGTTTGGTTCATGTACATCAGATACCTCGGCTTAATAGCTTGATCTGTGATGTGTCAGACACGAAGGACCTTGCTTTTAGATTAAAAAGGAAGCTGTTCACCATTGAGGTAAGAGAAACAGTTTTGTTTCACTATTTAGAACCCAAAAGGTGGAGCTAATCCCATCTCTTATGTTTCGTTTTGTGAAATACATAAAATATGCATCTGATGTTGTAAATTCATTTCATCCTGGTTTTGCTGTCCTGAACGGTTTTATAAAATACTGTAATATGCCTTCTAATTAAAAATGTCTCGTTTGCTGCACTAAATCGGTCCGTTATAAATAGTTTATTTTGGTTTAAAATGTACATAGAAAGTAGGCCACAACCTTCAATAACAAAGCGTGACATGTTTCTAAGGATGTCAGGAGCATATTTAATTAAATGTTAATGACTTGCTCTTACTTGTGTTAGTGGGTGGGAAAGTAGCTACATGTTATTACCCCAGTAGAAGGATTTTAATGTATAATGCTGCCTAAAATTGTGTGTGGTATGAGGGATAAGTGTCCTTATCAGTATTCAGAAACCATTTTCTTTGCATTACTGAAATCACCTTTCGCTCTTTTATGTCATTTTAAACACAGTATCATTTACACTAATGTCCTTAAGTAAATTTCCTACTAAATTTAAACTTTTTTTCTGTGACCTTTATGCAGACAGTCCTGATAGAAGGCAGTAATACAAAAGATGTATTTCATTTTAATCTTGCTAAAGAGCAAATGAACATAGCACTATTAAGCAATTAGAGCTGATGTATTTATTAACCAAGTAATGCTTAGAGATGGAAGATGGCTTTTGGGGGGATGTGATAGTCATCGGTACAGTGTGGGCAAATTTTTTTTTTAACAAAGACATAAAACAGCCAAGCATCCCTGACAAACCATTTTGTTTAATCTCTTTTCAAATGAAAAGCTCTTAAGCAGGCCACTTGTCTTAACTGCTTGAAACCATAAAAAGAGAGAATTGCCACCAATAAATTAGCATATTTTTTACTCCATCACCAAATGATGGTCAATGTGGCTTGGCACTGCTTTGGTGTTTGGGACTTCACCCTTAAGTGACCACTTTGGCCCTTATTTGACCCTCTGCCCTTTTTAGCTGGCCACTTGATAAGGTAACTTAAGGGTTCCCTCTCTTCACTGCCCCCTCCCCTTCACAATTGCAAGTAGCCCTAACCTATAAATCATTGAAAGGGCCCTATCAAGTGACAAATTAAGGTGCCCTCCTCCTAATTAATGGTCATCAATGTCTTTAATTATCTAATCCTATTGAGAGTAGTTAATAGTTAATCAGGCAGCCAGTTCTTCACGCAGGTCATCTCTGCATGGGTGCTAGAAGTTTCTCAACTAGAGGTATCCTCTTCAGAAGCCACTTAAAGGCAAATCCATGAAGGAGAGCCTTTTTTCCCCAAAGACACTCCTTCATAATGTTTCTCGCTTTCCAGAGAATGCGGGTAGTGAAACCAGGCATTAGGAAGTATTAAACCATTTTAACAACTGCTTTTGAGCAGTACAAAAACCTTAGTAGTGTATGTTTGGTTTTAAATGTTCTTACTGTTTTCAGAAGTGCAGAGAAGCATGCACGCTCATTTCACAGCATAGTAAATTCTCATTTATTATAGCTATGAATTAGAATATTTGGGGTTTTTTCCCCTCACTATGAATCCTGACTCAGGGTATTATTTTTTCTGTTGGACATATTTGGGATTCTCATTTGTAATGTAATTTGGAAGGGAAAAAAGAAAACAAAACCTTAATCAGGAGGCTCTGTAAAAAGAATTTAATTAGCCGTGGCGCAGAAGCATTGGAAACCAGGGTGTAGTGGAACTCTGGGAACAACCTGTTGCCCTGGACATCTGTAGATGACCCACTTGTGTAATTTCTCCCTCCATTGCTCAACTGCAGCTCCTTTTGAACAACTTCAGGTTTTGTTAGAGATATGCTTTCTGTAAGCTGAACTGACACAAACTAGCCCTTTTTGAACATGTTAGATCACTGTCCTACTGTGATCTTCCTGTACACATTTCACTAATCTATAATACATATATTTTCCTTCCTCCTACTATTAGGGGAGGCAGACTACAGCTAGGCTGACTAGAGCGATGAAGTCAATAAGAAAATGAGAGCAAGGGAAAATTGAATTAAGAAGGAATGTGAATACAGTCTTCTAAAATGGGTTTCTGCAGTTAGAATGTGATGAGTCAGCGTCTCGTTCTGGTTCTGGGGGTAAAAACATAAAGCAGCACAACAGTGTGTGATACAAGCAACAGTTTCTTTATACAAAGTACAGATAAGCTTATGGCTTCTTTAGTGTGTAGCTTAAATGTGAAATGAAAATGTATTTTTAGTACGTTGCAGGTTTTTTGGGAAAGCTTCTGCTTAGTTATATACACAATTTAGGGTAAAGATATTGACCTCTACTTGAAATGCCCCTTTAAAATCAAATTACATGGGAAAAGTTAGAAATGCACAATGTATGATTTATGGCAAAATTTCTCCAGAAAGGGGTTTCATCACTAGATCATTCTTTTTAAAATTCTTATTTTTAAAAGAAGAGCATGGGACATGGATTTTTCTTGTCTCTGGATTGCTCACCAGTTAAATAACTCTTTATGGTTTGGTCTTCATCAGTAAAAAAACCTTTAAATGTCAAATCCGTTTTATTAGATTGCAGTTTTGTGGGAGGGACTCCGCCTCTTCATAGTCTGCAGAATCATTTAACTGTTTCAGTATTTCTTGTATCGCCTTCGTCAAAATGGGGTTAACTGAAATCTAAAGGGATATTTTTAAATTCAGGATGAAAATGTTTTTTAATGAATATTTATGAGTGTTCGTTTTCCATTTGTAAATTATGAGGTAGACCCTTTCCAGGAAAACTTACATGTTTATGGTAAAAGGTGCAGTAGCTGTATCAAGCTTTCCCACATCTTCACACATTAGTTACCAGCGATATGTTATTATATGCAATATTATCAGAGATCTATCTTATGTGCATACCACTTTAAAGGACACAATTTTGAAGTTAGCCTGTCTAATCCTATTTCTTCCCACTTTGGAATCTTAATTAGAAGGAGATAAAAACCATCATTTGACTAAATTATTGTCTTGAATCTGTAGCAAAAGGTATAATCCGCAATTGGGCCAATTAGTGTACCCCATAGTTAGCTATGCTGAGGCAGGAAACTTGATTAGATCTGACACCAGCCTAGTTCCCACTGTTGTTTTGCCAGGTATGATGGTCAGACTTCAAAGGGCTTGAGGCATCAGCAGGGCAAGGTTTGGAGGCCAGCTTAGGTCCGGTCGTTAATCTCTCTGCTAAAACCACAGCAGCCCTCGCACAAAACAAGCTTACACGACACAATCATGCGGTATTAAAGTTTGGGTTGAGTCATGCCAATTTGCCTTTGATTTTCTGATGATTGACTAAAAGATGGCTACATGACTAGACACATACTGAAAGTTTACTGATTAGGTAAGTTCCCCAAATATTTGAAATATTTTTTGATTTCTCAGTTAAATGATATGACAGCCCGTTCATCTTAATGAAACTTTGCAGCAGCGTTGTTCTTGAAGTACTTTTTGCTTTGTTTGTACCTCTGAATGTAACCTGCATCAAAATTCGATAAATTTTGTAGGAACATTTTGTTCAGTTTTATTTGGTAGAACTTTATCTTTGTTGTTCCAAAGCCTTCTGAGTCAAAGCTAAAGGAAACTATGCCTAAATTTGGTTTTTTCATTCCTCGAAATTTCTAAGGAAGCATTGTTTGTCTTTGTTATTTAGGTACACTTACAATTACTCGCAGAAAGGGAATTTCCTCTTAATTATTTTCCACCTCACCATTGAGTAAAGCGCTGTTCCACGGCTGCGATTACATAAGTGTTCCTTTCTTTTGCAGTCTGATTTGTTGAAATATTGCAGTAACAGTGACATGTTTCCATTCTGAGAAAAGCCTAAGGCTGCTTTAGTATTATTCCAAATGATTGAAATTGCCATCTTGCTGACTTTCCCTTGGGCAGCTTAAGGCCTGTTTACTTTTGTATTTGTTTCACATGTTCCCTCTGAGTTTGGCTGGCAGGACATCATTACCTGGTTTGACAAGACAGTTGGAGAAGGTTCATATTTGATTAACTCCCTTTGTTACTGTCTGGTCAACATAAACCCCTGAAATTATGTATTTAAAGTTAAAACTTTTGAAAAATTCAGATAAAAGCTTGCAAATAGGAAAGTTTGTGAGTTGTTCTTTTTTTAATTCCCTAGTTTTTCTTTACTGGTGATAATTTAAGTCTTCAGGTAACAGTCAATTGTTAATAGTATAGAGAATAAGCCTTTTCCTACAAGTTGTATAATATCAAATAATTGTTTGTCTTATAAATAGTTGTTGTGATTTTATTTTTATCAATACACAAGAGCCAGCTAATATGGTTTTCTTTTTAATGGCTATATAACACCTGTCCAAATCAGAATCAAAATCTTTAAAACACAGCTCAGTTTGAAGCCAAGTGTCATATAACATATAAAGAATTCCCACACAGCAGAAATAAGTAAGTCTCCAGAGCCTGATGTCTGAGTTCAGGTGATTTTTTTCCGAGAGGTGTTTCCTAACAGGAGGAGAAGAAAGTCAGAATTAATGGAGTCCAGTGGCAGGCAGACACAATATGGTACTGTGGAACACACTGCAGTGCATTTTTCCTAGTGGTAATTGCCAGAGTAAAAGGTTATGTCTTTGTTTACTTTTTGTAATCACAAAACTTTTCTTACCTTTGAAATCACAAAATGCAGCAACTCAGTCTATATAGAATTAAAAGTAAATGTGTGATTCCAGAGGCGCAAAAATAATGTCCTTTCTTCATGTATCAATAAAAGACTATAAGAAAATTGACGATTGCCAAAATAAGCAAGATTTAACTTGAACTCCAGGTATTTGTGTGTATGTTATATGTCCAGCATTGGTATTTGGAAGAAGACTTAAAACTCTTTTCTTTTAAGACGGTGAATTTGGCAATTAAAGGAAATACATCTTAGGTAGCTTCCATCTGAAATCTCTGTATTTCTAGTTTGTTTGTTTGTTTTCATTCAACTCCTTTTCATTGCTTATTTTATAGCAACTGTACTGTGGTACTCTTTTTATTTGCAAAAGAGAAGTGCAATTAGCCTCTGCTGTAGATTGTTTGCCAAAACAGGTGGGTAAGCCCAAGTCAGAACTGATGCCAGCAGTGCTTCAGTGTGGTATTAGCATCACACAAGTTTGGTCCCAAGTGATTCAGGAGATGGTAATGTCACTGAGCACCAGAACTGTGCTCCTGCAAACATTTTGTAATTGCTCATTAAACACACCAAGAGCAGGTATGGACATAATGGTTTAGGGTTATTCGTGAGCTATTTCTTCTTGAGGAACAAATCAACCCTCTCACCAGTACCTATGGCATCAGCATATGTTTAAAACATGCACACGTGCCATACCAACCTCCGTGTCAGTAAGAATTAGAAAGTGCCCACTGTACCTCTAATAGCATCACTTCTTATAAGCTTCTTCCAAGGAAGTTCAAAGCAGCATCTGAGGAACAACTCAATCCTCTTACCAATACCTATGGCATCAGCATATATTTAAAACATGTACACGTGCCATGCCAACCTCCGTGTCAGTGAGAATTAGAAAGTGTCCACTGTACCTCTAATAGCATCACTTCTTATAAGCTTCTTCCAAGGAAGTTCAAAGCAGCATTCATTTATGACTCACCCTAATCCTGAATATAGTTCACTGATGTTTATAAAGCTGAGTAATTTTGTAAATAAACAAATGCATTTGAATTAATGAACTACTTCAGGCAGTATTTTCACAGAAACGATCTGTGAGCCTGAGAGCTGACAAAAGGCAAAACATTGATTTATTAGAAATTTAAGTAAGGCAATAGTCCTATAGCAGTTGGTTGGTAAAACATGGAAATGGATTCTTGTTCACTGAGATAAAGTTTGCTCGGTGTCACTCCAAGGCTAATGTATGCTACACCATACATATTATAATACTGGGAGCTTAGTCAATATATTTTTATATATAGACAGAAGCAACATTGTGTTTTAAGACCATACACTGGTGACATTAGGAGACTTGACCCCTCCGTTAGGGCCTTTCATCCTCAGAAGGGTGACACGGTTGTGACTGTCTGGCTGCCCAGTGCCTGGAGCATGCCTGAAACTTCACAGGTATTCCTGGTTCAAAGGTGAGACGGAATTTCTCTGAAGTGTTTCAGAAAGTGTGTTTCTTTAATTTCCTAATGTACTGAAATCTGTGGGGCCTCTTGTCCCCATGCATTTGGGAACACAAGTACCCTTGGGTCTTACATGGGAAACTTCTCTTTCTCCTCAGCCTGCCTCAAGCAGGTAGCATCTTACCTGGCAAACTCTAGTACTTGACACTCCACTTTGGCTCAGGGACTCAAATGCAAGGAACTCTGCATAGAAAACTAAACTTTCTAACAGAGAGAGGTAAAACATTGTAAAAAAAATTCAGCTGAAATTTATGCCAGTCAAATCACTGTTGCATTGATTTTTCCTGTCCATTTTCCCTATGATATTAATAAAGACATTACCACTGGCTTATTTGAGCATAGCCCAAAAGATAGTGATTGTAACACCGTAATATTTTCTTAATTTAAAATTAATAATACTTCAAAAATATTCTCCTGCAAAACTAATTCTGTCATAATTCCAAGCTCCATTCTGCATTATTTCATCTAGTAGCCAGTTCAGGTTCTCTTTACCTGGTATGGTGTACTTCACTGAATTGTTTTGTCAGATGCTGTCAAGCCAACCTACCATTGTTAAAGAAAATCAAACTAAATCATTTTGGCATGAGCCTTCCAGGAATAAGGCACAGAATATGAAGGGTTTGATGAAATCAAGGATTTGATTTCAATATTGTAAAAGACTGCCTGTCAAAAATGCATTACATTCTTTCAAACAATTTTGAATAAATAAACGTGTTTAAAACTGTGACAGTACAATTTAGATAAAGTTTTGGGAGATATTTTTAAATTATAATAACTTGAGGTAAAACAATACTTGGAGCGCTCCTATTTGAAAAGAAAAAAACCTCTGAATTCTAATCAAGTAATAAATTTTATGCGGTATATGGAATTTCAAAAGACTTGTATCTTGTGAACGTGTGGAAAAATATTAATTTGAAAATACCACCTTCTTATTGTGTAATGCTGAATAATGTAAATTAAATTATTTCAGTATTCTGAAGATGAGCACAGGATGGTACTGTTAACTTTTAGATTGTACATGAAGATTTGTAATATACTGACATTTATTTCATACTTAATTTTGGTTTATGGCTTGTTTGACATTATAGAAGTATAGCATGAAGCTTCCATTCAATTTTCCAAAACTTTAACACTTACAGTACAGCGCGTCTGCAGTTCCTTGTCAGTAAACGGAACTCATACATATTTTTATTTAAACAAATAATTATGTTGTTTAGAAGTATTTATACCATAATTGTGTTGTCGCAGTGGAAGAGCATGCAACAAAGCCATTAATGCAATTAAAGGTCACTTGTACATATTGTAATGGACTGCTCACTCACAGGATCTGTGTTAAGGGTCAGTGCTGCAGCATGAAATGGATTGGCCTTGTTCAGTCTGTAAATAAATGGGTCAACTTATCTCGTATTTGCCAGACGAATGAAGTAGGTGGCATATTCCCACTTTCTTAGTGTTAGAAGACAGGTAGGCCGAAGAGATCTTTCGTTAAAATGTTGGTTGGTAAAGGTAAAAAAACTCTCTATCCACAAGGATTATATTTTTCACTTAAAGTAGTAGTGATTTTCAGACAAACGTCTGTGTGTAGGTTAGAAAGATATCAATGGTGAGTTACAAAGAAGCAAAAAGAGTTAAGCACCATATTTATAGTAGTTCTTAGCAGGAGCTGAGGGCCTCCTCCATTAAATTATCTTTAAAATACCACCAAATTTTGAAACAAATATATTTCATAGTTGTATAACGTTCTCACTTTCAAATAATAGTGAATTCAATCATGCCATTATACAAAAACCAGATTTCTAAATTTTATATATCTCTGTAAATGCAGGAAAATGAAAATTAAAGCTTATAGGAAGTCCCATTTCCTCAAGCACAGGCCTGTATCATAGGTGAACCTTGTTGAACTGCATTGACGTAGGAATTCAGGTCTGTTACTTAAAAGTTGAGAACAGGATGACTTTGCATCTCCACAGGGAAAGTGGGCATTCATCTGGATCTTCTTGTCACAGTACTTTTTGTTCTGCTTTTGATTATTGATCTTTGGGTAGAAAGTGATTCAAAGTACTCTGTAAACTAGGAAACTGTAAGATAACACCGTTGAAAAGATGAAAAGGATTGAAATGTCATTTTGTAGGAAAACAGAGCGATGTTGCCAAATGTTTGCTATGACTAGTGACATGCTTAATCAAGCAAATTCCAAAATGTTTTATTGTAATTTTGCAAATTCAAGATTAAGAGTTAGTATTTCCAGTCATGAAAATATTAGTGGTTTTGGAAGAACGTTAATCTGTAAAGAAACCACAAATTTATGGTTTCTTTAAATTTTTCTCTACAAAAAAAATATTCTATACCATTTTGCTGATCCGTTTATTTTACTGATTCACAAAGAATATTACCCTTTACTGAACTGTTAACATACAGGAACATTTTTTTTATTTTCTCTTTATTGAGGGCAAACTAGTCTTATTATTCTTAGTCTGAAAGACTTAACAGAAGTGCCAAAAAGAGACAGGAGAAAAAAATATGCGTAGTCTGCAAAGTACTGTAGGTGAAGAAAAAGAAATGTTCCTTAACCGTTGGCAAATACTAATTTCTGCTTTGGCCAAATTAGGGGGTATTATTTGTAACTGAATTCCAGACTACATTTTATTTTTATATTCTGGCCAAAAGGAATGTGCAAAAAAGTAGATTGTCATAAGCAAAATGGCTGAGGACTCCAGTGCCTAAGGCATAAACTTAGATTTTGGTCATGCCATCTTTATTGCTGTCTCTCTCATAGTTGTTTTAGTTGCGTGGTTTTGATTTTATTTTTTTTAAATTTGCTTTTTCTTGGTTGTACTACATATGTTTTTCTGAGGGTTCTGTTGTCACATATAATGCAATTTTAAAATTCTCATTGCATGTTAAAACCCAACAATTTTTTAAATACCAAATGAGACAGGCTCCAAGAAGAAAAATATTTTTTATTGAATTTAAAGGGAAATTTTTGGCCAGCTTAACATGAACATAATATTAACCCCCTTCAGAGTAATACCTTGAATTTGAATGGCATTAACAAGTAACAGTTCAGCTCTCCCTCTCCTCATTCCTTTCCTCTGAAGAAAGTGAGCAGTATTTGTTCAGTGTACAATAACTAAACCTTTGTCTTGATGTCCATAAATACATAAATAAATGAAGTGAATTTGGCTTATACCAGCCATAGACTGCTTGACTTTCAGAAAACAGCTGGTAGCGCTTGCTGAAAATAATATGCTTCAAATACCTTATTTCAGGTATTTAAGGTTTGAGGAACATATGGGTTTTAGCTTATGGAAATACTCTCTCTGGGCTCTTCATCTTCTTTTACCCTGCTTCAAGTCTGTTATAGAAAAACTTACTGAAGGATTTTTTACTCTGATGTTCATAAAATTCGTGTTTTTACAAAACAGTTACCAAATGGACTTACTTTTTTCTCATATTAAACCACTAATCTTTTAGCAGTATGTCTGCTTGAGTCATGTTTAAAAGTAAAAGCAAAAAACAAAAATAAAGGAGTTTATCACTTCTAAGTGGGAGGATGTGAATGTTGCTGTGTAAGAGAAATCAATTTCACCTTGCATCCAAAACAGTGCTTGTTGTTCTTAAAATAACCTGATTGTTTAATATTTAAAGTCTTAAGATCTTTAGTAATCTTTGCTAAGGAGCTGTACATTCACTCGTTCTGAAAAAGATAGGCTTTGTGTGACTTGCATACGAACGTCTGAGATGGACAACTTGGCCACGGTAGCTGAGTCTTGGGGGGACTTCTGAAGTCTCCGTGATGCACCCGGAATATGTACCGAGGGTTTGAATAGAAACTTAATGGTGTTATTTGTAAGCAAAACCTTTGACGTGTTTGGATAATAGCTATAGAGTGACCTGCCTTGTCGTTGAGTTGGCCCCAGGCCCTCCAGCTGGAGGAGTGAAGGACTGTGCAGTTGGCAGATAGGCTTGAGGTCTGCTTTAACACCGGCGGTCGCATTCCACTGTTCTCAGACAAGGATTGCAGTGTTCCAGTCTCAGTTTTGGACATGCACCCTTACTTTCTTTTATTTGTGAGCCAACACACAATCAGATGAGCAAGAGGAAAAGTTTTTGCTTGCATACTTTGAATCTCACTGGTGTTTCTTGAGTTTAAGGGCTTCTGCGTGCAGCCTGAAGTTAGTATGGTTACCTGCGTATTGGCAGAAAGCACAGCAGAATAGGGTGATTTAATACAATACTCACTGTTCTTTATTTTTAATCTCATGAATCATATTAGAGTGGAAAAAAGTAAACTAAGGAAGACCTTGGTTTTTGGGTTTTTTTGTCTTAAAGATGTAGGTGTCCTGGGTAGTGCTCACTTGCAGATTGAGAGTAGGAACCAAGCAGGGAATGGTGAAGATGCACTCTCAGGATTGACCAAGGAAAGTCAGCTTCTAGATATAGCCACAGCTTGTACCCATCTTGATATACAGTGTGTGTGATGTATAGAATAAACACATCCCTCAACCACTTGATCTGCCATATGCTGCTAACTGAGCAGCATTTTATTTTCAGCACTTTATTATGTGGTGTTATCCATCGGTTGCATCTCTTCGCTCATTGATTTATTAGGGATTTAGTAATGCGTTGCTTAACCAATAAATACTGTCGTCTCTTAAGTGAGTTATGTCTCAGGTCTGCAATCTGAAGCCCCTGAGGCAACACCATATACTTCTTAATCAGTTCTTCTCACCTTTTTGGCATAAGGGTTTGTAATTCTGGGCAGATTACAGGTTTCCTATGCTGCCTCAAATGCCCTTTCAAAAACCTTTTGCTACCAGAGAGTAGTGTGACAAGAGTTCTATGAGCTTTTGCTGTTATCGTATAGGGAAAAGTGTT
The DNA here is from genome assembly GCF_001431845.1 of Calidris pugnax. Taxonomy (NCBI): domain Eukaryota; kingdom Metazoa; phylum Chordata; class Aves; order Charadriiformes; family Scolopacidae; genus Calidris; species Calidris pugnax. The sequence continues at coordinate 1,349,593 of NW_015090909.1, forward strand.
TCTCCTTCTGTTATGAGTGTTTATTACAAGATACAAACCAGTACTTAATTTGTAATTCTTGTGGCTGTTAAAATAAGGAATTAATAAAAAGGAAATCTACTGTTTGTACATAGATCTGATCCTCCATAGTAGCATAGCCATGGGCTGTTTGTGCTTGGTCTACATCATCTAGACTAAAAATAGCCTTCCTGTCATTTTATTGGCAGAGTTTTAGCTACTCCTTTAATTCTGTTTAAAAATGGATAGAGAGAAAGACAGCATAAATATTGGATGTGTGCAGATATTCCAGTAAGTAACTAAAAGGAGATTCCTGATGCTTTGAAGAGCTGTATAGTTAAATGGAATTCACATTTGGCTTAAGTGAAGAGGCATTTTGTAAATTATCATCATCTTTAAATGTATTAGGGTAATTTTTATGTTTGTATTTTTACCACTGAAGTAGATACTTTTAAATATCTAGGCATTAACATGTATTTAGTGTTCTGCTTAGGTTTTGTTCTTTTTAGGTTCCCCTTACATTTTGATAAGAAATTACTAATGAGATATTTCATTTCTTATCGGTTAAATAAAAAAACCACATCATTTCTAATTTTTCTTTTAATAAAGTAAGTTTTTGCAGTTAGAAGATAAATCGCTTCTGCCTCTAAAATCTTCAGGAATAGTGTGAAAAACTCTGTTTAGTTATGTTTTGGTTTTTGAAAACCTGTGGAAACAGCAAAGGAAGAGCTGGCTTGTTCTTGTTCTGTCTGTCCTAAGAAAATATGGGCTACTTTAGGAACTTTCAGGACCACAGTTACAGTATGGAAAAGACACAGTTTTGAGGTGGACTTGTTGTCTGTGTTGGTTTCTTCATGATCTGAAAAGGGCATTCTGGCTTTGAAAAAGCCATGGGAATTAGTTTCAGGTTACTGAAACGCCCCTAAACCTGCAAAGGAGAATTTTTGCTGTGTTTGTAGAGTAAGGCTCTAAGGTAGAAGGGTTACACTGAAGGATTACTTATAACCTTATATAAGGATCACTTTTCCCGTGTGTAGTGTGAACAATTATGCACATGGCATGGTCTCTTCTACTTTTGCCTCTTCTGTCTTGCTCACCCACACCATGGTGTGTATTTGCATCTTTCAGGACAATATTATTCTGCACATTCAATTTAGGAGTTGTTTGTACTCACACAAATAGGTACACCTGCTATATTTTCTTGCAGCATTTATTTGGATTTTGCTATTTTTTGTTTCTCAGGTTTGTGTTTTGAAATCATATTGTTACTTTATTAATTGATCCAAAAGATGAACATTTATTGAAGATACAGTAAAGAAAATGTGTTTGAAAGTAAATTAACTGCTGCTTGTTGGAAGGTTGTTGGTGTTGTTACAAATGAGATTATGAAAAGAATCGATGTTGTAGTTTTTACATTAGAGCATCTGAAGTAAAGTGAATAGTTGCATTCTATCTGTTGCAAATGCATAGTGTTGACATATGGGATATCAGTTTTCAGAACTGATAATCAAAGCAGAGTATTTACCTGTGAAAATGAGGCATAACTAGAGTATTGTTATATGTAGAGTCTAGATATCTAGTAAAAATATTTATAAATAAAGCTGAATTTGTACAAAGCCACAAATAGTCAGAGATCATTTTTATTGAGAGAAGTATCACCGTTTATATGAAGTGTTTAATTAATGAATATTCAAACTATTTTATGGGGGTTTTTTAAGCTTTTTTTTTCCCCTCAAAGAGTAAGTATGGTTTCATACAAAATTGCATTCCCAAAAGATTTACTGTTCTCACCATAATAAAAATATTGTAAAATTACTTCCTATCTTGAAAAATCAAACCAGCTATTCTTGCTTCAAGTTTTGTCTAATATATTGTTCCGTATGGTTATATGATAAACACATTATTCCTTGAACAGGAATTAAGAGTAAAGCTGCCAGGAAGGGGTTTTGTTGTCAGAGTAGTTCCCGCCTCATGTTTTGTAAGAGATTTCATGGTCCCATTGTAAAGAGTGGATGATTTAAAACGTGTTCCCAAGATAAACTTTCCCATTGTCATTAATGAGGATGGATAATACTGAGTGACAAGTGCATTAGGAATGACACAGAAAGAGCTGTTAGATTTGTCAGAGCATATCACTTCAGGCAATGAAACTTGAGGACATTCTCTTTTAGCAATTTTTTGCTATTTATTAGAGAACCAAGGATTGTGATTGCTCACACAGGTGGATTTTACTGGTTTGTTCATTAAATATTTAGGTACCTTTGAAAAGGTAAAGGTGATATACTGTTATACTCCACCGTGAACACTGCCAATGATTGCTTTGCTTACAAATAATTTAGCCAAACTAATATACCTTTTCTTTGTTTTAAAAATGCTTATGTGGTGAATAATTTTCAATTTGCAATATTTTTACTGAGCAGGGATATTTTAAGTTATATAATAAGAACTGCTCTGAACTGTCAGAGTGAAGCTTCTGGGGTAAAGAAGCTGAAAATTAGGACACTATACATGTAATTTACATTGACTTAAAAAATCGTATTTCTTCATGGAGGAGGACTTTTTAAATATTTATCTCTGAATAATTAATAATGTATGACTTTTTCTGGTGTTTAAAATCTTTCCAAACTACAACATGCCTATCAATTTCCATTTTGAACATGCAATTGGTCACTTTTTCGCCTTGATTCATCTTGCCTGGCTGCCAACCAAATTTTGCCTCCGTGTACCTTCTTGACACTAATAATGACTGAGTTTCTGTTCGTTTGCGTGCAAGATTTCCCAAGCGGCAGTTTGGGGCTGGGATAAACTATCTATCATGATTGCGTACAACTAATCTGCCTCAACCAAACCACCCAGTGATTGAAATTGCATTTGACAATTCACCTCTCCTTGGCGTGCCTGAGGTGAACATAACTACAGACCATCCCCGGAAGGGCATAGCAACTCCTCCATATGTTGGGGAGGATCCTTTTATTTGTGTCAAGAGACTTTTAGCAAAGCATGTATAGGCAGAGCTTATTTTTTTTCTGAGACTTCCTTGTTTTCAGATGCATGGCTGCCGCTTTCTCCTAACCAAAGCGTTTTGGTTTTGTGAAGCATTTTCTGATATTTTTAATTCGTTAAAACTGTTAAACACCTCTGAGATAAAGCAGTGCGATGTTGGATGTATAGGAGATAAAAAATTCAAGAGGTATTTAAAATGTCATGTATTGTTTGTTAGAACGTTCTGCTATTAATAGACCAGTAGTGCTAGTCAAACATCAGACAAGATGTCTGGTACCGTGTTGACCTTTACCAAAGCTTTCACCTGCTTGGAGTATTTTGATAATACAGAACCTAGGAATGAATGACAAAGCAAAATCCACTTCTGGCATATAGGAAGTCTTGTAATTCTTTTCCAAATCGTAAATTTATTCATATTGTGTATACTTACTGGTTTGAAAAGCAGTCTGTGACAATATGTTCTGACAAAACAGACTGTTTATTTCTGGGTAAGATTACTCAATCTTAAGAGTAAAAAGCTTTATAGGATTGCTTTTTGCTAAGTATTGTCCTTTTTGTATGAAGTCACTTTTATTTTTAATACTCCAAATAATAGTCTATGTCATCAGGAGGGCTGCCTTTCATCAGTGATGCATATGATTAACATCAGATATAATTAATTTGTTCAAATATAAAATTTATGAATAGTTAGGGTAATAAAATTTCTTTGCAATTTTCTGCTATAGCTCAATATATTGAGTTAAACTGTTTTGATATATGGGTCCCTTCCAACTCAAGATACTCTATGATTCTGTGATAATCCAGATAGAAAATACTGAAGAATTGCATTCTGGAATATGTTTTGATTTCTCACCGGTTTGTGTGACAGCCTGTTTTGCTGTATTTTTGTATTTCAACAGAAGCATAAAGATCCACAGTAAAATTGTCCTTTCAAATAAGTACAGGCCATTCCTGTCACGGAACAGGGGAGTTTCAGTGGTGCACTCATAGCAGCATGACTATCAGCCTAACTTTCTTTCTGACACATCAAGTCATACTTCTCTCCCTTCTTAAAACTGAAATACATTTTTTCAAGCACTTTCACTCAGCAGATTAAGCTCAAGCTGAATTAATAATCCTTTTGAAATGCTTGACAGCTGAGTGTAGTACATCTATCTATTTTAGTTGTGGGGAGGAAGCTAAGTAATATGGGTATCATGCTTTCTTCAGCATTCCCAGCCAACGAGTCCAGAAGAATCAGGACCTTTTGAATATATAAATCATTAATCTTAGTAACCAGCTGCTCTGAAGGCAGGAAAGAATAACTCAGCCACACAGCCATGCTCAGTTCACTTGTTACAGTAGCAGTCTACATAATCTGGGGTAATAGAAGGGCATGCTTTCCATATTTATTCATTTATTTATTATAATTCATTTTGTTCTCAACCTCTTCTTTGAGTGTATCTCTATGGCATAAGGCAGTGCCCTGTGTAGATCTTGCTGGCTCTAAACTAGCTCTCGTGGTTACAGAAATCATGGAGCAGATCCTCCTGGAATCTCACTTGTTACAGTAGCAGTCTACATAATCTACCCATAATTGATGTCCTGCTTTCCATATTTATTCATTTATTTATTATAATTCATTTTGTTCTCAACCTCTTCTTTGAGTGTATCTCTATGGCATAAGGCAGTGCCCTGTGTAGATCTTGCTGGCTCTAAACTAGCTCTCGTGGTTACAGAAATCATGGAGCAGATCCTCCTGGAATCTCTGCTGAGGCACATGGGAAATAAGGTGATTGGTGACAGCCAACATGGCTGAAGTATCACAATTCTGGTTACTTAGAGATTTTCAATTTTATGCAAAAACTTACACATCTGACATTGAAAGTGACTACAGGTTTAAAAATAATTTAAAAACAAAGAGCATAGCAGTCTGGGATATTCTTACAATATATTTAAATCTAAATCTTTAAACACTGGTGAACTACTGATTTTCTAAAGCGTTGTTTATTAAAAAAGATTTTGCTTACCATGACTTACGAGTATATATCTGCTTGTCTTGATCAACTCCTCCCTGTTAGTCTGAGCCCTTTAGTCACTTCTCAGTGCTTAGGTTTTCTTTTTTGGTTTCAGTATTCCCATTTTGATTTCTTAGATAGACAATGAACTGTCACATAGAAACTATCTAGAAGCACATGTGACTGCTCCTTTCTGGGAGTTCTTAGTGGCAGTGACTGAAAAGACAGATTGCTGGTTTTATAATGTGCAGTTTTATACTGCTATGATTTTGACTTCTGGTGTGCTCGGCCATATTAACTACCCAAGAATGGTTTGTGACTTAAGACTTCAATGAAAACCTGAGATTGGTAATATATTAAATACATAGTAACTTGACCGACTACACTTTTGCAACTACGTTTGTTGACCACTTCCCAATTCTTAACAGTTAGCCTTAAAATAAAGATTTTTTTTTTTATATAACTCTATGTATTAAAGTGTTCAAGATAGATACTTTGTTTTCTGCACCAGTTTAGTTATCAAATAGGTCACAGTGTCCTGATGAGTGCTGATGAGTTAACCTTGTCAATTTACCAAAGGTCTGGGTTTGAAATTCTTGAATAAATTAATCTGATATCATTGTAAGTATGGTTACTTGGCAATTATTGCTTCCTATCACTTAGGAAAACCTTGCAGTTTTACGTAGTTTGTTAAACTTAATTATGTAGTAAGGTTATTTCATGTATCATTTTAGATATTCAAGAAAGATGTGCCTTGTAAAGAAAAGGTGAAGCTGTCCAAAATGAGAAAAAATAATATATTATCTTTTTTTTATTTTTAAATAAGCAGCAAGCTTTAAAAAAGATCTGACACATTGTTTTTAATAATCTGGTTGACTTTAATTGTACACTTAAATTTATTTCATTTGTCTTCTCGCACCCAGTTATACCTTCATCACCAACTAGTCTGACCTTAGGATCTCTAAATGTACTTATGTGCAATTATAGTAGTCATTGAACTTTACATTTTAAGATAAAAATACAGGTATTTGTAATTTATTCCAAGCAACTTCTCTATATTAATGTAAATTAGATCATTAGGTGGCCCTGCATAAAGTATTTATAGGCCAAAAGAAGTTCTTTTTATTAAATAAAGGATTTCCCTGTATTTCTTTCTGTTGTTTGAGTGATGCATATTGATGCAGTTTTTGTAATTCAAGCATTTCAGCCATTGCTGACATAGGCTTTAGCTGTTTGCACATTTGAATACAGCACACAATATGGCATGGGTAAATGGTGTCCTATCTCACTAGGTCTTTCCACTGGAAATCAGTAGTGCCCAAGATAGATCATAGAACTTTGTCTGTCCTCTTGAATACCACTTGTGCATGGCGTTTTAGGCTTTAAAAGTGTGGTACCTGTCTTTGAAACATTTTAAATCAATATCAGACAATACTGTTGGGATACAATAAATGTTTTTATATATGAAAAATAAACATTTCCTGTTTTGAGGAATTAAATGCCCTGGAAAGTTACAACCTAAAGACATCTATAAAATAGGTAACTATTATGGTAGTCTTCTTTAGTATCAAGATGCAACAAACAGCAGGAATCACAGATTTCTGTGTGGAGGTGGTCACTTCAATTACCATGAGATTGTTTCTTGTAAGACCAACATATGAGATTTTCCCAAGTTCAAATTAAATATTACCTGAATGTTTTTTTGTGTATACTTAAGTATATATACTCGTATAAAGTGGGAAGATGAATAGTAAAGTTATTTATCATAATCAGACTCTTATAGTTACTTTAATGGATTTGGGATTGCTAAGTCCTATGGGTATTCATGCATCCTAATAACTACAGCAGTTGTGACAGCAGTGAAGGTACTGGTAAGAATTCTTCAAGACATTAAAACGTCATAAACAGCAGATAAAGTTGATGCAAATCTAGTCTGTAATTCAAAGAAGGCTTCCCCATCAATTTCCATATCTACACACACTGCGGTGATTCATAACAGCTTTGTTATTGTAGAAGCAAGAAGAGATCATTACAATGCCTTTGTATTACAGAAGCATAATTTTAAAATCCACTTGAAATTAAATTATTGCTTTCGGAGACTGAAAATAGAATAGATTTTTAAACTTCTACTTCAAAAAAATAGTAATTTTTATAAAAGAGAATATGTAATTCTCTCTGTCGTGTTGATAGAACTTCATGTATTATCAATCCTTTGAAAAATCCTTCATGGACCACACATAATTGCGATTCCTCAGATATGACAGATGTTAAGAAAGTGTCAAGTCAAACTTTGCATTCACTACAGGCTTCATGTAAAAATGTATCAAAAAAACTCATTTTGTGAGGTTTTTTTGCAAGGAATGAGAGCTGTTCACACAAAACTGTACTGTGGAGACTGCTGATCTGTGACACCGAGCAGACCCTGTATGTGTTTGTGCAAATGGGATCAATAGAAAGCTGCATGAGCATCCGGTAGATATGTCTATAAAACTCATACCCATTACTTAAAAAAAAATCAGATAGTCTGAAAGTAAAATAATAGCAGAGGCATTGTTTGCCCTTTCAGAAAGCAGGATGAATCTTAGGGGATTGGATTACAATTCCACTTAAAAACAAAGATACTTTGGCTTGCCTAAAGTTGACCCCAGGAATTCAGCTGGTAACTCCTTTTCAGTTTTTTTGTAAGAGCAAGAGCCCAAATAGGCATAACAGCAAATGGTCACAATGTGTCAAACATACAGTTTTTTATAGTATGAAAGAAAGGACATGAATATATCTAGAGACAGAAATATCTTTTCTGGGGCAAGTGTTTACATACTAGTTTAAGAAAGACCTGATCATTGTTCAGGTTCTTTGTCTCAAAGTACTCATAGTATATCCTAAATGTATATATGATAAAACTGTGTGTTCAGTTCAAATTTAAGGTATATGGCTGAAAGAACATATGGGACTTTGAATGAATTTTGGGTTTCATCAGGTATATTCTATGGCAGAACAAACAATACTAATTGTAGGAGTGTTCCTCATTATGACTGACTTATGCTCTATGGCAGAACAAACAATACTAATTGCAGGAGTGTTCCTCATTATGACTGACTTATGCAGAAGTCTTGAAAAAAAGTATAAGAGCTAGCAGAGGAGAGCATGCAAAAAAAAATAAAAGGTGTTGCATCTAATAGGACAACAGAAAAACACCAAATAAATTATAACATCTCACCTTGAAACTGAATAGTGATTTTTCCATCAGAGCAGTCTGTCAATACATTGTGGTATTGTGATATGTCGTGTTTGTGTTTCAAAACTAGTTTTGGGAAGCCATTAATTGCTGTGTTTGCGTTTCAAAACTAGTTTTGGGAAGCCATTAATTTTAAAAAAAGAATATCTTAACATCTTACAGTTGTTGAACTACTTTCCAGCTTTTTCTACTGACTTAGCAACACTACCATACTTCAAGAGAGGTATTGGAAAACACTTAATTAGAAAAATGCATACTATAAATTTTAATGTTGGGCTGTACTTTTTGGGCTGTAGACAATTGCAAAATCTGTATAAACAAGGTAAATACAACTAGATGCAAAATAATAAATCAGGCCACATAGATAGCAGTTGTGATGTATATTCTTTATATAATGCTGCATAGTTTATGTCTTTGAGCTGTGGTTACTGTTTTTTGGGAGATGTCCCTGCTCATCCTGTACTCCTTTTCATCTGCCCACCTTCCTCATCTTTGTTTTAAGAATCATGATAGGAAAAGAAAAGTAATCTTACTTTTCAGACAAAGACCCCAGATACTGGAATGCCTGTAGCAGCTGGATTAATGCTTCAACTTCTTTACTGCTACACTTGATTAGCAACCAAACTCTCTTGGCTTGCTATGAATATGAACTCATTAGCAAAAGAAAGGCAGGTAGTCAGTCTTATGTCCTAGAGATTCAAAGAAGGATTCTCTGTCCTCTGGGATGGAAGTTCAACTGACATCCAGAACTTCAAATCAAGCTGCTTCAAATGCTGTGGGCACTGCCACTAACTGTTTTCTGAACTCCTTAGCAACATAGAGTTCTTGTGACTTAATAGTGTTGAATTGCCAAAAGAAATGCAATCTCTGGTTGGAAAACTACTGTTTGATGCATTGTTTCATTCAGCTCCACAATTGATGAAAGTTCTACATAACATTAAAAATTCTAGGCTTATCCTTAGATGTCTTTGCTTCTTCCCAGAGCCCATGAAGACAAAGACAGAAAAGCTTTTTGCACAGACTGAAGCCTGTTCCTCATAAATATTCAAAGACTGGCTTCAATCACAAAGAACAGAAAAACATATCAATCCAACCACTTTTATTGATACTTGGCTACTGATTCAGGTGTTTCATCACACTGCCTTTCCCCCTCTCAGTGGAAATCTATGAACCATTTCCCTGTTTTGGATTTTTCACCTTCAGTCTTCTGCTGTCTTGGCACTTTTTTGGAGAAAGGCCTACATAAGACAGATGAGTTATGGACACTGTCACCGTTGCTTATTCAGTTCATTTTGTCTTTCTCCTGTTACACAGTCCCCATGTCCTGTAATGCTTAGGGACCCTGGTTAGATAAATCTGCTTCAAAGGAAGAAAAACCCACTGTTGGATGGAGTCATGAAACACCTGGGAATCAAGGATTCTTACTGTAAGGGTTTCTCTGTGCACAATAGTAAAATCCCAAAGTTTTTTGTGTCCTAATTGTGACAGAATCTACACAGCAGCACAGATGATGAGTAGATCTCACTGTTTTTCCCTTGCAAGAAAGTTCCTTCTCAGCAGTTGGAAGGGTGTTGTGTTGCTTTGTTGAGTGAACAGGTTCATTGGTTCTCCTAAGTCTGTCATCAAAACCTAGATCTCAGTCCCTGTGGTTCTGGACTAATGGTTAAGGCTAAAGGAATCTCCAAGGTCCTATATCTTAGCTGGATAAAAGCTTGCTCCTGGTCTAACTCTCCTGGTTTCTCTCACTCCCTTTTGTAAAATGCTATTTTCTAAAACTGCCTCCTTCTCCAGCAGCCCCTCAGGAGCCTTCTGACTTTTTCTTTGTATGGTTGTCTTCTTCATCTTTGCTAAGCCTTGCAGCAATCGAAAACTTCTTGTGCAACTGAGATGTACAGGAAGAGGAGAAACCTTGCATTCTCTTCTATTCCTTTTGCAAAGAGAAGAGAAGAAGGAAAAGAAAGGCAATGTCAGGAGCGAAAGCTGGAGAAGAGTTCTGTATGTCATGGCTTTTGACTGTTTGCCACTACAGGTGAGACTGTGCAAAGAAAATTAATTGTACTGGGGAGAGAGCTACACGTACACATACACACGCACCCCCTGACCCTATCGCTAATCCTTTGGCTGCAACAAGAATAGTGTTTTACAGCTCTATTAGGATGAGGCTGGGAGAGCTGTTCAGGCTCACGGTGCCACTCCTTATCTTCTTAAGCAGAGGCAAAAGTCAGTAACTTGCTGTGTTAGGATTTCGTCAACATAGCTTGAGCCTTCAATTAGTTCAGCGTGGAAGTTCTGTGAAAGAGGTTTCAGTAGAAGAGGCAATTTTTTAGCAATGGTTGAAGAAGTATAATGAGATAGTTTTGTGAATTTTCATATGCAGAGCATCCCAAACCTAAGAAGAAAAGGCAAGAAATAGATTTCACAAATAGAGAGTAAGTATACTGCTGTTAAAGGGGCAATATGTAAAATGAGGTTAAATTACAATGACCTTGAAAATGAGATGTGGTTTGTGTCTGCTTCAGTAGTAAAAAATGGGGTAATAGAAGGGCAGAAGGAGGTTAGTGTTCCTAACCAAAGCACTGGGCTAGGAAAATAATCTTTGCAATAATGTTTAGAATATGCCTGAATTTATCAAGACAATAGAGCAAAAGACTTCAGAGAAATGATTCAGGTTTTGATAAGGGAAGTATAAAATATATGGACTGAGACGAAAAGTTACCTATTAAGAGTGTTCTAAGGGAAGTATTCCTTTCTTCTATTCTTTTATGATGCTGTTTAACTTTTGAGAAATGAACTGCCGCAATCTGAGTTTGCAGTGTCTAAGCACTAGTCTTACGCTATTATGAGTGATCATATTATCTCTGTAATTAAATCTTCTTGTATCCACTATCATAGCCAGTATCATGAGAGTCATGGATCTGTTGAGGGGTTTTTGATACTTGTTCCGCTTCTTAGTTTGAGTCCTTGGTTTGACTATGAGCTTTCAGCTGCTGAGTTCTGTGCAAGAATACTACAAATACCTTGACTGTTAATGTAAATTTGACTGAGGTCTCATCTGATTTAGAAGTACAGTTTACATGCAGAATGTTTTCACAAACACACAACAATCAGTGTCAGCTGCATCTACTTGTCCTGGTAGCCATAACATAAATGAGGCATAAAAAGCAAGTGACATAAACAATGTGGTTGGTTTGCTTCTTGATTGGACTGTAAATACTTGAAGTGTATGGTTTCAGAGCCCTGTGGAGCAAACAATGCAAGAACTAGTAGGAATATCAGACTTAGCCCTGAAGAATTCTGGTCATACATATATTACTGTCTATACCAAATGGCACAGGGTAGCATTACCAGGCTGAAGTCCATCATGGGCATAGACTCTAAGTTATTCTAATTTAACATTGTCAATCAGCCTTTTCTTCTAGATTTCTGCCTTGAGAGGAGCTGTGTTTTGACTGTAGGCAGTTTCCATATAGTCATTCACTCTCTTTTGTAGGCTGCTTGGATGCCTCCATGCTCAGCTTTGTCTGAAAGTCAGATGAAGCCACAAAGTTGTCTAACGTGTGAATTAGTTGTGCCATTGCAGGATGCAGTGGGTGGGAGCAGGTAAATCGCTACAGATTCTTTTGGGTGCAGAGGTTTCTATAGCCTGTATAAGTTTTTCCTCTAGTCTGTAGACCATAAATGTAGGGAGATGACATGAGAGAGTAAGAAATTAAAGGGGTCTGAGATGACAAGGCTAGATGCTTGTTGGGGTACGGAAGAAAAGAGAAAGGGAAAAAATACTGGATTTGATGATTTATAGTTAAGAGGTGATGACAGAGGAAAACACTAAATAGAGGAAGAAAATGAGGACATAGGGAACAACCAATTCAAGGCTTCTATTAACATGATTAACTATATACCGATTAACTATATACCAGGTTTGTAATTCATTCTTTTCTAACAGTGTCGAGGACAGGTTTTGGGTCACCCTTGCCTAGCAGAAAGGTAGTGATTTTAATTCACTGAAGACAAGGTGGTATTTTTAGCCACAATGCCATACAGTCAAAATATCTGAGAACAGTTGTTCTTCTCAGATGTCTTGGTTTGTCTAGTAAATTTTCCTAGTTTTGTCAGATCTCTAAAAAAACAAAGTGCTGTCTCAGTGGTTTTAAATTAATTTGTTCTTGCAACTGGGATTTAACAGTTCCTTTGAAGCAATTATTATTTTAGTACAAGTGTATATGAGATGCTACCTGTCAATGAGTACTTGGGGAATCCTCAGTATGCAGATCACTGACCTGATAAACTGTAACAGCTCCATGGGAGTTGTTATGGTCTGTCGCATCAATGAGTATTTAGGGACTCTTTAATATGTGGATTATTAGGACAGTAAAAACGTCTGCAGCCCATTGTGTCAGTGCAGCTGTTCCACACGAGTGTTAAGATATTACACAGCCTTACAGAATGATGGAGAAAAATAGTTGCCTAAGCTTATGCAGTAGCCATGATTGTACTTTAAATGAGTGATCTTTTTTAACATTTTCCCAAAATAAGAAATTTTCATACTAAACTCATTGCTAATTTTCATACTAAACTCATTGAATTTTGAGATTGCATTTAGAACAATTGCCATTTTTTAATTACACATTGAGTGAACAGAAAAGCCCAGATTGAATTCTGTGCTGATTCCTTCCCTACATTTTTGTTTGCTGCTAGGAAGTAAACATCAAAAGTAGACGTGTCTATCCAAAGAATAGGCCAGAAATAAATTATCACATATCAATCCAATTTTTTGAGTAGTATTCTAAGATAAAGCAAATTTGCTACCTAACATGATGAGATCAATATATGGAGTTGAAATCTTCATATTGATCTCACAAGTATCAGAGATTCGGTTAGATTTTGTCTTGTTTTTTTTTCTTTGAATTTCCTTTTATGAATGAAGAGACATTACTGACTTCCCAAGTATCAGAGATTCGGTTAGATTTTATCTTGTTTTTTTTCTTTGAATTTTCTTTTATGAATGAAGAGACATTACTGACTTCCTTAAAATAAGATTCTGATCATATAGGCATGAGTAAAAACAGTATTAGATAGAACTTTATAACATTGCATTGAAATGCAAAAACTGAAAAGTTTAAAGTAGTAAGTGTAAGAAGTTTAAAGAAACTTACACAGGAAGACACTTGTGATATTCACAAAGTCTTGCTTTATCGTGTTGTGTGCATCTTCATCCAGTCAGATCACCAAACTTTATTTCTTTGAAGCATTCTTATAGGCTGTACTTGCTAGTGTAGTTTAAAATATTTTTTCCTTTATCTGGAGCAGTGTTTTAGACGCTGTGAATATCATAAATTTTATATTATTAGCAATATATTGTTAACTTTTTGTTACAATGTCCTATGCGTAAGAAGAAATATATAATAAGGTAATGTAGATGCCAAAAGTGCAAGCATGTAATGAATACTATTAAAGTAGAATGTAGGACCAAAGCCCTTCATTTTTAAAAACTTACTGTGAATTTTGCCTAGATTTTTTTCTCTAGATGATTAATAGGAGAGAATGCCTAGTACTGAACTTAAGGGGGGAAATTTTAAATGGTGTTTACTTTCCTGTGTATTTACATCTAAAGGGATGTTGTATAGATGAAGCATGAAATTGCAGGTTTTGATGTCAGAATTTTAAACATGATTTTTCCATTTGTCGAAGCCTCAACTAAAAATGCAGTTTTCAAGTACATGCCCTGAAACTGCTGAAAAGCTGTCTGGTTTGTATCAGTCCCTTTACTACTCCATATCTGTCACAGGGGAAAGTGTGGAAGCGTGAGGAGGACACATTCATGCTCGTACTATTAGAAGAAATTCACTATAAACATCCTCAAGGAGTCTGTAGATCTTTCCCCAATGTTCAAAACACATCTTAAGCTTAATGTTTTAAATGTACGAGAGAGAGAGAAAAATAGTGTGTCTTACTTGGAATCAGATCTTGTTTTTAAAAGTATTCTATCTCTTGTCATTCTTTGTACAGTCATCCAGAATAGTTCAATCTATTTTCCAGTCAAATTTAATGCTGAAGTAATTAAGCAATTGCAGGTTTAGTTTTATAACTGACAACAGTGGCTGAATTTGTGAGCTGTTTTCCCAGTTAGCTAATAAATTAAATTTGAATTTTGCCCTTTCTGAATTCAGATTTGAAGAAGCTGAAGATGTAACGGTAGCATTTTAAGCACTGAATGCTAATTTCTGCCTCTTAAACTGAGGCAAGCTGTGAAAAGCAAAGACTTATTAGGAGGAGTTGTCAGCATAAGTTTACACCTTTGATATACACTGAGGTTCCCAAGGTTTCTGAAATTACATTTCTTATTTGAAAAAATATTCCATTATATCTATTACTAATGCTCAGAAAAATAACATATCATGGTAACTATATACCAAATCAGAAAAAATAGATGGAAAGTAAGAAGGAACAAGTTACTGTGACTGCTAGAATGATATGAAATTATGACATTAAACAAATTATCAGCTCACTCCTATTGTTTGATCTCCTTGGAAAGGAGGAAGAAACATTAATTGCAACTAAAGATGGTCTTTGGTCACCTCAGTAGTAAGGGAGGTGGCGTATACAGGCATGGTCACTTTCCTTACATTTCCTTTAACCCAAGTAATAATTTTGACTTCTGATGCCTGTGATGAAATGGTCATTTAGCACATTGCAAATTTCAAAAATATACTAGATCAAATCTAATGAATTTGAATAGTGTCAATTACTACTGAAAGATTTCTTCATTGCCTTTTCCAGATACTCACCTGCTTTGCCTTCAGTTAGCTTTCATGCTGATTTATCAGTTATCACAAAACAGATCTTTTAATTAATTTTCCAGTATTTAAGGTCTGTATTTGACAGATGCTCAGAATGATAACATATTGTCAGTCAGCTTACTTAACGCATATACTGTTTAGAATAATGTGCACAAATAGCATCAGTAAAAGTCCTCCTCTTGAGTGTTTTTTATTACGTGCATACAAGCTATATGGGCTGACAGTTGATAATGTCCATGGGGTGTTTGTAGCAGAATTCAGAAATGCACGTGTGAGCCCTGCCTTCTCTAACTGCTGTGTACACTTTCATAGAAGGGGTTATGTGTATCCTTTCTGTTCTTCTTACATACTGCATAACTGAGACAGATAAAAGCTTTCTGTAAACGTCTTCCAGGTCAACCTGCTTTCTTTTAGAATCATAGAATCGTCTAGGTTGAAAGGGACCTTTAAGATCATCAAGTCCAACCATTAGCCTAGCACTGCCAACTCCACCACTAAACCATGTCCCTCAGCGCCACATCCACACATCTTTTAAATGCCTCCAGGGATGGTGACTCAACCACTTCCCTGGGCAGCCTGTTCCAATGCTTGACAACCCTTTCGGTGAAGAATTTTTTCCTAATATCCAATTTAAATCTCCCCTGGCACAACTTCAGGTTGTTTCCTCTCATCCTGTCACTTTTTACTTCAGAGAAGAGACCAACCCCCAGCTCTCTACACCCTCCTTTCAGGTAGTTGTAGAGAATGATAAGGTCTCCCCTCAGCCTCCTTTTTTACCAGGCTAAACATCCCCAGCTCCCTCAGCCTCTCCTCCTAAGACTTGTTCTTCAGACCCCTCAGCAGCTTCATTGCCTTTCTCTGGACCCACTCCAGCATCTTAATGTCTTTCTTGTATTGAGGGGCCCAAAATTGAGCACAGTACTGAAGGTGCAGCCTCACCAGTGCTGAGTAGAGGGTGACAGTCACTTCCCTAGCCCTGCTGGCCACACTATTTCTGATACAAGATGTAGTGGCAGCTTTTTTCATTGCCTCAGAGATCTGTGACAGTCTTCCCATCCATCATCTTTCTACCTTAGCTCTGATCACTGGGTATTTGTTCCCTAGAAAGCCCAGGGAATCTTGTTTTGAGACAACCAAATAGCTTATTTCTGTATGGTAGGGAGCAAGCTTTATAGTAACAATGAAGCCAATTCCTGTCCAACAAGGGACTCTGGGACCTTCCTCTAAATTAATGATGCTTTGTGAGAAATATTGTCTGAAGCCCCCATAATGCATGTCCATGGGAACAGGAATTCAAAGGAGAAATAGAAGCTCCTTAGACTGTGACTGTTTCTTGGGTTTTATTGTCAAATATGCATTCACATTTTCAGGGATTCTGGGGTTTAGAGAAATTAAAAGGATAGGGTATCACTTTTGTGGCTTCTGCATGTGGTGTTATGACTAAGGGTAAAACCTCTCTAGGTAACATTTGTCTAGGTTATCATAGACTGAAGTATGATAGATAACACCTTGATGAATAAACCATTACAGGTAATTAATCTTTCTTTCTTCTATTGGCCAAACACTGTGCAACATAGCTTTTAAAAACCTGGAGAGACATTTCTACTGAGCATGCAGTGACAACAGCATTTATATGTGGTGTTATGACTAAGGGTAAAACCTCTCTAGGTAACATTTGTCTAGGTTATCATAGACTGAAGTATGATAGATAACACCTTGATGAATAAACCATTACAGGTAATTAATCTTTCTTTCTTCTATTGGCCAAACACTGTGCAACATAGCTTTTAAAAACCTGGAGAGACATTTCTACTGAGAAATGAAAACTGTTAAACAGATTGTGAGCCAGGTGACAAATTTGTCATCCTCACATGGATTCTTGATACATATGCTATTCTCTATAACAACAAAACTACCATTTATGCAAATAAGGTGAAATAGCCTTTACAAGAGTTGAAGTTGCAGACAGAGGTCTTGGAGTCATTTGTGATTTCGTCTATATGAACATTTGAAAGGCAGTCCAAATATAAACCTCTTATTTGATCACTGTACTTCACCATCAAGTGTTGCTTTAGTAAAGCAGGATGACAAAATATCTAAATAACGTGTGTGTTTCAAGATGCCTCCATTTCTGTTTATGTATGTACAAAAATATATTTGTGTAATGTGTATAAAGGATTTTAATAAATGCTTGAAAATGGATTTCTTAATATGCTCATTATGTTTCTGAGCCTGCTAATTCTTTAAGGAAATGAAGAAAAAATAATGAAATGATGTTACACAGGTACTTAATTTTTTTTATCTCTGATACTACTCTGGTAATTAATGTCTGGTTTATGCAAACTAGACGATATCTCTTACTGGACACATTACTGTCAAGAAAATATTACTTGCCTTAATTATCAGTAATGAAGCAGGGATAAGCTGCTCACTTAGATATAATATATCTAATGACCTTTTCAGCTAGAGGTTGTGATGAAAGGTATCAGTTTCACAAATTATGCCTCATTCAGTTTCTGGCCTTTGTCTAGATTAATGTTTTGAGGATGAGTTTTAAAGTCAGACATAAATTGTGTTTGGTGTTTAAAATTGATTTAGTGTCTTGCTTTTAGTACATCATTTTCTCTCTTATAAATTACACCAAG
This sequence comes from Calidris pugnax, assembly GCF_001431845.1. Lineage (NCBI taxonomy): Eukaryota > Metazoa > Chordata > Aves > Charadriiformes > Scolopacidae > Calidris > Calidris pugnax. Next base: position 1,367,267 of record NW_015090909.1, read on the forward strand.
CCTCATTTTTATCTTCATGTTTTATTACGAAAGTCAATAGTTAAGTCTAGTCTTGTCTTATTAACTACTGCAGTATATTTTGACAATAGTAACTGGCAGAGGAAAGCTTAAATAAGCATTTTAATGTGAAGGTGTGTCATGATTTTTAAAAACCTTGTTTTCAGTTATGTTTATTTTTTAAAACTTTTTTATCAAAGTTTTTCTTTCCTGTTTCTTAAAATATAAACCAATTTAAAATAACATAATCTTTCCTAACTGTTATTCTAGTTAATATCACTAGGACTGAAATGGGTAAAGTTAACCACTTTCTGCTTTTTCCTTAATCTGTGCTCTACAATACGATGAACTCCAAAGTGTCTGATTACTTGTATAAACTGTGATAGTTTTTATGTACAGAGAATACGTACAGGAAGTGTTTCTCCATGTCCTTAATGACTGGAGTCCAAATGGACTTCCACTATGTCGCCTATTTGGTGAGCAGTTTGAGTTCATGACCTAGATGTCATTCAGATTTTTTTGGCTGATTCAGCAGTGACATCAAGAATGAATCTAAGGGTCCATTTACTCTGAAGGGTGAAAAAGTGCAGTGATGTTTGATAAATCTTAAAATTTCCAATGTACATTTTGAAAGTAAGTTCTATTTTGTTCACCTCTTGTGACTAATTCTGCAAGAATTCAGTTATATTGTGGTGCTTGTACATCCAGCATACTTGGTTTCTGGCATTTGGATGTAATTTAGGAAAAAGTCTATAATAAAGGATCAGTTATATCTGTACTGATATAAGAATGGAAAGTATAGCTGGTCATACATCAGCTCTGTGTTCTACATATTTACCATTTAGAATTGTAGTAATTTAGGAAAAAGTTTATAATAAAGGATCAGTTATATCTGTACCGATATAAGAATGGAAAGTATAGCCTGGTCATACATCAGCTCTATGTTCTACATATTTACCATTTAGAATTGTAGCTCATCTGCAGTTAATAAGCAAAGATGTCTGTGGATTGATTTAAGCACTAAGCATCAACTTTCATTCCTACAGCCAGCGTGTTAGTTGGTTCCAGTATAGTCTACTGAGCTCTTGTAAATAACTAAACCCATGATAGTAGTTAGGGTGGATGTTTCTTAGCTCTCAGCTCAGGTGTGAAACCACTCTTCAGTCTTCTCACATCCAGGATTGGAGGTGGCAGAGGCCACAGGGTAATGGCACCAGACTTTAAAGACTTCAGAGTTCTAATTCCCTTGGAGGAGTTAAACTTCTAGCCTGCATCTGTGGTGAACAGGAAATTAAGACAACTATATTTTATGTTCTTCATGGTAAAACTCACACTGCCCTGTTCTCACCCTGCTTCTGTGCCCTGAATACCATGAGGGAGTCAGGAATCATTGGCTTTTATCAGGACTCTCATTGGTTTAACTTGACAGAAACAAACCTATCGATAATACAGGCAATTGCTCAGCTCTACAGGGTGATTTTGAGCAAAATAAACCCCACAGACCTCAGGCTAAACTGAGAGGAGAGAGGACAAAGCAAGTTGTTCTTTAGAAAGCCTGGGAGATATTAAGTTAATTGACGGAGCAGGAATTAATCAGCTGATCCCAGTTCAACTTGCCTCAACCAAAGGAAAGATTAAGGGCCTGATGCAGAAGGAAGCAGCCCTGTTCTTTTAATGAATGCATTTTTTTATTATAGCTTATTCACCAGCCTGGACTGTGTGTAATCTTCTGCTATTTAGTCAAGATTCCACTGCTCTCCAGTGTGGAGAACAGAAATATTTCCAAGTTTCATAGTGTTGATTCCAGGTTTTGACAAACTGCCATCCTTTTCACGTGAAAGAGGGAATATGATGAGCGCCCAACCAAGGTATACACTGCTCTTTTTTCCTTGTCATAACAGTAGAACATAAGTTTGAAGGCTTTTAAAATTGGCATTTTTGGAATTTATTTTTAAAATTTTAAATGGTTACTTGGGGGTTTTTTATTGTTTTAATATTTCTCACTTTTCAAAAATGTTGAGTCTAGTATGAGAATAACAAATTGTGTTCGATTTACACTTTGAACTGTTTGATGCAGTGTTTGATGAAGTGTTTGATGCAGCCACGACCTGGATATAAGATACACTGAAAAAGCTTCACTTTATTAGAAATACCACCCTTTGGACCATGACCTTTCTTGAAATGAGGTTAAGTAATTAAACAGTAAGTGGAACCTTAACAGTGTGGTTATTAGGAAGACAGCACCAGTAAATGTAAATTAAATCATATTCTCTGTCGAACGCTTTTATTGTGTTAACAAACAATGAAGAGAGGAATTAAAGTATAGCTACAACAAATTTAAGTGTTAGCAGTAGTGTGTCAAAATGAGTTGAAGTTATTAATATGAACTAAAAGAGCACTTAAATATATTCAAAACCAAAGCCGAGTATTTAGAGGACTGTAAACAGAGTGGGAAGAAGCAGAGAGAAGCAAAAAAGAACCCTAAAACATCCCAAGTGGAATAAATTAAAAAATTCTTGGAGACACTGGATAAACTAAAAAATTAATTTTAAAAGTAGTAACTTAATTATTAAGCAGTAATATACTTAGTGTGAGGGTGTGGAATTATCAAATACATTAGTTGAAGTAATGTAAATAAGTAAAGCAAAACACCTCTACTTATGTAATTAAGTCATTTCTCTCAGTTCCTTTCACTTCTTCACTAATGCCTACTTCACTCAACTGTTTTTCAACTTCTTACATCAGCTGCTGTGTGGTTTTACTCCTCCTGATCTCTCCTGAAACAGTATCATTGACAAAAACATAAGTTCAGTGATTGTAATTTAAGGTAGGTGCCATGAACATTAACTGGGGAGGGAATGAATTTGCAAACGTGTTTGTGGATCTAAAAAACTGATACTTGTGTAACCTCTTTCCTAATCTGTAGGGAGGATTCATATCATTAGTCTTTTTCTCCCCAGATATCTGTAACGTAAATAAATATTTTGCATTTTTTGTTTTCAGTTCCTTGTACTAGGGTTTCAGTAGAATATGGCATTAGTTGGCTTGGACCAATGCAATATATGGAGATATTCTGATCCCTGCTGCAAATTAAAGCCTAATTAATTGATCACAGCTGATTAATTGGATTTACAAAGCAAAATCTGGGCTCTGAATTGCTGCCTGAAAAATCCCTGCAAAACGTTTTCCATTTGAGGTTTTGGTTAACTGACCAACAAATCTTTTCCCTCCAATCAGTCCTGTATTCCTGGTACAATTTATATATTTCTTACTTGTAATGACGCTGATTAAAACCGGTCAAAATACATAGAGATAGCAAGAGGGTGTTCACACTGTAATCTTAGAGAATTCTTATGGCTGTATCTGTAAGTCTTGAGTGGAAATGGCTCTTGGACCTTTCTCAAGATTAACCACATGGAAACTTTTCTGCCAACTGGAGCTCTTCACTGAGCACAAATATAAGCTTTGTGAAACACTTTCTCTGCAAAACATTTGCTTATGCCTTGCTCCAGTCCTGGTTCACAAAAGGCAATTGCAGACCAAACCAGAGAAACACTGAAAATCTTCACTATATTAAAAACTTGAAGGAACCTACGCTGCTCTTGTAGTTACATGGGGTGACTTGTTCATCCACTCCAGCTCCAGCATAGTGGCTGGACCACAGGTTAAATATCCAACGTCAATAACTAAATTAGATATTCTCAACAAAACCTGACCTTAAGGTAAAAGTCAGAGTGGTTCACTCTCAGCTGGCCTCAATCTGCACCCCTGCCTGTGCACCCAGAATTAACCACAGAACTCCTGCTGATGTTAAAGTTAATATAAATGTGAGGATAGATTAATCACAGATTTAATCCCATGCTCAAAATATTGCACATTATATACATTCTACTTTTTTAATACTACCCTGAGACCTAGGTCTATAATCTTACTCCAGAAGAAATTATTTGCAAGAGTAGTGGACTATTCAGTCGTCCATAGAACAATATAACTAAAGTAGTCAGACTTTTACAGTTGAATAATAACTTTACAAGGCATTGTTTTAAGTGTAACTTTTGCTTACTTTAAAAAGGAAAAAATGTAGGTGTAATAGTAACAGCATGCACCCCAGAGAAAAAAACATGAAAATAAAATACCACATCAGAAAGGAATAATGAGATTGAAATTGTGGGTATATTTTAACGTCTATAGCATTACTTTGAAACCCTTGAAATGTGATTACATAGTGACAAAAATGATGGCTATATTATGTGATTGCTTTATGAACAGGAGCTACAGCAATAGGATATGTTTGCATATATATTAATAGCATAGAGATATGTAGAAAACAAAAATCATAAAATTTTTAAATCACTTCAATATTGTTGGATTTAATATAAAGTGGAAGTCCTTAGTAATTGTAGTTGAAAAAATGTACATACATTTCTGATTTTCTGCAATTTTCTGTTTTCTGATACTTGTGAATGTTAGTATGTTTTCAAGTCTACCTTCTAAATATTTTAAACATTATTACAGCACTGATTAAAATATACCCAAAGGTGTTTGGCTAGGTGCTTTTCAAAGCATAAAATAAATTATGTCATGAAACTCATTACATTTTATTACTCATTACATCATGATTACTTCACAATAGTAAGATAGTAACATTTTGGAATATTGGATTTCACGAGGTACATTTATTGGATTTTAAGCTATATTTTACTGTAAAGCACTATCTTGCACACTCAGATTATTAGTTAAATTACATATATATGATAGTAAATGTTCACATTTAATTTACAAATTTGCTATTATAGTAACCATAGATAGAAACAGGGCAAAGATATGCTTGTTTTAAGATCTGCTAAGAAAAAAGGCTGGTAATAATGAATCAAGAAATCACAAAATATATGTAGGATGGAATTTTAAAAGATGCTTAAGTGACAGAAGTGGGTTCAGTAATGGCTTTATAGTGTAGTTCATTTCAGAAAAAGAACAATTAAAATAAGACGATACTGGCAGTGTGTTCAGGTTGATTTCCAGATCAGTGAGGCATTGCTACAAAACACTGTTAGTAAAAACTCCAATTTAGTTTCAAGATTTAAATGGGACATAGTGTTATTTTTAAGAAGAGAATAATACTCAAAATTTGAAATGTAACAAAAAATACTAGATGTGTGATACTCAATAAAGTTAGTGGAACTAATGGCTTTCAGTTAAAAAATGACCCTTTAATCTAGAAGGTGGTATTGGAAACAAATTAGTTATGCAAGTAAAGCAGTTCCATAAATGAAAATAGTGGCCTAGATTATAACAGAAGATAATACTGATAATTTTGTCACATATCTTCCCATTCCTAATAATGTTATGTAATATTACTTGAAAATACTAACAAATATTAAGGAAATAAGTTGGTTTTGTTGCTTGTGTAGGGTTTGATATTTCTCAGCAGTTCGAAAAGGAGTAAAAAATTTCTTCAAAGACCAATTATGTCTCCAGCAGAAATTTTACATTAGTCCTTTGGCTTCATTTAGCTGTAGTTTTCAGAAAACTCTACCAGTGTAAAAGTCGGATCTGCTTTACCTTTCAAGACATAGACTGTGAAACTTTTATTTAGGCTCGTCTTCAAGAGTTAAGAAAGTATGGGTTTTCAGTAATTTCTTTTCCTCTCTTAACCATAAAGATCAAGAGAAGCCAAACTTCTCAATGTATCTTTGAGATGTGTTATGTTCCTGGTTGTACAGGAGGATTAATAATTCATGTTCTAACATCCTTGTTTTCTTAATTATACCTTTTTAATACTTAGTGATGATGTCACATAAATTTGATCTGTAATCACAGAGAAGCCGTGAAGTTGATATTTAGCCTGAACCAATAAGCCTAAATAAATAAATAAAAGCCCCTCTGCATTCTTTGACTCTCCATGTCACATTCTGAGGGACTTGGTTTGATAAGAAGTTATATGCAGGTCAGCAGGAGCACACAGCAAGTCTACATAGACTGTTATTTGCCACAGATAAAGATGGACTTGGCAAATCTTTGTCAGAAAACCAGTCCTTTCCAGCATATTGGGAATTCAAACATTCTGCCAATATGTTTGTCCATCTCAGGATGTGAGTCTTTCTGGCTGGTGCAAATTAATTTAACCCACAAGGTGGCAAATGAACTAAATCATTTCAGTAATTTCTACCTAGTTTTCCAAGTTGATGGAAGATTCCAAGTTGTTTTTTAAAATTTGTTGTTGTACTAAAAAATACATAGAAATACCATTAATGTTTCTGGAGGTCAAAAGAAGAGCAATTATAATGAAAGACCTTTCATCCTAATTCAATAATCTTTATGGAAGTGTCCATTGAATTGAACATTACATAGTTTGTAGCATAAAATGATCTTGCTCCAAAGACGCTTCCATTCTGCATAGACATAGAGCTGAGAGAGCATCATCTTACGTGTGAAGACACAGAATACTAGTGAGACAAATTTTTTCCAAGTAGTTTTTGCAGAGCTGGGATCTAAACCAGGAACTTCTCAGGCCATGTCTAATTTCTTCATAGGAAAAAAAAATGTCTTTACTTCTTGCTGTACTCTTGTATACTTAAAGTTTCCTAAGAGGGCTTGTATATTGATATCAAAACTCTTGAAACTGTGCAAGACCTAAAAACCTGGTATTTAGACTGAACTAGTAAGCCATGATTTCACAAGTCTAAAAACGCCTGTAAAAGCAGCTGTATATTCCTTGGTAGGACTCATCCCTCAGAATTAGCATCTAAAACATTTCAATTTGGCCTCAATTGAAAGTAGATTTACATGTGAGCTACAACATAGTCCTGTTTAATTGATTTTTCCTTATAAACAACAAGAAGTATCTGTGGAACTGTTTTGTTAATAAAAAAAATCCCAAATACTCTTTTCCCCCAATATTATACCGTATTAGTTGAAGCCTAAAATGAAAGTGTGCTTCATTGGTGCCATATTAATGATACCTTTATGACTACATATCCTTCAAAATATAAGTTAGAAAGGGTATTGGTTAAATATTTTAAATAAGTCTTTATAATATCATTTGAGCAATGTCAAATACAATTTTTATTTTAAAAGATTTTGTTGGAATTTAGTCTTTGAAAATATTAATAACAGCTTACAGCAGGTAGGCTATAAAATAACACTGTATGCTGTCTATTTAGTTTCTGGTTGAAAAAGCACAGCAGTACTTTAGTTCATTACCTTTGAAAAAAACAGTAACAAGATAATACAGCTGCCTCTGATTAAGATGTAAATTCTTTCTAATTAGAATGTAAATTCTTACATTTAAATGAAGACATCAATTGTCAGGATGCCATATGATATCTTATTCCACCTTGCCTGAATGAAGCCCTCACTGTTCATCTATGGCACTAAAATAGTTTTGCAATCCCTTTGTTCTCTGATTCTTGTAATATTCTCTCTTCATGTTCCCTTTACACATTGCTTTTGTTTGTTTTCCCCCTGCATCTGATATTGTTGTGTCTTGGGATTTTGCAGAAATTTGGAATGAAAATTGAGTTCAGTCAGTGCCAGTATTTGCTTGTGCCTCAATTACTTCTGCTGAATTTTCCTCAATGCAAATCAGGCAGGTTGCATAAAGTGGTGCATGTATTTGAAATAATTAATTTTCTGTAAAATGATGGATCAAGTCCAATCAACCTTCATGAAATCTAAATAAAAGAATAGAGAATTAGAAATTAATTAACATTTTGTGTTGCTAGTACTTTATTATGCAGTCTAAACTATAAATAATAAGTTTTAATTTTTAGCATAACTTTTTATTATGAACTGTTGATGATAACCTTTGACATGATTATCTTGTTAAAATATATCAGTGTAAGTATATTAGCCTAAATTTAATGTCATGGAAGGCATTGTGAATTAATAACATTATAAAGTAGAAAATTACAAGATACAGAGAGTTTAAGAATTGACCTATCAATTATTTTTGCATGTAAAACTCTTCTGCAGAGTTAAAATAATATGTATCAACCAATTGATTTCCAAGTGTTTAATTTCATTGTTTTATTAAACCAGGCCATAATACTAAATCTTGTTGACTGAGAACATGTCCTTGGATTTTTTTGTTGGAAGCCCGGTTTTAATCAAATACCTGTGTAGGAAAAGTTTACATTCTTACAAACACATGCCTTGTGTTGCTACTCCAAATCATTCTTCTTTTGCCCATTTATGAGCTGCATTAATTTTTAATATGTGTGTTTTATGGAGCTTTTCATACCAATAAGATTGTTCACATCTCAGACTTGGTCATAGGCAGTGACATGATTTTTGGTAAAAAGACACAAATCTTAATATAAATGGCGGAAGGTATTTTGAGCTAACATAATTAGATACATATGAGTTGTATGAATATTATTCATAATGCCTTTATGTACAGAGAGGTATAAATATGACCAAATTGTTAGTAGTAATAACACTTTATATGATTCTAGCTTGACTGATACACCTGTATCACAGATTTACATAAAATATTAAATCTACAGATCAGGAAAAGTTGAGTGAAGTTTTAAAAAGTTTAAAAATCTTCTCATAACAATAGTTAGTTAACACAGCTGTTCGCATCATTTCTAGTTTAACAGTGCTTGGCATAAAATCTTTCATTAAGAGTATTGCAGTGTTTTTTTTCAACTGAATTGTAGCAGGTGTCGCTTTATTAACAAACACAAAGACTGCGCTTGTTTGTTAGGAGAGAGTCATAAAGGAGTCTTAATGTTTGATTTTTTGTAAGTTTTCACTAGTAGAAAGGCTTAATACGTTAGAAAAATGTGACTTGCTGAACCCAAATATGTGATCTGCTTTTCTCTTTTTACCTCTCAATACAAAATTTTCTTATATAAGTCCAGTTATAATACATCTGTAACAATCCAATCAAAGTAGAAAATTAAATACAGTCTTTCAAATCTTCCTTTACACAGCTTGGAACTTTAAAAAATGACTAACACTTAGAAGTTCAAATATGCCACTTCTACCTGAGAACTGCAAAATAAGCACAAAAAGTGATTATTCCTGTGAAACCTCCAGTCGTGTAAATAGTTAATCAGTTTACATACAAGTAGGTTTGTGTCAGTGAGGAACTAAACTGTGTATTAAATTATTCGTAGGATGAGCCCTCATTACTTATGCATATAACTTCTACAATTCACAGGAGTGAGGATATCTTATGCATAATAATAGATGGTCAGGTATTCTCCTGTACAGTATTAATAAATTTGGATGCCTCAAGCGTTTCTGACAGTTTCAGCAAAAGAGATAATAAAAAATAGAGTTTCTAAGTAATGTCAAAATAGGCTGCATAATGTATTGCCCAGTGTTGATCTCCATACTGACATTCAAGAGAAAACTGGTGAAATACAGAAGTATTTTGTATGGAGAGCATACTCTGAAATACTGGAGGACTTAGTCATTGTCGTGTCTACTTTAGAAGAAAATTGTAATAAACATGAACCTCTACTGTTATGAAGCTTTTTTTTTTTAAATATTTCTTTTAAAATGTTTACTTGTACTAAAAACTGATGCATTTTGTTAAAGGGAAGAACATGCCATGATCTTGAAGAAACTCAGGTATTTCAGTTGGGACTAGTCAATAAACAGCTAAGAATTAAGAAATTACCCCGTATTCATTGTGTCATAGAGAAAAGAGACACATTATTCTGTCTTTTAGGGTGATTATATTTCAGTGGGTATATTTTTTTTCCAGGATGCTATATTAATATTCATACTGTTCCAAGCAGGTAATGGATTAGTGTCATGTTTTATAATATAGGTAATAGTTCTTTTAGTGGGTGAAGAGGAAATTACTCTGATCAGTAGATACTGGTAGTGGTAGGAAGTAAGATAGTTTCATCCATTTAGAGTAACATCCAAGAAACATGTTATAGATAACACAGTAACAAAAATAAATCTCTGTATTCAAATATTTTCATATGTAAAATAAGCCGAAAGACTATAGAAACTCAGCGAATTCTAGCCTTTGAGGGGATTTGTTAGAGAAATAACAGATAGCATCATTTACAAAAATTTTCCCTTTGTTGCTTTCTTTCCTCAAGATATCCTGTGGTGTATCTAGGAGACAAAGAATTTTACAAATCATCTTCACACTTTTTTTTTTTTGTTTAGTATTATTTCAGATATTTTTCTGAGAGAGGAGCAGACAGTGAAAAACAGGTCCTATAAACTATCAAATTATTCGCTTTCAGATTTTCTTTAACCACTTGATCTGTACCCAGCCCCCCTGATGCTTTTGGTTTGGAATGTTCAATAAGGTGATGGTCGTATACTTCCCTTTCTGCAACGCAGTGATTTGTCCTGTATCTTTCCCTCCTTGAATTTATATTTGGTGCCTTTATTGTCTTTTACTTCATTCTGTATTTCACTCAGATACTATTTTTCTCTAGCTAAAAAAATGGCCTCCCATTCACAGTTTGTTCTGTTCATCAGCCTGACCAATTTGACAATTTCTTATTCATCGTAGACATTGTAAATCCCATCTCTAGAGCTGTCTTTGGAGTCTCTGTTATTTCTCTTTCTGTAAAAGAAATCCCAGACCCTTGTGTTTCTGCAAGTCTACTGCCGTATCAACAGGACTGTTTAAATTGTGAGCTTAATAAGTTTGTGGAAGTAATCTTATTTATATCCTGCCATTAACTAATTTAGTTTTCACCTTCAGTAAGTTCTAGAATTGATCTACCTTTTGTGGCTAGCCTATAGTCTCTATTTTTATATGCTGATATGTTAAACTTTCTGATGAATCGAATCTCAGCTATAATTACAGTCTTCACTGAATACCTCAGTAGGATGTGTCAGCAGAGAAGGTGAATTACATTGTGAATCATACCAAGCTTATATCTCTCACTCACTAACAGCATCTCTCGAGGACATATCTTTCTCAGTTCTGCCAGAAATTTTCATCAGTTATTGTCTTGTCTTGCTTTGGGTATTTCCTCATAGTGTGATATTTTAAACTATTTCTAACATTGGGCAAGTGTAGTTCTGTAACAATAGCTGTGTAGCCAAGTTCAATATGGTCCCTCACCAAGGGAAAGTATCTCTTCTTTCCCCTCCTGTCTTTTTTTTTATTATTATTATTAATTTTTAGTGTATTACATTAGTAGGGGCCATCTTAAGGGCTTTGTTCCAAAGACATAAACATCTTACACATGACTCAGCACCATCAAGGTCAACTTCTTCACATTTTAACACTGCCTATTTTAAACCCTGATGTATTGCTACAAAAGTCCAGCAAGCTATTTCAATTTTATATGTAAATCAAATTAGATTTGTTTTGCCTCCTGGTGTTATTTCACCACTATTTAAATTGGTAAGAGAACTGTGTAGAACAGAAGTGTCACGGGAGTCAATTTTTAGAACACTTAAGCTAAACTTTGGGTTGAATGTCATTCTATCTGCAGATAATTTTGTAGGTTCGAGGGGGTTGTTCTGAATTTTGAAATATTTAAATACTCCATGAAACAGTTTTACTTGTCTCCACCAAGTAACTGCGAGGCAAACTGCCAGAGTTTATTGTACTCATCATTTGTCTCTACAGTTGGTGAGGAAACAAAGACATTCTGCCATATTAATGGGGAAACATCTGCCCTTCAAAAGAGAGAAGTCTGATTAAATAAAAGAGAATAACTTATATTGTCAGTATGAGAAAGAGTGTGGAATAATTAGTGGGAAATTATAGGTCAGGTGTAGGGTTTCTGTGACATTTTTGGTCCCTTTTATTAATCCTGCCAGTTTTTGCCAAAATGTAGACATAGATAAGAACTTCAGTTTAAACTCTCAGTATTAGCTAGTCCTGCCAAAGACATCTGAAAGATTCCAAACTAAACAATTTAAAAAATAATTTACTATGATCTTTGTAGCAGGATTCCCACTACAAAATGATGAAGTAATACCTTTTTTTCCCTCCAGAGTCACAAGAGCAAAAAAAACCCTTTTCCCTCAAATACTGTATTATGCAAGACAAAATGAATTAAGTGCATGTTTATGATAATTGTGTTATTCATTTTACTTAGAAGTGGAGAGGTGATGGAATAAGAAACAAATATTTTGAATAGATGTTTTCATAGAGGAAATGAAAACAGTGCTGAGTGTATGAATAAGTCATGTAAAAACAGTTCAGACACTTATTTTGGACATACATAGCCTTATTTTGCCTAATCTGAATATTAGGTATGTCTTTTGCATATATTGTGCCCTGAATATGTCGTCAAAAAGCCACCTTCTGAATAAACTTGCTTAAATTATGGATACAAGGACCCGGCATATTTTAAAATGTGCTTTAAAAAGTATGCAGAGTAGAAGTGACACTGAAATGCATTACATGTATCTATTTTATTTGCTTTATTAATTTGTGAAAATTAAGAGATGGCTTCAAAATTTTGTATAATAGTGTTTGGTAGCAAGCAGTAAAATCAGCAAAGGCTTTTCTTTTCACTTTGTTGGTGGTTTTGGAGCCACTTTAGTAATGCAGCTTCTATCAAAAGTGGATGTCCATCACTAGCTTTCCTACTACCATCAACCAGACTGAGCCCATCAGCCTGCGTTATTACTATAAAAAAAGAGGTTGCAGCTTTAGGCATTGAAAATGGGGAGTTTTTTCACTGAATGTTTTTTCACCTATGTACAAATATGTGCAGCCTGGTTTGAAAACCACTTAGGTAGAGAACTGCTTGCCTACACTATTTTGTGAACTTTAATATGAACCAAATTTTTAACAATGTAGTTATAATAATGCAGAAGTCCGCAACACCCGAAGGTAAAAGTAGGTTGATAGTACTAGATCAGCAGGTTAATAGTACTAAGTAGTGTAAAGAGTACAAATACATAGCTGTGGAGTATTTTGAGTATGTCCTTTTGTACAAAGATATTATGGGTGGCACTTCTTTGAAATAAAAGTAGACCTGTCTAACATTATAATTCAGAGTAGTTCATATGTACAAGTTTTTAGCATTCAGATATGCGGATACTTGATTCCTAACAATTACTAAAAAGAAGGCTGAGGTATGTGATTGGTTTAAAAATATAGAAAGCCATAGAAATGTACAAAAAAAGTGATTGCATTATAGTAACTTTGACTGTAAATCACTTACATTTACCTGTAATTTGCAGTCATCCACATCTGGGTTATATTGAGAAAATAATGTCCAGTTATTTTCAAGGTCCAATTTTCAAGGTGGTTTCCTACACCTCTTTCTGTCTCCCTCATCCTGTGGGGTTATCAGTTGACTCTGTTTCCTTGTTGGAAATAGATGCCAGTCTTTCTACTCAGGCGAGTATCCAATGCCTCCTTCTACATAGATGTCCCTTTAAACTTCAACCTTATAGTATATAAGGCTTAAAGCATTTCTTAAGTATTACTTGCCTTGACACCAGATTTCACAGTTCTGTATTTAAATTCAAATCCATTCTGCTGATCTAGCTGATAAACCTTTATTCCTTCAAAAGACTTCTCACACCTGGTTTTATCTTTGGCATAAAATAATGGTATGATAAAATGACTTAACAGCAATCTGGGCTGTTAAACTTCAGCAATTTCTGTTGTTATAGATATGGATTGCATTTGTTTTATTTTTAATTCTTTGTTGTGTTATTGGTGTTTGATATAAGGATGTGTTCCCAATAATTTCTTATGAAGCCTGCATAAGTATGCAAAAGAAATTCATAAAAACTTGACAAAAGCCTAATCCAATGTTATATCTAAATAAGTCATTCCTGGCCCAAATATGTATACAATTCTTCAGTACAATTTTGGTCTTTATACTTGGTGTTTATACTGTTCATGAAATTAGAAGAAAACTTTCTAGTCTTTTATTTCTATAGCAGCCTGAGATTGTTTAAATTGCTTTATGTGGATTGTTCTATTGGGGTTCTCCATTGCTCCAACCATTTAAGCAGACCAAGACAGTTTGGCTATAATCTTACCTAGAAGAAAAGCGGAATATAAACGCCTGTTCTGCTAGTTCAGAGATTAGTCAAAACAGAATAGGATTAGCAAAATACTTTTTCCACAGTCCTATGTTACAAATTCATATAATTAGGTGTGAGCTCCTACATCCCTGTGAATGTGCATGCTAGGAAGGTATTTAGTTGCCCAATAGCATGTTGTATCCCTTGGTATGTGAAACATGACTTACGTATATATAGACACTGCTGAAGGAGCTTAGTGTTAACTATATATTCAAAATAAAATTAAAATTTCTTTCACATGAATGTTTTGTGTTTTGATCCTGGGTGCATCTTAACACAAATAGAGATGATCATGCAGATACACATACTCAAATTTTAGAAGTTGACAGAATGGCTCACACCTGCATGAGTTACCATATAATATAGAAATCTTTATATAAAACTCTTGGGTTTGATGATACGCCTATATATGCTGAATTACTGATCTGTAATCATTTTGCTGTTCTATAATAAATTGCTACCATAGCAACCTTATAGTGCTGTGGAACAGCAGCTTCCCAGATCTAAGCCAACATGTATTCAGTTACAAATCAATGACGATAATTTAATAAAAAGTTGGTAAAAATCAGTGAAGTTAATCCATTTTTTAATTCAGTTAGAGGTTATCTTTACTGACTATTGCAGTACTAAAGGTATATGTTGTTGAGTTATATATTTTGCACTGTAGCTGTCTTTGTTCTTAGTGTTTATTTAACATATAGAAGGCATTAATTCTAGTCCAGAAGCCCAGCTGAGAGCATCCCACTATGCAGGAAAAGGAGGATGCCATTTTTTGGAACTGAACAACAAAAATCAGAGAAGTGATAAAAGGCATGTTTTTAGCATCCAGGTTAAATATTGTTTTCTCGCCTTCCCACATGCATTAAATTTCAGTTGTCAGTTTATTGCTTTGCTGTGGATGTCTGTTAGAGTAAGAATTAAAGTCAACGATTGTTCTTGAAAGTTAAGCTTTTTCCTTTCGTGGAAGTTATTTTTTCTCAAAAAATGAGACTGGTGGTGGCAGACACATTAGGCACAGCCACCTAGGCCATAATGCTGGTGCAGAATATTTTTCATAGATTCCATACTTTTCATGAATCTATATTTTGTCTGCTTATCGATTGGTTGACTATTCTGAGATCAGTACCAAATATGACACGTATGATACTTTTTAAAGAGAAAATCTGTCTTTTGGAATAGACCTTAGGAGGAGGTAGTAGTGGGATGTTTTGGATTGGTTTTCTTAAAGTGATTTGCATCTACAAATTCCAAATTTCCGAGGAGTTCAGCTTCCATTTGTACAGACCTAAAGGAACAGGCTATATTTACAAGTACTTGGTAGCTCTTAAAAGCAATGAAATATGATGGCTACTTCATATTGCAGCTTTCTAATGTTTTTATCAGAAAAGTTGAATAGATATTTTTTAAGATTCTGACTAACAATTGAATTTAAAAGTCTTACACAATTTACAATATAGACAGCCACTGAAGATACTGCAAATAAACAGTAAACAATGTTAACCTATACATTCCTGAATACTTTATGCAAGCACATAGTATATGAAAATCCATTACAAAATTGGCTATTTCTGCTAGGAGCACGTAGGTGTCCCTCTTAACATAAGCATACAGCACATCAAAGTAAAGACCAAAATATACTCTATATGTTATTTTGAAATAGCAAACTCTTAATGAATTTGCCTTGTCTCTAACTTGAAGTCAAAATATAATTGTAGGATTCTATTTGAATCTGTTGTGGAAAGGAAGAAACAAATAGAAACATTTCCCATTCTTCTCTGATTTTATGAGAGTTACTGCTTTCATTTACTTAAAATTGCAGGTACTTCAGATAAACTGTGCTCTTAACTTTTGATGTCATATCCATGCAATGCATTATGTAATCTTTTGTTTCCATGGGTTTATGATAGGGGTGGTTGGGTTTTTCCTTGTGCTTCCCATGGTTCCTTCTGTTTATGATTTCTTTTGCACATATGCGTATCATTGCTCACAGCGTATTCATACCAAACCTATTTAGATGGTCTTTTCTACGCATCTAGGACTGAATTGAGATAGCTCTATTATTATTGTTTAAAATAAAGTCAGCAGAAAAGTGTTAAGTGATCACTAAATAGGCTGTGCCAAAATAACTGTGATCTTGTCAACACTAGTAATAATTTTCTACAAGCACTCCATAGTAATGCAAATATTGAAATTATTTTTAAAATAACCATAATGGAGGTTGAAGGAGAAATGACAAAATTTAGCATAATGTCATATATTCTTACATATACCTTGCAATATACCTTGTGCCTACTCTGCTAATTAGCTTTTCCTTATTTCCATGGGTTTGTGGGGAGAAGTGAGGGCACATCTGCTAGAAGAACAGTAGGCTCGGAGTGTGAGTTATCATGCCCACACATACTGCTGCTGATCCCACTTCATCCCACTAACTGCTGTATTTTCATTATAAGCTTGGATTCTGTTTCCCTCTTTATTACAAGGATGTTACAGTTCTTTATTCTTCACTGACAGCTGGCAACAGGTAATGCTGGCTGTTATTTTGTTCACTCTAGTCAAGCACATTCATTTCCAAATATAACCATGTTTTGTTTGCTGTATTTTGTTCTTGGTGTGGTTGAATGCCATCCTTGGAAAGATGTGCATTGAGCTAGTATTGAATAAGTGGCTTGCCTTCGGCATTCATGAGTAAATTCTGTAGTTTTTGTTTCAAGGCTTTGACATGTCATCAAGTGTAAATCTATTCTAATGCCAAAATCCCTCTTGATGTCTGATGCCAATCAGTAGCTTTTCATCTTGAAAAAGGTAGTGAATAATTTGCCCTGTGGATATTACACAGATACCATATATGGCAAGAAGCAAAGAGAGGGGAATCCCATACCCATTTTTTAAATTCAAATAATCATGTTCAACCAGTTTGCTTTCCTAAATACCATTGGTAGTCTGGTACATTTTCTCGCTTTCAAGTGAATATTGAATACTTGTCTAATTTGCATATTTTCGATGTGTGGAAACAATATGCTCTTTCTGCTGCAGTATTTTATTTCATGAGCAGTAGCAAACATGCTGAAATATGTGAATTATATTACATTTGTTATTTTAATAGGAAGCTCAAATCTTTTACCTCCTTCAGCTTCATTAGTGGTTTTTTAATAAAAAAAAAATAAAAGAACAAAAAGGCATTTACTATATAGGAAGGTCAACATTTTCTTTGTGAGCGCAGTTTGCACCCATGATTTTGAATTTCAATGAACTGTAAGCCCTAAGAGTGTTGAATTAAAGGCATAAAACACTGTAGTTCACTCACAAGCTCAAAAGTATGTAATTTCTTTCCTTAGAAAGGAAGCCTACTGAAAACCTAATGAATGTGTTTATATAGTTGAATGGCACTCATATAGTTTATACTCAGAATAAAGAAGCAATAGAGCTTTGTATTTAACTCCTTTTCAGTCTGAAATATTACAGGATTTTAGGGTGCACGGGGACTATTGTGACTGTCTAATCTGACCTCCTGTGTAATACAGGTCATAGTACTTTGCACAGTAATTCCTGCATCGGGGCCGGTAAATTCTTCAGCTGTAGTGAACATTTTGTACTGAGTTTGATTGGTTTAAGCTGCCACCTTATCCTAAATCTCATATTAGTAATATTAGTAATGCCAATACTGTGAGGTATTTTCCTTATCATTTGTAATAACGTTGAACCTTTCACCCAAAGTCACTCAAAACAGCTTGCATGCCTTAATTAAACTTTAAGATATCATTATTTTAAAATGACAAGTCATGTGTATCATTTCCAGTGTAGTTGCTCAGGAATAGAATTTAAACTCGTAATCTTTTGGTTTAACTAATAAATCATAAAAGCACTCATTAGCTGATTCACTAACCAGTGATGATTTTAGGCTGAAAAATCTAATCATAATTATAGCAAGTTAATTTTGTCATGTTTAAGAATTACTTAAAGTTACAGTGAACCCAAACTGATATTTAAAGATATTTGGGTTCAAGTTCTCATTCTGAAATCCTCAGGCGTGCTGCATGACCTACTGCTGGGCATGAACGGACTGCCTTCATGCATAAGAGATCCCAAAGAACTTGAACAACTATGTTTATACAGGAAATCATCCATGTATTATTTAATTGCAGCCTTCATTCACGAATGAAATACAATAGATGTCTAAGCCCTCAAAATTAAAATTTTATTTTGGAAAAATATAAAAACTGTTTTGTCCAAATGAAATATCTGTAAGCGTTAAGGAAGGCAAAGATTAATTAATTATCAAGGATAGGATTTTGCTAGATCAGGGTTAATAGCTGACCTCTTCAGAAATGGACTCTTTAATACCCTGTGACAGTTGAACTCTAAATCTTGTATCTCATCTAAAAGATCCAGTGGTTGGACAAATAATCTGACACCTAACTACTGAAAAGTAGCCAAACAACATATTCCATTTTCCATTCAGCTTTCTTCCCTGTGGTAAATTGGTCACCTGCTTTCAGTTAATGTCAAGATATTGTCAGTGTTTGTTACAGTTTTGGTGTCTATATAGACAGAGATGGATTTAGCAATGGGGCAATGACAATAGCATAAATTAAAACTACTGTATTCTAAATCCGGTCTCTCCGGTAATAATCCAATGCTATAGATTTCAATGCTATAGATTTATAGGAAGCAATATGGAATCTCTCTCTCCACTGAAATATTTCACTATAATACTGTCTTGATGTTTTTAATAGTATTTGTAATGGTATAGTCAAGTAGGGGCCAATGAGCCAGAAGGACTGTAACTATACAAATACAGCAAGCAGACATTCTTTGCTCTATCCAGACAGCACCTGGCAGAGAAGAAACACATAACATCCAAATAAAAACTAAAGAAATTGACACCACCAATTGTCATATTAACGCCATGATTAATATTGTGCTGGGTTTATTTGGAAGGAGAGGAACTTAAAGGATTAGCTAAATTAAGACAAAGCCAGGAAAAAAAGCATTAAGCACAAAAAGATGCTGGCAGCGGGGCAACAGGGAAGGTAACAGAGATGTTAAGTGAAAATGAAGTAGGGACCAAGAAAGGGAGAAGGTTGGAGCAAACGGCATGAGGCAGAAGAATGCAGGGCAAACGTACAAGAAGTTTTCTTATTGTCTGAATCTCCCTACTTTGGCTGCTCCTGCATCTTTTCCTGCAGTTTCGAGGTCTAGCTAGGTCTGACTAGTTTATTCATCCCTTTTTGCTCTCCTATCTTGGGTCCTTGTGCTGTGGAGTATACACGGATCTAGCAAAAACAGGCTCTGGTTTGGCTGCTTCTGCTAAAATCCAGGCTACTCATTTCTGGGGAAAGTTGGCGGGGGGGTGCGTTTTGTGAAGGCTTTGCAACTCTGAATATATTTGTGGCTGTGGGTAGGAAGCATTACCTCCTCTCTGCTCGGCTTCCAGTCACAGGAGTTCTCAGTACGCTGAAGAATGCAGTTCCGGCTCTGTACCCAAAAAGTAATTACAAAAGTAATTACAAAAGTAATGTTTCTCATGTCTAGTGAAAGTAAAATAGAGGAATATGGGCTCCGCCGTGGATTGGACTTGGTGCCCTGGGTTTGGAAGGGTTTTGGCAAGAAAACATTTCTTCACTGCTGTATTAAAATTATGGTTGAATCCTCGATCAAGGCTGTACCTAACTTTCCATTCTTGTGGCAAGCTACTGAAAATTTAATAGGAAAGCAAGTCTGACATTAGCCAAATTCCTTCAACTTGCTTTAGCCCTGTAAGCCAGGGATCTTTCATGCTGTTAGTAACGTGTTAAAGTAGCTTTTCCATTTAGCTTCATAAATTTTTCCATACTATTTTCTTTTTGAGAAAGGAATCTGTGACGAAGATGCTAACTTCCAGTCGGCATCTTTGCTTGCAGCAAAACTTCTGTTTAAAAAGTATATTGAGCTGTAGAAGGCTACTTCAGTGAAGATAAACTGTGTGGCAGGTGACCTACGACTTTTGCACTACAGAACTCAAGCATGTTGACAGCGGTTAAAATGCTAGATGATCTTAGCTTTACCATCCGTTTTGCCAAAAACCAGAGTAAGTTAGATTGGGCAGAAGTCTGGGTTTCTGCCAGTGTCTCGCTGGTGATCATACAAGAGATCTCTGTCACTGTACAGGAGAAACTGGGGTTTCTCACTCCTGTCTTAGTTACTGGGCCATTCTCTATTGGAATAACTTACTGAATAGATTTGTCAGCGAACAATGTAGGTGTGTGTGAAAAGTGAACAGGGTGATAGTGATTAGGGTCCAAACAAGGAAAATAAATTACCTAAATAAAGGTGTCTGCGATGAGCTACAGGCACAAATAGTGAATGTAGGAAAAAGAATGTCCAGAGGTGATAGTTTTTGTAGTGAAAAGGTAGATTACATAGAGCAGGAGTTATGTTAAGAATGAACTATTAGATCTCCATGGGCTGGAAGGTTTTTTTACAAGGTTAGCTTAAATTTAAATATATATTAATCTAGTTCCCACCATCATATAAAATAATTTGATAGATAACAGTTACGTAACTACTTGTTTTTTAACTTATTTTTAACATTTGATCGTCAAATAGATCTACTCTCTTCAGGCCAAAGGTCAGAGTTAAAATACAGATTACCACTTGCAATCACAGAACCATAGAATTGTCTAGATTGGAAGGGACCTTTACAATCAGGCTTGGGCTCTCAAAAGACCTCACCTCGCATTGCTAAGTGACTGATGAAGCTGAAACTGAGCGTGGACATAATCTGAAATCTGGATGTAAATGTTTTGTTTGGATTCTTTATTTTTCCCCTGTACCACTGCAGGAAAAGGACATATGCTATGAAAGCCTGTGGTCTCCAGTAACACTGCTCGGCTGCTAAAACCAATTATAGGGAATGGTTGCTGGGCAATCAGGCATCAAGTAAACTGAGATCCCTTAGCTTTCCCATACTTATCTTGATTAATGATTTAGCTAGTCATAAAATACAGTGTATTTGTAATTTAGATAGAATACTTAATGTTTTTCAGGGGAAATAAAAAATGTATCTCGTCTGTAACAGCCTTTCTTCTGGTTGAAATAGGCTGTAATTAATATTATAAATAAAATTAAATTGATATAAATCTCTAGTATTTTTTAATTGCAAAAGATTCTAGATTTACCATGACAATTAATACAGAAAGTATCAAACTTGTCATCATTTACAGTTCTTTCAGGTGACCCTTTATGAATATTTTTTTGCAAAAACAAGTTACCAGCTTCTCAGTTATTTGTTTTCAGCAATAATAAGGTCTGATCCAACTTTGATTATCATTCACAGAAGGCTTTCCATGTACTTGTGTAGCACAAAAATTGGGGTCCAAATGCTGTTCAGAAAAGCCAAGCTATAATGTTACAGAAAATATTTATTACATTTCTTTTCTTCTTTGGTTTAGTCACTTACTATCTAAGTATTTTGTTTTTATGGAGCAGTTTCTTTCAAACTGAGCAAAGACATTCTTTCAAAATAAATAGTAACATACCAAGGTAATACCTTTGGTATTCCATCTGAACAAATGTAAAAGGCATAGCCAAAACTGTCCTTACCAAGTTCTATAAATATACTAAAAGATAGAAGAATGGTAACCACATACATGAGACACAAATTGCCTTCAAAGTGTCCATGTGAATTTTCCCACAAAAATATGAAAGTGACATTCATTCACAATGTCAGAAGAATATTATTTTTATGCTTTGGCTCTACAGGCTTAACACATGCACTAACTTCTTCATGATTTGTTCTATCTTAGGGCTATTTTCAGTGTAATCTTTTTATGGGGCTATATTACGTATAAAAATACAGTTTTCTTGACATAAAACGTATGTTCATAGGACCATAAAAATGCTCCTTCCTTTGGGTCCCCAGGACCATTAATAATGTCTAAATTATGAAAAGACAAAACATTTTATTTCGAAGTTGGGAAAAGACTTTCAAGGTTACCTCTTGGTTTAAGTTATTTGTTCTTCTTCAAGACCAAGAACAAAGTTTAGCTAGTGCTTAGCTTAGCTAGATAAGTGTAGCTGGATACATTCATACCATTGCAAGGATGCTACACCTACATAATGCAAAGAGATAGAAGTGTGTGTATGTGCATATACACTCTTTTCATTACCTTGAAGAAAATAGGAAGATTAACTACTTTAAATCATTCAATTTTAGGTCTTTTATAAACTTATGAGAATTTGATGTTTGTTTACCAACTTCCTTAAAAAATGGCAGACGTTTTGCAAGCACATTTTAAGACAAAGTCTTTCTTGTGAAATAATTGCAACTGAAGTAGACAACACGCTGAAGAAAAATGAGAAATGGAAAATTACAAAAACAAGTAGGCACCAATTTGAATATATTTGTTAATAATTTTTTTTTGCACAGTTAAGTACTAAAAAGTTAAAAACCCCTAGTGATTAATTCATTGTATCCTACACAGAGGACAGGCATTTACTGAGCATCTTTAAAAACTCATATTTTATTTATTGAGTATATAACAAGCTCTCAAACAGGTAGTAGTAGAACTACTTGATAGCTTTCAGACAGGTAGAAGTAGCACTGAGTTTGAAGATCAGTAAAGAGCAATTCCTTTTTGTAAGAGATTAAGTTCTGCCTTTGATTTTGTATGGCACCAGAAGAAAAGAAATACACATTTGATTGTTATAGTTGCTCCATAATTTCATGCAAGGATTTTTTCATTTGACGTGCATCAAATGAAATCTACTACTAGCTTAGGAATAAATTCCATCCTATTATTTCATATTTTCATTTTTCTCCATTATTAACCAAAGCAGTTGGCTAAGATTGTTTCAGCTAAGAGGAAAAATCAGTAATGAAGTCAGGAGTTTCTCAGTAATCTTGTTTAATTGATAACAAAATGACAGTGTCTTCTTAAATTCTGCTTTCTGGGGGAAAAAAAAAATAGAAACTGTGCCTTCTTTATAAATAAATTGGTTTTGGTTTGCATCAAAGGAACACCTGAATTCTGTGCTCATTTTACCTCCTGAGGCACCATATCAAGACCACTCATATATCTACCTGCTTATAGTGAAAAGGGGAGTGTTATTTAATGAATACTTTATTCAGTGAACATGATCTAAGAAACAGACAACAAAAGCTGTGCTGAGCTATGTCAGAGTTAAGGATTGTGTACTTATCTTCAAGAGATTGCAGAGAAAATGTATTCTTCTTTAGCTTTTGACTTAAAGCGGGGCAGCTGCAGAACCTGTTTCATCCTATTTTAATGATTGTTCCATTCCATTGCCTGGAAATAAGACTTTGCCATTCTATTTGGCATTAGGAGGCTTTTCCTATCAGCTGGATGATCTTCCTCTCTCTCTGCTACTACATAACTAGATAGTTGGGATTCATGGCCTCAGAGATCCTACCCCATTCCTGCCACAAGCCTGTGAGTCTCTCAGTGCAAGTCCCTCTGTCACTGGAATAATCTGGCCTTAATGACACTTTCATTGGTGTCTTGCATTAAAGATGGTTCCCAAAATGGGCAATGACTGCAGGCAGAAGTACCAGTAAACTGTCCTCCCGACAGCTGAGGTTTTTGCGAGAGCTGGCCAGTTGTATAACTTTTTCCAGTTTTGTTTGTCAATCTGCATTATACAATATGTGAATTTAGTAAAAGAAATTTTAAGCAGAAAGGACTGCAGGTTGTTTTTTTAAAATGTATTTTTTTGTATATGGAGTTCAGCATAGTGAGAATGATAAATATTTTTAAATAGCTTGAATTTTATTTTTACAATAACAGTTTATAAAAAGAGAGAAAGCATACTGTAAATTAAACTCCTACATATACACTACTGAAATTCTCTGCTTGTAGAGCTTTCATCTAGTTTATGTCTTCTCAAAGATGTCTTGAAGTTCTGCAAATAAAACAACATCCTTTAACAAGAATTAAATCATAACAGGCAAAGAAATACTTTAAATATTACCATTCATGTTCATATTCTTAGAGAAATGGTGTCTGAAACTGGCTTCTTACACAGAAAGCATTTTCTGCACCTTGTAGTGTCAAAATGCAACAACTAAAATAATGATTTGATTTTATACACAGGCCAGTAAATAATCTGTAGCTATATTTCTGCTGTGTTCTCAAATCTCCTATTAGTTCTTTTGATTATGTCCATCTTTTTTGCTCATTTGTTATACTTGAAGTGAAGAAAAAGCAAATGAAACCAAATCCTTTCCTTGAGCAGAAGCTAGTGTTATTGTTCTTGTCTGTCACTCAATATGAGAAATGAATAACTTCCTTCTACCATTAAAGTGACTTTCAACTAATTGCTTGGCAGAAATTTATGAACAGGGTGAAAGCCACAAGCTAGCTTTGTGTCATACAGATTCGATGTTTCCTGGAAAAAGAGTGAAAATACTGCTAAAAAGGCAAACAAAAACGTGATTTCATGATTTTTTTTTTTTTGCTGCATTTATAAAAACCCATATTTTAATACACGTACACAGAAAATTCTGAATTGGAAAAAATAATAATAAAGACATTTTGACTAGCAACAGAGAGATGGTATTATCATTTCTGATGTTCAGTATTTTATTTTAGTGGGACGAATTAGATGAGCATTTAATGAACTTAAATAATGTTTATGTCTCCTTTTAATGAGACAGGTATCATAATTTCATTATTCTTTGTGTAATTTCCAGTTCCTTTCATTTTTATGACTTTCTTGTTAGAACAAAAATTTTAAAAAAACTTTATGAAGTAGCCTAACTAGCTGATAGACTTCAGATTCATTCCATTCGCTTGCTTTGGTTTTTTGTGCAATTGAATAAATCTGGTTTTCTCTGTTCAAATTTCTGTGAGAGTTTCCTCACAAGACAGATCTTTCAATATAATCCCATAAGAGTAGTTCTCGTGTTCACCTTGAAGGAAAGTGAATCAGTAGGAGGCTGGTCTGGAAAACTTTAGCTGTCAGTTCAGCTTCCTAGTAAAACCTCTGCAGACACTCAACCTGTTTCTGTGTCTGGTTGTCCTAAAATACAGACTGTTCTTTCTGCTGGTCTAACCTGAAGTCAGCAGGTAAAATCTAGATTTAAAAAAAAAAAGTCCAAGTGAAATGTCAAAAAACCATAAGAGACATTCATCAGTGAGATCAATAAGGCTCCTCCTGTTGCCTGATAAAAGAAGATACAACTGCTCTGCCCGTTGCATTCTTCAGCAATCTTCAGTGAGTAAAGATCTAGAAATTTACCACCCAAAGTAACTCCATTTGTACATAGAAACATTGTTTGGTTTGCATTTCTTTTGCATCCTCAAATTAATGTAATATGAAAGAGTCATATGAAAAACAAATGATAATTCACCACATTCTAATAACTCATTTTCTTTTTGGAAAAGACTGACAAGAGCGTGGAAAACAAATCTGAGTGATTACGTGTAGAAGAAGAAATACCTCAGGAATAAAGGATTCCTAAAAGTAGCTGTTGAAAGATTCGGGTCTTACAAAATATACTAATGTAGATGAGGATAAAAAAGACTGAAGGATAGTTCAAGAATTTCTGTTTCATTTTCCAAAGTATATTTTCAGCCTCCAGGCTAAGATACTCTGTCCTGTAGATGGGGGTTTTATCTTACTTGTTTAGGCTATAAAGTGTGACAGTACGTCCTTTTTGGCTGAAAGAAGCAAAATAAGGAAAAAATGAGGTTTTTTCCTTCCTAGTGTTCTTAGGATGTCTTTTTAACAGGGAATATGTTTTCTGGATTCAATATCAAATTTTTTGTCATAAAATATGGAAATGTACAGGTGCCATTTTGATGATGGAGACCCAAGGAAGCAACCCACGGTACTATGTGCCAATCCGTAGAGCAGAGGCTTGGAAAAAAAGATCGTTGTCAATTTGTTTAAAAGTGAAGAACAACTTTCTCTCCAAAGCTTGCCTCTTTTCCTGAATGTTCACAGGGATGTAGCCTTTAATATATTTATGTACAGCAGCCATCTTCCCAACTAGTTCCACATCTTAAAAATAAATTCTGTGCTATTTAGTAGGTTCATTAGTGAGAACAGGTAAATTTGCAATTGAAGTATTAGAATATACTTTACATGTTTCAAAAATGCTTTGCGTTCAATTCTGAGCAAGGGAAAAGCCATGGATGGTGATATCAACTTTTTTTGTTTTGTTTTGTTTTAGGATTGGTGCTTATTTTCCCTTTTTACTTCTTCATGGGAGTTTCCTCTTCTTACCTAAAAGGCCAATATCTCCAAAAATTTTTGCTGTTTTCAGATGTCCTGTGAAAGTAGATTTTCTTGGAGAAAGAGGCAGTCCTTTTTGAACTGGCAGGCTTCATCTTTCCTGTCACATCCAATAGATACCTCTTGATATGTTAAATAGACCTTGAGGTCCCAACATGGCACTGACATCCCCAAGCATATCTCCTCATCTTGTAGATCTCTTTGAGCGTAGTCAGTGGCTTTCTTCTGAAATCAATGGTCATTTCCGGTCTAAAGTTTTTAAATCTATTTACTGTTGGTGTCTGTTTTTAAGTGATTGATACATGCTAAAAATGGTAAAAGTGTAAAGGAGGAAGAAATACAGCAGTCTCTGATTAGTAAGTCGCTGACTTCAAAAATGCAAAGTTAGAGGAGCGTGTAAGCTGAAGATTACTGCATAAATGCTTGCTGTTAATAGGGATGTGCAAATCTTGCAACCTATTTACTGTACTTTTTTCCTTTTGACTTCTTTCTTCTGACTTGACTTTCTTGACTATCTTTTTGATTTCTTCTGACATATATGAGTGTAGTTTGAAAATGAGAGGTTTAACTAAAATATAGTGCCAACTCTTAAAAGAGTGAAATCTATAGTATGTTATTTGTGAAGGTTTTTTTTATTAGCTAGGCAATAATTGAGTATTTGTTTGAAACAGTAGGTTTCTTAATGTCTTCTCCATAACTTGGAGTTAGCCTTGTTTTCTGCAAGTTCTGCTACCCTTAACACACTGGAGAAAAAGGAAAGAATGACCCAAGATAAACATGTGAAAACTTTGTCAGGTTAGGAGCTCCAGCATTTGGCAGTGCATGCCCTACTTAGCAATGTCTCACTGTGTATGTGATAAGATTGTTTTAGGCTCTTCATGACTCACTACTCACTTTTTCAAAGCTTCAGATATTTATGTTATACCAAGAGGGAGGAAAAGTCCTACATAATTAGCTCTGTTTACTTCGATTAATAATTTTACTCATATACTAAGTGAAAAGTTCTGCTTGCTTTGATTAATAATTTTACCTATATACTACGTGAAAGTATTTTTCCTGAGGTGACATAGCTAGAGCAAAATATTTCCTTTTTCATGTCCAGTTTGTTTAACTTCTATTAAGAAGGATGTTCTTTTTCCAGCAATTACTCCATCTCTTACTTTTTTCAGTTCCTAGTAAGAAAGTACTACATAATTCTGGAGTCTATACACTGACAAGCATAACTTATTTTACTAAAAATAGTAAGTTGGAATTTTTTACCTGGACTCAACTATTTAGCAAGAGTTCTGCCAAAGTTTATAAGGAAGTTCAGGGCTGGAATGCAAAGCAGGAAGGTGGGGGGTGAACTGGATTTTTAATGCTGATATTTAGTTGGAAGGTTAACTTTTTTTAACCTGATATTCTATATAGAACCTGGCAGTTATTTTTAAAGTGACAGATTTTTGGCAACTACCTGTTGTTTCTGAGGCTATAACACATAATAGTAACAGAGAAGGAATGATTCTTTCAGAAGTAGGATCCTCTAACAAACTCAAATAAAATAAACATGCTGTTTGCTTCAGTAAAATTAGTTTAAATTCCAAAATCAGGCTTTCGGTTATTATGTAGTACTCATGAAAATATTCTTCTCTTTTGTTTTTATTATAAACAAGTTGATCTATTCTTGAATGGAGTCCAACCCTTCCAGCAGAGTTTTTCTCCTAGTAATACTTTTGGGTGCAAGTTGTATTTTCCCTGAGTAACTCATCTAGCTTGTAATCATGAATGACTTTGTAGAATTTACAGAGCTACTTTTAAAAATAGAAAAATTAAGTCTTGGCATTACCCACACAGCTTTCAGGATTGCAAAGAAGGTATAAACATGTGATGTAATTCTCACAGTTTGGCTGAGTTGAACTATATATACACGTTAGGGTGCACGGACCTTTATAATTTTAGATTTGCTTATAAAGTAGTAAATGAATGCATTATCTAAAATGCATTGTGCACTATAATTGTGCTGTGGTTAGTTCACATTAAGTTTCAATTAGACAAGAATGTGACAGGAGCGTTTAATTAGTCAATAAATATCTGTCGCTGGAAGTTGACAACCTGGAAAGTAGTCTGCTTTGGCGGTTGTTATCCAGCACAAGTTCTGTCAGGCAGTATGTGTCATTAGATGTTGTGCAAGACCTCACCTTAAACTGGAACACTTCAGAGCAAATGATTTTAACTTTGATTCTCATTCTGCTGTTAACGATATGTTGACAAGAAGGGTGGAATTTCTTAATAAGAAAAAATAAAATTATAAAAGTCTTAAGTAACAAGCGGTCTGTGTTGTCGATGTCATATTATGTAACGTATCAAACTGTCTTTTTTTTTCCCTATGTGTGATGTGTGATATGCTTAAGACTTAATCACCCAAAGTTGTTAAGTAGAAATTAATTAAAAGTGTGCAATGATGTGTTTCTTAGAAATAATTGGTGTGATTAAAAATCCAACTTTAATAGCACAATGGCATCAAAAAGTTCTTCATTCATTTTCCTTATATATATATTTTTTTAAAATTAACAATACTGGTTTTTAAAACTACATTGCATTAATTTAGATAATTACATATTCCTTCTGAAAAAATATTAGTGCCTGCATATTTTCCGTCTTGCATGTACATAATTACAGTCATATGAAATAAAGTTAGAAACACACGACCTCTTCAGAAGTAAGGTTTTTAGTAATAGATCTTGATTCTTAAATCTGTGCTTTCTCAGTTCATGAGTAGTGGGAACTCCCCTAGGTAAAATTTTAAAAAATAAGCATTGACTGTAACTGTCTTTTCCTTTTTTGTTTATATTTGTTGAAGAGCTACCCTGGTATCTGTTTAAAGACACATGCTATAACAGTCGTATTTAATGTTGAAGTATATTGTCAGTGTGCTTTGTGGTTTTTCAATGATAAGTTGTAGTTGTGGGTTTGCTTTTTGGGTTTTTTACGTGAGTGGAGATGCCTTTGCCTCACGGGCTTTGCATGCAACGTATTGTACCTTTTGGAAATGCACTTTTGAAGTGCTGAT
Organism: Calidris pugnax; assembly: GCF_001431845.1. Taxonomy (NCBI): domain Eukaryota; kingdom Metazoa; phylum Chordata; class Aves; order Charadriiformes; family Scolopacidae; genus Calidris; species Calidris pugnax. The sequence goes on from NW_015090909.1 coordinate 1,396,548, forward strand.
CTCTAGTGGGGATTGCTTTGTCCGTGTTGCCTAATTCTCCTTAGGTAAGCAGTCTGGTGGCTTCAGGAACTGGACCACGTATGTTGTAGGACACCTTGGAGAGGTGCTGGTGGTATTCAGGAGAAGCATGACTGCTCTGGGGGTGAGGTGCACTCAGCTTTAGCAAGTGCTAGAAAACATTTGTCTGGTCGGAGCTGTCTAAAGCCCAGGGCAGCAGTTCCCAGAGCCATCAATGACTGAAACTACAATACATCTCTGACTCTGCACCAAATTCACCTGTTCTGGAAGGGGCCATTGCCATGGCCATAAGGATATGGAACTAGTTATCCTTTTACTCTTCTCACCAATAATTGTGGCTGTTACTGGCCCTGGAATGGAAAGAAGAAAGCTAGCAGAGGAGAAGGAGGCAAGGCTGAAATTGCTTGAAACTCTCTATAACTTATGGAGTTTCTTTGCCTATAAGGGTTTTGAACTTGACAATCACATGCATCTTTCACTGGTGTGATCTTTTATTTACCCTGATAGATAATGACACTTTTTAGGAACTTCATCCTCTTCTCCTCATCAGACCCCTTCTATAGAAGTTGAGGAATAAAAGAGGCCAAGAGGAAATAGTTGGCTGTTTTCCTCCCCCCTGAAGGATGCTCTTAAGGAGGGTGTAGCATCAAATGGGATAAAACAGCAATGCATTTATAAAGAGGGTGTTGGAGGACTAAGAAGAGGTTAGTGAATGGGGATGTACTGGAGTGAAATCACTAAACAGAAAATTTAGCATTACAGTGAAGTGACAAGAATGGAAAGTCATCGCTGTTGTAGGTGAAAGCATTAACTTAGAGCTAGAAAAACTATCATGAAGAATAAGGAGAAGCAGTTAGATAATTAAAAATGGAGAACTGAGACCTAAACTAGTATCAATGAAATGTTTCTCACGGAAGCTACATACAGAAGATTCATTCCTTTTACATCTCTGAAGAAAATGAGACAAATGTTGTGCACCAGAACTCAAGGGAAAAATGCATCAGTTATCATCTGTACATGGAGGAAATCCTTTCCTGCATTTATTCCTGCAGCTGAGTTAGTTCAGGAGACTGTTTCTAAGACTTTTCTAGATTTCTGTTGCCATAGTAAAATCTAGTTCTAGCTGCTAATGAAACTGTCGGGCCAACTTCCTCCTAGAAAACCCATTATCCCACAAATGAACATGAGATTAACCCCCTGATAAGTAACACCAAGATATTTCTTTAGCCTTCCCTGCCCTTTGCTGAGTATGGATCAGAAGATCTGACAAAAGGAAAGGTATTCTCCTGGTAACAATCACTTCCACTCATGTTACAGAAAGCTCAGAAGAGCAATACACCTACTTTCCCAGCAATAAGCTCTTTTAAAAAGACTCATGCAATTTTCCTCACAATACTGACAATTCGAGTTCAATTAGTTAATATCCTGCTCATATTTTTCCACATCCTTGTTCTTCTACCAGTAAGAGACGTTTCTACATGTTAAAAGTTTAAATATTCCCTTGCCATTGTATACAACCACGTCTGTCTGACTTGTTTAACTTGATGCCTAAATGTCAGCTGAAGCTATTATAAGAGATCCAAATATAAGTGTTTTCCTGTTCATATTGTACAAGATTTTCCTTGTCTAGCAACAAGCATCTTTGGCAAGGATGAAAAAAATGTTAAGTCAAATTTGGCCAGTTTTTTATTATCTGAAATGCTTTCTCTTCCAAGAGGTTTGAATGGCTGCTATGCTGAAGCCTACATAATTTTTCTTAAATCAACATTGCCATAGCCAAATTTAGCCTATGATGGTGTAGAATTTATCTGTGAAGTAACCCCAAAGTGTTGTTCTCACCATTTTAATACCATTTACTACTCCATTGAATTTAGATCTATCTATTACTGTCCGTGTTGCAAAGTAGCTGTGTTTCTTAAGATGAAAGAAATGTCAGGTTCTCCATGTTTTTCACAACCCCCTTTTTCCTGTTTGTTTCTGTTGCCCAGTGGGTTGTAATTCTTTTCTCTCTTTTTTGCTTTTTTTTTTTTTTACGCAGCTGGCAGCACTGACAGTAGTTCTTTATTTATCATCCTTTCCCCAGAATTTGAGAATATTTTATCTAGGCTATTCTGTAATTGTTTAACCCAGTAAAGTATAGCATGAGTATATTGCTAATCAATAGGCGCTCATCACTTAGGCGTTAATCCAGTTTGGTGCTAGATCTTCCCTTTCTACTGGAAACCCAGCA
>NW_015090909.1:1403795-1436295 GCF_001431845.1 Calidris pugnax
TTTCTCAATTAAAAATGGTGATTTCCTGCAATTGGTAAGCCAGTCTGATTGATCATAGTGGTGCTTTGAGTGCAGTATCCTGGATCTATAGTACAGAAATATGATCATGGAAGCTATTTCCTACTTTCTGTCTTGTGATTCTTGTGCCTGTGAAAGCCGCCAGCAGTATTGTTCAGTACGTTATTTCCTATGTTTTATGTTGTATCGTATATTTCATTTCAAAAAGCCTTATCATCTTTATCAGTCTGTTCCAAAGATTGCTAAATCTAAGACATTCAGTGAGCTTATAAAGATGATGATTTAATAGGTGAATGTTCTCAGGTAAAAAGGACCGTGCAGGATGCTAGATAGTCTCAGATACAGAGATGTTTGTCAATCAGTACAAAATAGCTACCGTGACATTAATGGCTTTATACCAACTAATGATCGAACACAATCCCTAAAATTTATTCTAATTTAGGAAACAGAGTGTTTCTTAAATGTAATGGCTTCAAAAACGCCATAGAAATGTTTTCTCCTGAATTCACTGGATTACCTACTACAGTTATTGCTAGTTATTGGAGGACACCATTAATTAATTGAGCTCATTTGGATTACCTGGTTTGCTGGGAAAGACAGGCTTAGTAGAAAGGTCAGTAATTTATACCACTACAAAAATTCTTTTGTTCAGCCCAGGAATGACCTAGTTTTGCCTTTTCATTTTTATCTCTATGAAACTCAGAGATGCAGAAAGTAGGGCAGAAGACACTGATGAGACATTTGCCCAAATAATGTGGCCAGTTGCTGTTCGGTTATTAACTAAGTTCTTATTCAAGGAACCAGTTATCAAATTGAAGTGCTGTGGAGTGAGAGAGCACATGTGCAAGCACAATAAACAAAGTTAAGAGTAGATATTCATATAAAAGGATTCACTTACAGTTTGGCTTACTTTTTATCTGATATTATTATTGGTGTGCACATATCTTAAATTGATTGCTTTATGATGTTGAATTAATTTATTGTAGTCTGGTATTGAGATTGGTCGTAGACTGTGGAAGCGACAGTGAAGGATGAAAAAATATTTTTTATAATTATAGCAAACCAAACCATTTCATCTTCTTTCTCTGCATATTTTGAAGTGAAAACTTCTTTGTTTTCTATGTCTCTTGTCAAAAATACGAAGCTTTAATATGCCAGTGCCGTCTATTCAAATGGAAAAAAACATTTAGTTTTTTTTTCTTTAGAGCTTCATCTTTTACCAGCGCTGTGGCTGTCCCCCCTGACAAGTTCCAGCTACATTCAAAATATTCAAATAAGATCATCTGATAAGGCTGCCTGGTCTTTTAGTTTTTTATTTATTTATAGGAAGAAATGTTTAAATGGTATTTAGAAGAAATAATTATACAGGGAGTACAAAATATATTTCTTACCGATATTTCTTCCCTCCCTCCAACCTGTTTTCATGCTCTGGGTCAGGACTTAACAGCTCTCAAGAGTCTCTGGCTGAATAGCAGCAGGCTTCTAAATCTCAAATCAAGTGCTCTTCAAAGCACCTTACATCTCTTGAGATAAAAACTTGAGGCAGGTTTTTCTATATGGCCTATTCATCAAGTATAGTCTACTGAATTGTTGACATTTCTAAACACTAAAGGGATTTTAAAGATCTTATTGCTCTAAAGAGACTTACTTGTAGTGGGGAATAAAGAATAGAAATGAAAAAAATACTGACACATGAAAAGTACGGAACTAAATAACTGCTAGAAACAGCTGTAAAGCAAATAACTATAATTTGACATATAGTTTCTGTACAAAACACATTTTTGATGTAGGAATCTGCTCAAATGTTCAACCCTCCCCCCCAACTTCCAGATAAATAGTAATGCTTATTTTAATCTCAGTTACTCACAGAAGTCTTGCATTTAGTGTGATACCAGTTTCTGTCATTTATATTTAGTATATTTGTTCTGGTTTACACTGAGTCCTACCGTCTTAGAGTAATTTAAAAAGGAATTAGCATGACCTGTCTTTTAACCTTTCCCCAGAAACTTCTTATTCCTTGCTTAAACTTCCTTCAGGGTAGTCAATATGACCACTTGATCACCAGTGCCATTTTTATACTTTTTTGGTATAAGCAATATCACTCACTGAGTAAAAATATGCCACGGTGTGTTTTCGTACCAAAACAGGTTGATCCAATATTACGGATATTAAATTACACTTCAGTGATTTCTGAAGTCTAAGATTATTTGGTAGTAATACTACAAAAGGCTTTGTTAGCTGGAGTTTTAAACTGTAGCCCTCATGAGTCATGGGGGATTAGTATTGAAAATGAGAGATATTTAAAATATGAATTGTGTCCACATCTTCACCTGTGAGTAACAGGAACCAACCTTGCTTCCTATAGCACTGCCAGTTTTTGGGGTGAGAAGACAATGATAGCAGAAATGTATTTTTTTTTCTCTTCTGGCCTGGTTTTTGCCATAGCGTGGAATATCTGACAGTGGCATTTACCATTGCAGACCTGAAGTTTGTAGCTTGTGAAAAGCTGCAAACGTAAACAAAGTGGTCGTCTGTTTAGCAGCCTGGTTTGTAAATGTGCAGAAATTTGTAAACCAGCAATACATTCATCTGTCTAAATGATACTTGGTTTTAAAACACAGAGATTAGTAGTAATAGTTTGCACTTACATAGCACTTTTTCATTTCTCTGGCACTGTTTTAAAGTGATTGAATAATTTGTGTTTCTCTACACATAATAATCCCGCCAGGCAGACTCAGAGAATACCTGTAGCAAAGAAGAACTTGCCCATGCATGAAAAGCAAAATAATAAAGAAAAAAAAAAAAAAAGATTAAAAGCTCCAGAAAATTAGTCTGCTTTAAAAAAGCTATTAAATTGTTCCTATCCCTGAAGCTTTACAAATGTGCTAATTGTTGTGTTCTGGTCATGTAATAGGTTTCTGCAGGAAGGTAAGGGGCTTTCCTGGTGCCGCAGCCCGTGTGCCGTCTGGGGGAGGGACTGGGGTAAGGAACCTTCCCTTTGGGCAGAGCCTGCTTCAGGTCTGGACGCCCAGAAATGCTTCACAGATGTGCTGGGCTGCCTAGCAATGGAAATTTTCTAATTCTAGCTGACCTAAAAAAATGTAAATAGGCTACTCCCAGTATAAAACGATACACCACCACCACCCCCCTAGCTGGCATTTACGTTTTGCCCCCCCTGTGCGCTCCTTCTTCATAACCAGCAACTTGCCAAACCTGTGACACTGGTCTCTTGGAACAGAGGCACTCAGGGACATACTGGATGGGTGGTTTGAGGTGTGCAGTCAGATGTAAAAGGATACAGCTCACGCTGTCTCGGGGCTTTCTGGAGTGATGCTGCATGCCTTGGCCAGGCTCTGTAGGTAGACATGTTGGCTGTTACTAGTACCTCGTCGGCAGTCGTAATTAATGTGTGCACGTGCATGTGTCCTTACATTTTGTGTTGGTACACACAGCTTCTGCAACTGATGTGTAGGAGGAAATCAGCATTGCCAATGTGTACAAGATCTAGAAAAACCGCCAGGCAGCAGTGGGGCAGCCCAAAGCTGGGCTGGGACAAATTCTCGGAGCAGCTCCCATTTTCTTCTGTTCTTCTTTGGAAAGCACTTCATTAAACTCTAAATTTCATAGGATCTATAGAGACTAGGCACTGGAAATCAGTGGAAACTTGTAGGCCATGGGTATTTTAGCAATAGCTGGCAGAAGTGTTCAGAAGTCTGTTTGCATTTCTGTTGTCTCTCTTCTTTGAGTTGGCAACTCGGGCATTGAAATGCACTCGTAACAGAGACTTGCCAGGGCGAGTTGCCTGTCTTGGAGCATGACCTCCCTGTGAAGTGTTGAAATCTATCTGTACAATTTTATCAAGAGGCAGAATGCATTTTATCAGTTATTTGTGTTGTTGCACACCCTGAGATAAAATGATATTTTTTAAATGGGCCTGTTGATGAGTTTTCTGAAATGTAGCAAAATATTTGAACTGAGACAGAAGCTTGGTAGTGAACTTTAACAGATAGCTTTGGATGTGAATTAAAATATTTGGTTGGTTTTCCAACTTAGCTGATATTTTGGAGGGTGACAGTAACATTGCAATATGTTGGAGCTCCTCGAACAGATGCTTCTGTCTCTGATTGCTGCATCTCCCTCCTCCTCACTTACATAGCTTTTGTTTGTACACAGTGTCTTCAACACTTCTCAAGCTTCTCAATAGAGAAGCCCAAGTTGTTGTAGAGCAGCGTGGGCATCGCCAGCAGCTCTGGAACATTTCCAATGAGCCATCTGTGGTTTGATAGGAAATCTGTACTTTGTGGCACGTTGCAATGTCATTCAAAGAAAGAGGAGATATTAGTGGAGGCACTAGCTCGATGAGAATCTTCATATAGTTTGTAGGACTGAATTTCTCTCCTTGACCTTTCACACTCCAAGTTAAGAATTTAGTTTAAGCTGGTCATCCAGGTTTCCTGAGTAATCAGCAGAGATGGGCAAGCACTTGCAAGGATGTTTTATCTCATCCCAAGTATATGCTACAGGTTAGACTGAATGTCTGACTTGTGGACAGCTGCAATAAGGTTGAATGAATCTGTCAGGGAAGGGAATGTGACATTGATATTAGCATCCATCCGGACTGTCCTGAGAGCCCTGGAGTTACTCAGACTTGCATCACAGGTCCCACACTCCTCTTATGTAAGCCCAGGGAAGAGAAATTCAGCAAAAATAACAGATCTACAGGAGAAATGCTTGCTTTGGACATAGATCATACCATCAGATTCATGAACTACTGTTTAAATTTAGAACAGAATTTCCCTTCAGCTTTTAGACAGTCTCAACTATAATGTGCCTAGATTATATATCTCCTCCTGTCCTCCTCCTTTCTCTTTCTTCACTCCATCTTCTCTTCAGCCCTTTTTCACTTAATTTCTTCCCTGTTCTCTTCCACTTGCCTTTCTATGCAGGGTACTCTTTCTCATAGAACATTTTTTCAGTTAGAAGGGAAAAAAAGCTTTGGCATTAATACAGCATGTATGTATCATGACATTTTTCATTCTTCCTGGATATTTTATCTTTCACTTCTTCCTTTTTACTCACTTTGTGTATTCAGACTGTAAACTCTTCAGGACAGAGAGAGTCTTTCAATATGTGCTCGATAAGAGCAGGATCAGTAAGTACTACCATAGTATGCTATGTAAATGTTTAGTACAGTTCTGGTTGTAAGATTACCCTGTATTTCTCTGAATTTTGGATCAGATGACCATTTGAACAGCTGTAGTCCCTGGACAGTCTATAACCATCACTGATCAACCCAGCCCCCTTTAAAACATGGGGAGCTTCTTCATTATGCAGAGACTACAGTTATAATTTGAGGTGGGTCTGTTACTTGGACATGTGATTTAGAGCACTCCATGGTGCCAAACATTCAGCATTCTCAAGCATCAGAGAAGATAAATCTTGCTGATATTTTTATCTTTCCATTGTGTGCCTTGCCATGTAGCAAATTGTCTTTCACAAATCTGAGAGTTTTTCTTTGGAATGAAAGAGTTTGTTCAGACAATTGTCTGTTGTTTCCTTTCCTGTCGCTGAAAAGTAGTGACTAATGCTGCACATGCAAAAACCCACCTGTCTCTACTCACGTGTTATTGGAACTTCTTCAGCCATCTGAAATCCCCTAGGGATTCGTTTTACATAAACACATACAGAATAGAATTCCGTTGGTGAAAAAGGTCTCTGAAAGATTTTCACTTTGCAACAGCCAGTGTTTAAATAAACTGAGTTTTAAATTCAAACTCAGGAATTCAGATTTTAAGTACTTTGCATAGTTTTCTGGTCAGAGAGCAGAAACAGTACCATGTGGCATATCCAAATGAATCAGCACAGTTTGAATTGAATTCTCTTGGATATTAACATATCACTTCTGTAAAGCAGATACACAGGAAAGCTGCACTGAAGAGCACATGTTAAGATTCAGCATTCTGAAACGTAGAACAGCTTTTACAAAATGTGTCACAAAAGGAAATGAGTTTATTAGTAGTTCTTAATTTTGCCAGGTGTCTTTAAAGTCACTTTTTAAATGATCTCTTTGTAGTATTGGACAGTAACATCACTGTCCTGCAAATGAGGTGAAAGTGAGAATTATCCTAGTTTTATTTTACCCTCTGTAAGTGATGGAAAAAGAGAGTTTTATAATTGTGTTAAAGTATCTAAAGTAGTATTAGCTATATATAAAAAATTATTTTCGTATTATCAATGTGTCCTTTAGCAGACAGACAGGGATATGTAGGTAGAAGTATATTTATCAGCTATTCTTAGTGAAAGCCTTCTCTCAACGCCTGATGTTAACAATAATTAATTTTGACGGCTCAGATTATGCTTCAACTTAAATAAAAGAAATAGGAAATGCATATGGTAGATGTGCTTATTTTAACATGGGCTGATATAGTTGTGATTAGTTTTAAGTCAATCACAGTTACCTGAAAAGTAGAAAATTTTAGAATGCTCTTTTTAAAAGTCAAGTCTTTTGTCTTTATAATCAGTTTAGAAAATGTATCTATTGCTGTGATTTAAAAATGGTAATGTAGCATCTGTGAATACAGCAGAACAAGAAGAAACTGAGTTCATGTCCATTATACAGAAAAATAGTTACCAACTGGTTTGTCTCCTGAATTTGTTAAAATACTGAGAAAACTGTAATGTGAACTACAATGTAGGAGATTCATAGTAAATAAGTTTTAATATAGTTTGCCTAAGACCTAGATGCAGTTATGGGAGGATAGTTTGGAACCATTCTCTCCACAAGATAAACTTTATGGATTGTGAGACACTAGTCGTAACCAAATTTCAGGACTATCATATGATTTCTGACTGACAAGGTTCGCTGCTGGTTGGCATCTTTTTCCTAGTCCTTGCTGTGAGAGCCTGTACAGTGATAAAGAGCTTACTGTGAATTTACATTAACTCAGAAGTATTTTTAGATTTTGTGGCATTAATGAGAATTTTATATCTTTTCAAATGGTATTGTCAGATTTGTTTGTGAGGTGTTCCAAAGTTATGTCGATATAAATGTCACTCCAATAGACTATGTAGTCATATAAAATATAATTCATTTCCTCATAATACACATATCTAGCAGCCTTTCCCCCCAGCCTGCCTGTGAGATCTTATTCATTATCAAAAAATCTATTTCCAGTCAGGTAATGGTGACAATCACTTGACAGTTAGATGACTTTCAAGCAAGAAATGGGGTTCTTCACTCTAAGAGGAGGTTTTGTAAAGCTGCTTTACTAACCTCTTGCAGATTTCTCCTTAAAACCCACCTTTTTCATGATACCTGCAAAAATGCTGAAGTCTTTGCCTAGATACGATGTTAATAGAAATAATGGCTAGCAAGTATAAATGAGGTAATAATAAAAAGATAATAAAAATAATAGAAAAAAAGGAAAACATAATGCAAGAGGTGTATTATGGGCATCATAAGCAGAAGAGCAAACTGTAACAGGAACTCGGTCTCTACAACATGGACTCGTGTGGGCTTTATGGAATGGCTTTAGTTGCTTCAAAGAGAAATAAGTAGGATATAAAGCTCCCCAACTAGGACTCTGCATCTTTCATTTTCCCAGCATTCCTAAAATTCTTCTCCCCACCCCCCTTTTCCCCCTAAACCAAATCCCTTCGGCTTTGGTGACTTCAGTCTTCATGGAGTTGTAGCAAATGGAACTAGAAGGGATCTAGAGAGGTCATTAACCCATCTCCCTGCCCCTAGGCAGGGCTGCAGCCATAGTAACTAATAAGCAAATTTTCTTGTCAAAGATCCAAATAAATGGAATTGTAAAGATTTTTTTTTTTTTTTAAGTTTAATTTTGGTAAGTTTGGGCTCAGTCGTTAAAGCTTCCTGTAACTGTTAGCAGTCGCAAGGTTAACTTCAATGGAATTTCTTTAATATGTATCAAATTAAGAATGAAGTACCACCTCTTTTTTTTTTTTATGAGACTCAATGATTTTGCATCACTCGTGTTATTATGTATTTGTTTGCTACAGTTTACACTTATAATAGCTACCAAAATATAACTGTGATTTTGCAGTAAGAAGAATTACTTTGGGTTTAGATTTTTGCCAATATATGTATATCTGCTTATCATATTGTTGCTAAGCATTTGTATTTTTTTATTGCTTAAAACCTTTTTCAGAATATGTGATTTTAGTAGCCCTCAATTAATTTTATGACATTTTGTTGTCTCTTGAGTGTCTTCCACCTTAATTATTTCCAGATATTTTAGCCAGTGTGAAAGCAATCTGTACAGACCCACATTTCCTCAAATCTGAAAAGTACTTTTATGAACTGGTTGTTGTTTATACTGTGTAGGTGTAATACTGGATTTCATGAGTTGCCTCCGCAGTGCAGTGCCAGTAGATTCCTCTGAAGAATACGTGTAGTTTATGTGTATAATTGAATAGTAATCAGCTCTTTACCTCTAGTAGCTAACTCTTTGTTTACCCTGTCATTGGTTACTTAGGTTCGGTCATATGATTTTTACTTTACTTTCAAGACCTTCTCTAGTGAGTTAAAACCTGCATACTGTTCCTATGGATTTTGTAACTGAGGTGTAATCAACATCAGGAGAGGTGGTTAGGAAAACTGCTGGTCAGTCCTCTTAATACTGAAGAGAAAAAGGTTTTCCACTGGAAAGCCTGTTTTCCATAATAAATCTGTAAAACAATCCCCTTGATACAATAAGCTACACTGGCAGAAGCACTTGCTAGTATTTTTGTCTACTGAGGATTTTGTTGGTTTAAAAAAAAGAAATGTTACACCTCTAACAAATGTACTAGCCCACTGGAAGTTCCTAGAATAGCCATGACTTGGATCTTTACAACCCAGTCTTACGAGGCAGACCAGTGTCAGAAAACCATCAGTGGTGTATTTGGTCCTCAGGTCTGGGACTGGACTAACAGATTGCTCGCTGTCCCTTCTGGCCTGTCAGTTTTACCTATTCTTAGCTTCCACTTCAACTTTTTTTTCTTTTTTTTTTTTTTTCCTTCCCCATTGAGAACAAATAAAGTAATTAGAAGTTTTCTTCAGGCAGAGGGAGGAGCCGAGGCAAAGTATGTAATAAGTTTTGTCTGCACTGTTTTCCTTTGGTAATGCATGCCCTAAAGCTGTGTGCTTAGCTGGGTTGGGTGTAATTGTTCCTATCTCCCAAAAAAGCCTTGGGGACCTGCCCCAAAGAGAGCGGGCGGGAAGCCCCGGCACTGGCTCCCATCCTGCCCCTTCCCCAGCCGTGCCCTCTGCAGTGATGGCCTTTTCCATAGCCAGGAATTCCATCATGGAGTTCATGAAACTTGGAGCTTGATTCAGCAGATCACAAGTTTAAACCTTTCTGACAGCCTGCATGGGTGAAAATAGTGTGTGATCATGTAATCATGCACACTATAATAACGCAAATACACAGTTAACCTTGCACAAAGGAAGTTTACTCCAGCATTCCCAAGTTTTCACACTGACAAACTTTGCCTTTCTTTGATACAGGCTTTTAAGAAATTATCACAAGGAGGGCAGTTATGGGATCCTGTTTTCGCTTGTGTATTTACTTTTGCCAGACTGTGCCCATTTTGTCTTAAAATATTGTTGCCCTGCCAGCTCGCTGTTGGCCATGGGAAGTTTTGTGTTCATCCACACGCTGAAATGTGAGGCTGAGGGAGCTGGGGGTGTTCAGCCTGGAGAAGAGGAGGCTGAGGGGAGACCTTATTGCTCTCTACAACTCCCTGAAAGGAGGGTGTAGAGAGGTGGGGGTCGGTCTCTTCTCTCAAGTCACAGGCGACAGGACTAGAGGAAATGGCCTCAAGTTACACCAGGGGAGGTTCAGGCTGGATATTAGGAAAAAATTTTTCACCGAAAGGCTTATCCAGCATTGGAATGGGCTGCCCAGGGAGGTGGTTGAGGCACCATCCCTGGAGGTGTTCAAAAGACAGGTTGATGTAGTGCTGGGAGATACGGTTTAGTGATGGTGTTGCTTTTTGTTTGTTGTGTGGGTGTCTATTTTTGTCAGTTAGGTTGACAGTTGGACAAGATGATCTTTAAGGTCCCTTCCAACCTAGAAGATTCTGTGATTCTGTGTTAGTGAAAAACCTTCAATTATTTAAAAGAACAAATGAAAATATGCAATTTTATGCCTGGCATTTATGCCAGGGATGCGTTTGGTGTCCTGTGAAAACCCACCTCTCTGGCCCCGCCACACTCAGTGCTGTGTATTCGACGTGACCCCCTTCCCAGGGAGGTACCTGCTTTTGGGACCAGGAGGCAAGCTGGTGGCTGTGGGAGGGGGGACACCAGGGCAGGGGTGGAAAGGGGGGACAGAAAGCAGTGCCAACAGAAGAAAGAAGGGCAGATCAAGAACAAGAGGTGGGAAGAGGAGGAGGACAAAATAGGCGGTGAGGAAGGCAAGGAAGGGTGGCCCGGTGCTGAATGTGGACCTAGACATGAAGACAGGGAGGAGGGGATAGAGAAACGGGCAAGAGCAACCCAGGACTGGCAGGAGCAGGAATGAAAAGCTTGGAAGCAGAAAGCTGAGACTGGCTGGGGCAGGGGCTGAGCACTGCAGGGAGCTGGAGAAGGGGCATTTTCTGTCATGAAGACCAGTTGCAGGATGGGAGGCCTGGGTATCAGGGGCTGGGATTGCCTGATTCTCATCCTGATAAGAGAAAGGCCCATTGAACAGGATAGAGATCACAGCCTCAGAAATAGCAGAGAAGTCTGTCCACCAGGACACATTTTGTCCTAAACTGGGACTTTTCAATGTGATTGTTTCTCTGTGGTCAGCAAATATCTGTGAAAATGTCTGATGGTTCTGTAATGCTGGTGTTCAGAAAGGATCACAGCCTATTCATTCTCCACTTACTGCCTTAGTTCAAGTGACTGCAACATCCCTATTGGTGCCAAAAATAAAAGTCCTGTTGTTTAGCCTATGGATGTCTGTATAATGCCATGCAATGAATTTCCAGTTTGTTTGTAATTTACAATTTAGAATATTTTGTGATGGTGTTAAAATACTTAATAGGATTAATATTTGCAGCCCTGTTTATGTTTTTAAGCTGCACACAGAAAATGTGAGGAATGATAGTTTGAAATGTCTATTCAGGCTTTATTCAGAGGTAGAGAGTGTGTGTGTGTGTGTGTGTGTGTGTGTGCTGTGATTCAGATCTTAATGGCAGGATAATATTCAGTTGTTTTCAGAGGACCCGAGTGTTGTTTATTGTTCAGCATGCGTGTGATCTGAGGACGAATGTGGCATATGCAGTGAAATGCGCTTCCTGCAGAACCAGCAATTTGTTGTAATGTTTGAAAATTGGGATTGGAGGGAGGGCAAGGATTGCAAGAGGGATGGTCTCGTAATTAAGACGATTGAAGGATATCATGGAAGGTATGATGTGCCTCTGCCTGTACCACTGAGCTTCTGCGTGATCGTGTTGCTTCAACCTAGCATTTTTATTTCTGTACTTGTATTTTGTGTCTCTCGCTTTCCGAGCCCCTGACTTGGGGTTCTTGTAGAAATACTCACAGCTGCAAATGAAGTTAGCATTTGAGCATGTGAAATGCTAAACATTCTGGAAAAGCAAGTCCTAAATGCCTTCGATTGTGTTTCTGAAATTAGTAGATACCTTTTGCCACGTGTTTTATGTGCCTCAATTCCCTGTCTCTAAAATGGAGGTAACTTTGCTGCCTTATCTCACAAGGATATTAGGAAAATAACAGAGTTGGTATTTGTGAAGCATTCAAGTGCTATATACTGACATGTGCTATTGAAAAGCCATTCTGTCTTCAGAGCAAGGTTTGAATAGTGTACAATAAATGCGTCAGGAAAGTTCAGAGTAAACAGTGGCAGGAAAACAAAATACTGAATAGCCAGTCACTAAATGAGCAGTGTGCATCCTCTTCACTGAATACGATGGGGGAAGAGGAGTATATGTGTGTATAATGAAAGATGGTATCATAGCAGATACATCCGTAAAAGCCTAACTCGGTCCCACCATCCAATGAGGATCTTTGATTTTTGCTTTTCCCATTTGAGTGTCTGCAAATTTATAAATATTCTTCTAGCTATTTTCTGTTTATAATATACATTAGTGAACAAACAGAGCGTTGACTGAGAAGCTGTGTAAATATCAAAGTTTTTTTTCTCTTTGACCACACTTCAAGTCCAGGCCAGTGTGACAGGGTTTACAGTGGTACCCCATCTGTGATACTGGTTAATCCCTGCATTAGATGAGCTTGCTGAGTCTTGGTTCTATTTGCTCTTCATCACTTTGCTCTGAATCCATTTGGCAGACGTAGGGAAGAGGTGAGCAGTTGCAGGAGGAAGACGGTGGTCCTATATTCCCCCTAGATGAAGCCACCTCTTCTGCTCCCCAGCGAGGGGAGGGAGATGCTAACTGTGAGTGGGAGAAGGTTGGATTAGTTCACTTGTTTCTCCACCTCCCGCATACCAGATACCCTGTACCCTGCCAGCAGAGTACTCTACACTTTTTTTTGAACAGAAAATGTGACTGGAAGAACTGCCAAGTGCTCCCCTGCACTTCCCAGCTTTTCCTCATCCTTCGTTTTCCAGTGATTACAGCCCCCCTCATGCAATCCAGGTTGTACATCGACTCTCTCCTAGCAAATGCTTTTCTCAGCAGACACATAAGATAGGCACATGCCCTCGTTTATACTGTGTTGATGTAGAAATGAGGCATCGTGGACCACAGTTCACATCCACAGCCGTGCTTAACCTCCTTGGGAATAAGAGAAGAGCTGTAAGTGAACAATACCACACCACAGCACTGATTTTAATACAGTTAAATGTAAGAGCTGCATCATCACTAAATGGTATGTATGGAGGGTGGGTTTTAATACATAAATTGTGCTTCATGAGCAAAGTGCTACACATAAATACATGCATTTCTCCTATTTCAACACTGAGGTATGTCCTATCACCCCAGGCTCAGGCTTTCCTAATCCACTTGCGTTACTTTATGCATTTCCTTCCCCTGGAGAAGATGACAACCCAGCACACGTTCTTCACCCTGTGCTGCCCACAACCAGGAGGGGCCAGTGGTAGGACACACTTTGTGCAATTAGGCATAACTGGAGAGGTGCTCCAGTCTCAAAACCTGTGGGGAGAGCCAATGTACAACCTGGATTGTATGAGGGGGACTGTAACCACTGGAAAACGAAGGATGAGGAAAAGCTGGGAAGTGCAGGGGAGCACTTGGCAGTTCTTCCAGTCACATTTTCTGTTAAAAAAAAAATTAACTGAACGGTCAGCCTGCTGAAAATTTCTTATGCTTTTGAATTTAATTCTTATCCTAGGAAAGCTGCTAAGGTATTGAATAAAAGGCAGCTGTATTTATGTGTTGTGATAAAAGCAAAAACATAGCAAAAGCAGGGAATAAGGATAGTTCAGCTCAGCCTCCTAACGCAGTTTTGCAGCCATTAATGTTACCCTGTTCCCTTCAGAAGCATGTGCATTTTAAAAGAAGAGTTTAGCTTTTGCCTACTAAATCTTTAAAGAAATATGCTCCTTTCATGATACCAGTTTCATAAATTATTGCACTGTGTAGAGGATGCTCAACTGTCTCATCTGACCGGCTTTCAGTACCTCACTGTGTCCAAAAGTGAGCCAGTAATTAACCAAGTAAAGCCTCAGTTTTACATTAATTTTCACCTTACTTTACAAAAGCTAGTGTCATGTCTTTTATATATCTCCAGCATAAAAGATCCTTAGAGGGAGAGCTGAAATATTTTTGTCATAGTTGAAAAATCAGGTTTATTATGCAAGGACTGTGTGCATGTGGACAACCGAGTAGCCTGTGTCTCAGTTTCCTCATCTGTAAAATAGATGTAGTGTTCCTACAACTCACAAGGGATGACCAGGTTTGATTAGCATATATGATTGCCTTATACAAACACAATTGCTATCGCTGCTTGGTTTTATTAAAAAATGACCGTGGAGTACGAAGATGAAACACTCTAGCAGAATAATGCTGCAACCAGGGTAAGCCCTCTCCATCTTTTGACCATCACATCATCTATTTTCAGACTCTGCCACAAAGAATGCGTGTTTGAAATAAAACTATACTTATATTGTAATGTCATAGAAATCAAAGGAGTTGATGTGGGGGTTAACATACAGGCAAAACATAGTTTTTAAAAGAAAAGTGCCCACAGATACAACGAAATTCCTTGAGCAAATTTGGATTTTGTTTAGAAAATTTTCATGAGGAAAAATCTATTCCAATTTACAGAATCTGATATATTGAAAATATACAAAACTGTTTCCAGGTCAGCCTAAAAGAGTGCCTGAGAAGTGTTTTATTTGTGTGAGTAAACATTGACCAGTTTGGAAAAAGACTGCATTTTGAAATATGCTAAAGAAAATAAATTCTACTGCAATTATTCTTTCTTTTTTTTTTCCCCTCCATGTTTTTCCCTCTCTCGATTTTTTTTTTTTTTTTTTTTTTTACCCGTCTCTCTCCCTCTCCCTCCTGAAAATCTCCTGCCACAGCGACTGCATTTGCCTCCAGACTTGTCAGACACAGTGAGCCGCGCAAGCAAACAGGATCTGGCAGAATCCGCCAAACTGCTGAGCTCAGGATGTGGTGCTATGGCCATCGGCAAGAAGCACCTGGACTTCTAGTGATTTCTACTTAGCAGTTTCACTCAGATTTATATGACACTCTAATTATGAGTGTTAATGACTTATATAAATATTTTTCTTAATGATTTGACCCAGCAGTCTTTAAAAATACATGCTATCATATGATGCTTTTTTTTTTTTTTCTGGTTTCTTTGTACTAATTTTGGGCTTGTTTGCATTTTGCTTTTTGTTATAGCTTCTGTTGTGTTGGGTCTTGCCATTGTTCAACTCCATTGGAAACATACAGTATGTTGTTCCTTTCCTTAAAATATGAAAATTACCCTTTAATTTCTAGTTGGGTTTTTTTTTTTACAATAAAAACAAAGGGATATTTTTCCCAATGGAATTTTTATATACTTACCTTTCATATTTTGTATGAATAATAAGTTGTACAGCTTATTGAAATAAAGGAATGAAACTAAGCAATGCATTGTCACGTGTTATTCCAAAAGTAAACTACACAGTTATTTTGTAATTGAAATAACCTTCTTAAATTTCAGGAAATATTTACATTGGTTTATTAAATATGTAATAATAAATTTAAAATATATAAGATAGTTTTATTCTAATTTACCAGTAATTAAGTATGGTTGTTTTTTGAATCAGAATATATTATAGATAATTACTTTGCCTTATGGCTTACTACATGCATTAAAATGCACTTGAATGGCATTTACTAACCATAGAGAAAAGAATTGATTTCCTTATGTAGTTCAAAACAGTAATCCTAAACAATTGAAGTCAGCACTATGAAATTATGTCAACAGACATAATTCGAGATTGAAATTCAAACCGACAGCTACATTAATGCTGGAAAACCAGAAGAGTGCATTTGAGCTCAGGGAAGGGTATCACAGCATGCTGGTCTGAAGCAGGGCACAATAGACAAGTAATTCAGGCTTCTGTACCCTCAGATATATAGTATTTGTGAACTTCTGACTATTTTGTATGTATCTCTGTGTATATCTCATCAAACAAAGGAACAGTGAAGCAAAGCTGACCTGTGAATTAAAGTGGTTTGCATTCTTTCTTCTGAGGCTGACTTCCATTTTGAAAGGTAATATCTTCTTCTCCGCAGAACTTCCAAGCCACCCAGCTGTAAGATTGCATTACAGTTTCACAATCTAGTCTTTATAATAGTATATTACATGGCTGGAGTGAAATTGACTCTTCAAAGAACATGTTAATAGGATGCAATAATGGTAACTTATTTTGATGGGTTTGGAACCAAGAGTTGGTTAAGTGGTTTGCTTTTTTTTTTTCTGCAATTCAGGTTCTACTTTATTTTTTTCTTGACAACACTGTGTAAAACAAAGACATAGCTTTTAAAACTGTCTAACTAATATGATGAATGTCAATCACTTAAAAAACTCCACTGTAGCATAAACACATACTGTATACAGCTTTTATTCTGAATTAGAATAATTGAATCAATGACAGTGATTTGCCAGGATGTCAAATCTATCCATCATATCCTGTCACTACCAGTTTATTTTTTGTGATCAAAATCAAAAAGACTACTATTTTGTCATCAGCTATTTCATTAGTAGTAACAATCAGGTTTTCTCTTCTATATTTTTTAGATATGCCTGTTATATTTTTTATTTCTAAAGACACAAATCCTTTTTAAAATCTTTTCAAAATAAAGTTTCAGAACTGAACTGTCAGTTTAATAAAGCAAAAAGACATCTACTTTCCTATGCCAATATATTTAAAATATTATCATTGATGTCTCAAACATTTTTTCTCTTTTTGTATTATGTGTAACATTGAATGCAAGTTCTCATTAAATACTTAATTGTGCCTTTTGAAAGCATGAAATAATTTAAATACGATAAAGTTATTTCTAACAAAAATGAAGTTTTACATAGTATGTCTTTTTAATGTAAATAACACAAAACATGGTATTTCTTTGTGAAATATAAAGTCACAAGACATATAAATTGCTGCCAACATACTTAAATAGGTCATTGACTTATACAAGGGAGAAAATATCATGGAAGTCACGGTCAATTTCTAGTTAACATATTAACTGAAAATTGTTGGTGAGTAGTGCATGTATTGCACGTGTGTGTGTGTGCCCTACGCATTTATAAGACTTCAATTTCAAAAACTTCGGTATGTTAATATTAAAGCTGACAAATATTTTGAATAATAAAAGGAACTCCTCCTGCAAATCTAGATTAATTTTTTTTCTGAGTCACTAAACATGCTTTGTAAAATAAGTGTCAGAGGATACAGATGTACAGTGTTATTTACCTAAGGCAAAAACATGGAGCAAAATTTCTCTTCTTTTATTCCAAAATATCCTATCAGTTACAACAACATATGACAGTGACTCGACTTATCCAGTAAAGTGATAAGTGAAATAATGCTATGTACGTGCTACCTAATAGTGTATTGATATATAGTAGATCAGTGTAGATTTTGGGTTTTGCACCAAAAGCAAATTTGACTTGGGAAGCCAGAGAAGTGTTCACATGGTGATTTTCTGTGTTTTTCCCCATAACTGCTCTGTGACTCTCCAACACCTGGTACAAAGCACCCTTCAGTTCTTCCCTCTCTGGATTTGAAGACAGTTAACTGAGGGGCACAGCTCAGGTAATCAAAGGCCTCCTGGTTGGCTTGGATGGAAGATCTGTGTGATCCCTACCTCTGCTCAGAGGGCCCTTTTCCCCAGAGACGGCCGTGTGAGGGTTTGGTTTTTTTTGTTTATTGCTATTTTTTTAAGCACAACTTCCTACTTTTTAGCAGGCTACAAACTGAAACCACCAAACTCAGCAGGGAAACAATAGATTCATCCTGGTGCAGACGTTCCCAATTCAGCACGAGAACCTGATCTTTACAGAATTGTGACACACAGTCAAGAAAGTGGTATTAAATTTCGAATGTTGTGTCTTTTAATATGTCAAATAAGAATTCTTTATATAATTTCTGTTGTGCTGAGGTTTTCAAAACATAAGTATTTGGAACATGAGAAGAATATTATGATCGATTAAGTCTTTTTCTATGTTTGTAAAGAAATTTCAAAAGCAATTTCAAGGATGCAGCAGAATTCAATTTTCTATAACAGTAGCTACAAGCACCTAGAAATGGGCATTCAGCTACACCACTGGTTTCATCTTTAAATTTAATATAAAATAGTGATGTCATTCCAAACACAGCTTTTGGAAAAACGCAAAAGTCTAACTTATAAAAGTCCTTTACTATGCCAAAGTGAGCTATTAATCAAGTTTTTCTGAAACCATGGGGTTGTAACACATCCCTTTAAAAATATATATAGGTATTGCAAGTATTACACACAAATACATGCACATATTAAGCCAGTATTTCCCCAGGATCACAGATTAGCAAATTTAATAACATGTTCTTCTTCTGCCTGTGCTGGGTGAATGTCATCCATAACTACAGAGCACAACAAAAATAGGAAAGAAGATGCTTTTATGCCTTTAAGAGGTAGTGGAAGCAAGTACTATCCCCCATGACATCTCTTGGGGTTTTTCTTTTCTCTTGTGAGCTACCTGAGTGCAGGGCCTACATTTCTTTTTTTAATCATGCTGAGCACATGATGGTGCTTATTCAATAATAAATGTACCTGTGTAGAAAAAGAATGAAAGTTAATCCTCTTCATCTTAAGAAGAAAAGGCAACTCAAATGGAGGGAAAAAAAATAAAGAAAGGGAAAGAAAAAAGAAAGGAAAACAAAAAAAAAATAAAAAATAAAAACAGAAAACAAAAATTCCACCACTTTTTTTTTTTCAGTTTCTAGTCTAATATAAGCAAATGTTACAGTTTTGTTTTTTTTTTAATTTTTTTTCCGAAATGTTTCGCTGATATAGTTGATGCCTACATCTGTATTTCAGCATCTGAATGAATACACAGATTTTTCAGGAGTGCTGAGCGTCTGCTGAAAACTTGGCTGCTTATTTAAACTCTGCCTTTAAACAAATTTGAAAGTTATTAGGCACTTTGAATTAATTTGCAGACCTTCTGTTCATATCAAAACAAAGACATCTTTTGTGCTTCCTATGTTTTTTTGCACATGGATTTTCTGCTGCTGTAGATCTTAATCTAAAAAAAAATCTTCCAGAGAGGTCAGTGATGGTTTAAACCAGGAGCAAACTGATAGGATTAGGTCCAATGGATATTTTTTTAAATGTTAGCAGATCTAGAGAGTTCGTAGCTGCATATTGCTCTATTAAAAATGTATTTCAATGTCTTCTGGCATTGAAGATAAATGTTAAATCCAAAATGTAGCAAGAATCCAAAAAAGAAGTCTTCACTCTATGCTGGCAGAGTGTGAGTCTGAACATTCATGACCTCAGAACGCTCTCAGCACTTACAGCATCAGAGGCATTCTCTTTTTAAAAAAGTCTTGAAACAGGCAAATTTCAGTGCACTTTCAGCTACTTTTTTTTTGGAATCAGGTTGGAGCAAATGCACTAAAGAACGCTCTGGCTAAGTTTCATGGAGTTAGACTTAGAGAACAGAAATGAGGTCTGGTTTGGGTTTAGATATCAAATCAAGCAGTTTTCAGTCCCAATATTTTGGGAAAGCATATTGTGTGGAGAAAAAGCTGTAAATTTGTTTGAACTATGCTGCAACAGTGAGACTCTTCTGCAGTTCTTAGTATGTACTTTGATAATATAAACAAATATCTCAGAGCTACTACTCATCGAGCAGGACTGTCTTGTGCAAGGAATCATTCTTGGCCTGGGACTTGCACTGCTGCAAAACAGCTTTGCCTTCCTGACCTATTTTAATGGCTTTAAGCTGGAAATGGCTTTAAAATGGAGGGGAGCAGATTTAGACTGGAGATTAGGAGAAAGATCTTTACTGCGAGGGTGGTGGAGCACTGGAACAGGTTGCCCAGGGAGGTGGTTGAGGCCCCATCCCTGGAGATACTCAAGGTGAGGCTCGACGAGGCCCTGGGCAACCTGGTCTAGTTGGGGGTGTCCCTGCTGACTGCGGGGGGGTGGGACTAGATGACCTTTGGAGGTCCCTTCTGGCCTGGACAATTCTATGATTCTATGATTTTAAATTAATAAGACAGGTATCATTTTAGCAGGACTCAATGCCTGTTCTAGCCCCATCATCTTCAGCTAGCAGCCGTAGCTGGAAACTGCAGCCCCAGCACTTGATTCCTGACCAGGGGAGTTTTGATGAGTCCGTTTCCTCTCCAGGCTCATGCAACACCTATATGTGTCCAGCAGATGAACCGGTCAGACAACAGATATTCATCTGCTCTCCATCGTGTATAAAGGAACTCCTGCCACCAGTGTGGACATGTACTTGGACAAGCTAGAGTAATGAATAAACCTGAACTCACTCAAGACCAGATAGAGAGTGACAGGCGAAGGAAAGTGTGTGGAAGAATTCTCCAGCAGGGTGAAAATTTCCATTTATGGTGCTTCCCAGCCTACGTCCAGGATAGCTCAGCAATTTTGGAAAATTACTTGAGTGAGAAGGAGTTTGACAGTACGCTCTTGGATACAGTGGATTAGCAGCAAGCCCATTTGTGTGGGAGACAGACCCTTCCCAGCTGCCACCTCAAAACTGGGGGGTTCTTCCCATCTAGCAAAGGGTCATAGATACGGAGCTTCAAACATATACCATCCATACGCCAGCTTCAGACAAACAAATAAAGCTTCATCACACCAAAACACCAGGAAAGAGGACGGAAGGACAAGCAGGGTGGTAGGTAGACACAATTATTGCATGCCTGACGGAGAGGACAGCAGATAAACCCAGAAAAAGAACATATGCAAAGGAGCAGAATAGGGGGGTTGTGTTGCAGTCCTTGCCTGTAAAAGGCTCTATGAAGTTTTAAATATGTCCTTGCCCAAACAGGTATAGACCAACAGCAGTTCACACCGAGCAACTGAATCATAACTCAGAAACTCATCAGACCCCAACAGAAGCAGCTTAGTTTAAGTAAGAATCGAAGGGTTTGAATGCATATTTTGCAAGGTAACAGTGTTGACTTAAACTCAGCAAAATCCAAGTGGACAACTTGCTTCTTTAAAAGCAAAAAAAATATATATAAAATTTAAATGACTGGATTTTTATTTAATCCAGTCTGACACGGGGAGTTTTAAAAATAAATAAACCCTCCCCTGCAGTACTTGAAACACAAAGCTGCAGACTACAGACTCTGAATATGAATCCAACTTTGCAGAGAGAAATGTAAGGGGTAAAATATAAACAGTTACAGGGAGAAATATAAATTTTCTTCGCTTGTGATAAGTTAACGTATTTATTGTAACAACCTAAAGGTGTCTATCTGCTGTATGCAGTTCCAGGTAAACCAGAGCCCTTCTGTTGCCCTATACAAAATTTCCATGGAATAACTGTTCATAAACTTCTCAAACTCTATCAGCGTAGGCCTGACCTGAAGGGGGTTATCTGTGAATCTACAAACTCCTCTGGTGCAGCTGGAAAAGCTCGTATGTCCCGGGAGAGGGAGAACTGCAATTCGCAACCCTCACCGATTTTAGCTGCTGGAGCGTACGTGAGGTCTGTCAGGTGCCTGGAGGCAATTGCAACCTCTGCTGGAGGATTTCATGCGACTTACAGCTCCTGTCAGGCACCTGAAGGTAACAAGGATCCTCCTGGGTCACTCACAAAACCTCTGCTCACCACCTGACCCAGCTGCGATTCGACTTAGGAGGTCAGGCTCCAGGCTCTGAGAAACCATAGACCTGCTAGCCCAGCAAAAACCTTAGTATCCTGGTCCTGTGTGGGGACAAGCAGCTCCAGGACACAGCCCACCAGCACCAGACATGTGTTTTCCCCTTCACCCCCTTCAAAGTCACGATCATCTCACCCAGGGATATTACTAGAGGAAGAAGGGAACAGTACAGAAGGCCCTGAAATTCTCAGCGTGATAAAACATAGTCATCAGAGGTTCTCAATGAAACTTGAGGGAAAGCAGGTTTCATGAGGGCTCCTCTCAGAAGGGCCATCCTCAAAAGGAACAACAGGGATTCTGGCAACTGGAGATTTGATGAAAATCTGTCACAGGTGTTGGCTGTACACGTTAAATGCCCGATGAAATGGTTTCATTCCTTTGAGGTTTCCTTTCTGCAGCCCCAATAAAAAACCTTCATCTTCCACACAATTGCTATTGAAAACTCTCTTAGGATAGTAAGCTACCCTAAGGAACTGTCTGCTGATACTTTGTTTTTTTTCTTTCTTTACATCTAAGTGATTATTAAGAGAGGCATTAATTTAGAATACATTCTAAAGAACTCGCCGACCTGGCTCCTATCCAAACCGTACTATCTTTACTACCACGCATCTCATGCGGATTGCTCCATCCTCTACCATCTTCTCTAAGAACTACTAAACAGATAACACGCGTGAGAGACTTACCTGACATCGTTCTCCAGCAGTAATCCAAAGGGAGCTGCATTCCGTGCTTTGTTTTGCACCCAAAAAAGGAGGATGCCTTTTCTTCTGCCCCTACCATGCCACAGGGGCTTCAAGAGGACCCCGCACCCTTCAGCCAGACACGCTCACAGCACTACCTTCTCTGCACAGCGAGACATGTCAATTCCCACCACCTGAAGAAGACCCAACCACCACCACAGACTCTACTCTCACCTCTGTCATTCCTATGCCTGTTTCTAGGGGAAAAGGTGTGTTGTATTTGGGTATTTGGAGGTGCCAATCACACTTTTGATTAGAAACAGGGATGCAGGAGCTCATTAAGGAAGCAGGTGTCTTGTCAAAGAAGAGTTAATCAAAAAGAAGGCTCTACACCATCCCCAGAGCAGAAGAGCCTTACCAGCTGCATGTGGAGCTATGTTCAGCTGCTGAAGCTGAGGACAAGAGCAAATGGAAACAAAGAGAAAAAAATAAGAAAAAGGAATGATACATTTTCAGTTTTCCTGGTGCTGTTTATGACGTGGAAATGCAGAACAGATTTAAACCTTAGCATAACTCTAAACCTGCACATACTACCCAGAGAAAATGAGATAATACGTTTTTGTCAGTAATACCAGAAAAAAAATCAATTAAAAAAAAAAAAAAAAACCAAAAACCAAAAGCCAGACAGCTTTGGCCATGGAAAGTGAATGAAATAGGACTACCAATAGCTGGAAAGCCTGGGGGAGGTGAGGCATGTTAACAGTCCCAGGTTGTTCTTTGCAACTGTAATCTTGCCCCCAAAGATAAATCCCATGTTAGGCTGCCTAAAGTCAACCAGCCCACGGGGGTGTTTTGCTCACTTTATAAATAAAAACCTAGCTAAAAAGAAGTGGCGAAATCCCCTTTCTGCATTACAGCCTGGGTCGCAGGCTCTTTCAGGCTCCTGGAGCAGGGCACAGGCTGACTCGTGCTTACCTTTTAAAAACAATTAAAAGCTCTGTCTGCGCCGTGGCATGAGGCGATCCCAACGTGTGTGTGTCGCCGCATGCATGTCTGCTTCACCATCAGCATGTATGGCTCATCAGCTGTCTGCTCTGAACAATAACTGTTAGGTTAGCAGCCTTTTCACTTGTAAATGTAAATATTGTATCCAGAACACAGTATTTGAAACACAAAATACAGTGTTATTAAGACGGCGCTCACACATCAATTCTCGTGTGACTATAATTTGTGAAATGCCTTAGGAGGGGCTTATAAATAAAGTATAAGGTGTTATTATGAAATACATTTTAACCAAATGCACAGAAATGTTTCATTCCCGTTGGAGTCAATAGCAAGGCTCCCCACTAATTTCAGCAGTAAAAAGCAGAGACCCTTGGAAACAGCGGTGGTTCTGCTGGGCTATACATTATGGCAGGTTTCAGGCTTCCTGAGAAGAAGGAAGGGGGTGAAAAAGGGTGTTGGAGGCTGCTCAGCACCTGCTGAAGGTGGTCCCTTCCCACCGGAGTGGGCTGGTGGCCAGGCAGCACCTCCCCACGGAGCCGATGGCAGCGGCGCTCCGAGGCCGGGTGGGCACCGGGGATGCTCTGGGGGTCTCTCCTGACCCACAGCAAACAACCAGGAGCTGGCACCGGTGCTCAGGATTGGGGCCCCCTCCACCCCAACTGGAGGAAAAGGCCGTGGATGCACCCATGCCGTGCAAGGCCGCCCGGAGCCCCCAGCATACCGGGCAGCAGCTCCTCCAGGCCAACAACGCTCTGGGGACCGAATGCCCTGGCTTCTCCCCGCTGTGCAGCCAGCCGGGGACTTCTCCCCACCGACCGACCTCCTTCCACAGGGCACAATAAGAAGCCAGTGAGCCAGAAACGTCTCCTCTCCGCCGCGGCCTGTCACCGAAATAAGCTGGAGGTTCATCCAGGCACACGGCTGCAAGCGCGGTGGGTGAGGGGCTGCAGCCCACCCTGAAGAAGGCTTCAGAGGGGACACAGAGGGCTGGTGATGCCTCCATGGAGGCCACCAGCGGCTGGAACCGCAGGCAGTGGAGCTGCAAGACCTGGAAAACCTGGGAAGGACGGGGAAGAGCTACCGGGAGCTGCCTCTGCCAGCACATTGGCACCTGCAGGAACAGCAACTGTGGCACAAAAGCTCTCGGAGGAGGAAGGGATGGGGAGCTCGTTTCCATTCCTGGTCAAGCAGAAGTTGGCATTTAGATAACAAACTACATTAGTAGGTATAAACACGCTAAGTGGCTGTATAAATGCTGGGTTGGTACCTGTAATTAATTGCTCCCAGAATCGATTCAGCTATGCGAGAAGGGACCTGCCTGTTGTGGTGTTTAATGCGATCTATCCCTGTTTTATAAATACATAATGTGCATGTTCATCTCTGAGAAAAAGATATATCATTTAAAAAATAAAAATAAAAATCCATGTTTCATTAATATTTGCCAACGGGCAGCTTCCAGGTAATTAAAACTACTCGATGCTGGTATAAAGAATATACTTACAACTGACCAGTATCAATTAAAAAGAAAGATTTCGATCGAATGTTTTTGCACATTTTTGCTTGCTTGGGGCTCTTGATTTTATTAACTCTCCTGGCGTTCTTTGAGCGAGGCTGCTCTTTGTCCCTAAAGGATGCAGAGTTTACGTGCCTTTAATCTCGTCTGCAGCATCGCCGCTACCTCAGCACCAGGGCTCTGCTGCTCCGAGTTGGCGGGGAAGTGTTATCTGCGGTGACAAACACGCCGAGAGGAAAACACAACCAGCCTAGATGGTATCTGTGCTTCACAAAGGCTGCTTGTGATGCCTGCGCTTTGGTTCGAAACTCCCCGCGCGTTGGCTTTTTAATCATCAGATCGCTTTTTCAGCACGGCATCGCCAGTAACAACGGCACCACAATGAGCCAGCTTCATAGATATGGGAATGTTTAGATTTCCCTGCCAGTGACTAAAGGCCTTTCGCTTTCACTAGCCAGTCCCAGCTCACATTGTTGTTGCCTGTTGATTTGTCTTCTCTCATTATTCCTTGACATGCAGCTCTCCACCCACGCCCACACTAACAACCCTCACACAAAGCGCATTGAGGTATTAACCAGGTTACAAGTTCAATGGAAAATTACACTAAGATTGTGCTGTGTGGCAATATAAAGGGATGGTATTCACTCTCCCAAAGAGCCTGTAAAAAACACAGCTGGTTGGGGTTTGGTTGGTTGGGTGGTTTTTTTTCTTTTTAAGCATCCTAACAAAAACAATTTTTATAAGTCAGGGATGTATATTTGTGTCTATGTGTGTCTATACGTACTTTATGTATAATTACAAGAGATAGACACAGGCGTGCATCGCGTCTCTGCCACCGACTGGCACGATGCAAACTCCCCGCTGGAAATTCTGCTGGATTCTGGAGTTCATTTAGAGCATCCCCAGAAACCCAAGCTAAATAAACAACCTCCTCCTGCTCTCAGCTGCAATTAGATACGTGAACCTATCTTCTTTTTGTTAGCCCAAATTACAGGCTGGTGAAAGTGCTGAAAGTCTATAAAAATGTTTCTTGAGAATCCCTCCTTAGCGAAAACTGAAAATAAATTCAAAATAAAACTTAATGAGATTAGCCTAACACAGTAACAAAATTTGCAACACCACACTATAAGGTTAAAAAGAAAATAGTATAATAAAGGAAATACAAAGGCTTTGGCATGGTTTTTACAATCAACAATGGTTAATTTTGATATGTAGTTGTGAACAACTTCAAAACACTTAAGTTTAAAACTCTTGCAAGCACTTTTAATTGATTAGGAATGAATTCTAGATGCACAAAAATGATTGGACTGTGAACAGTAGTACAACTATATCTAAGAACAATTAACTCTTGCCGACCAAAAAGAAACGTATGATGCATGAAAATGTGTATAAAACATCTATAGAATATTCTTGTCAAATATAAATGAAATTAACTTTATTATAGAAATCATTCTGGGAGATTTCTAGGGAAGACAAATACTTACATTTCGACATAAAACAAATTGGATTATATCGAAGACACAATCTACCTTTTATCTATCAAACTCTTTTCTTCATTGAAGTTCTCTCTTAACCCCTGTTTGCACATAGCTTCAGCCGTTAACAACCTTTGGAAATACCAACAGATATTTTTCTTACATAAATCTAGTGCGTATTGTTCCAGGTTTAATTATATGCAATGGAATGATACAAACTTGGAACATCAATCCATAATCTATGAACAGATTGGTAGAAGTATTCGATATATCTTGATAAAACTCTTAAATTCGTGGCAAAGCTTGTTGATCATGGCTTCTTTTTTTTTTTTTTCCTTTTCTTTTTTTTTTTTTTAAAACAACTTCATGACCAACACAGATCAAACATCCATCCAGTCTACATTGTTCTTTTTTTTTTTTTTCATTATAACATACAAATGCCCATTTACAAATAATACACCAAAATGAATAAAAGTTTGGATACCAAAATGAAGATTTGTTCCAACTGATATAATGCCTTCAGTGTACAAAGGTCCATGTGAAAGTCTTTTCCATGTGTTACAGCATAGGGCACAGTTGCAGTACAGAAGTACTCTG
Organism: Calidris pugnax; assembly: GCF_001431845.1. Lineage (NCBI taxonomy): Eukaryota > Metazoa > Chordata > Aves > Charadriiformes > Scolopacidae > Calidris > Calidris pugnax. Next base: position 1,430,431 of record NW_015090909.1, read on the forward strand.
AGAGCCATTCTTCCTTTAGAAAATACTGCTGAACATCCAACTGTTGTCCAAATAGTCATTTACAGAATTAACACATGTTTTACTGTAATCTTGGCCAGTATTGAGACATATCAGGTTCACTGCCAGGAACTTGGACTGGAACTGACACTCCAGGGGAAATGAGACCTGAAAATTGAGGGGGGAAATGGATATTTTAGTTTTTCTATACGTAGCACAGTTTTTGCTTTACAGTTTCACAGATTTGTGCTTGTATTGTGGTAAGTATTAAATCTCAACATCTACCAGGCTGCAGAATCAATTTGGGGGGCGGGTGGGGAGAGGTGGTATATTTTAAAAACCTGTGCACATCTCAGTGATTTGTTGTTATAAATACACTGTCAGACTTGGAGATAAATGCCAAAGCCTCAGCTCATTTGGATCAGTTGGGAATTCAGCCCAAAATACACTGAACATTTCATTTCTCTTAAAATGTGTCTGGCTTGCCCCTGATTATGCTGACACTTACCCTTTTTTACCCTGTTTTCCCTTCTCATGCATAGGTTAATATTTCTACAGGATTCCTGCCTTTTCAATAACTTCAAATCTTTAGCAAAAAAAACGTCCCCTGACACAGACATGATGAAAACATGCCCAGTCCTGTGGGCACTCTTGTGTACACTTAACTTCACAGGGGTGGGTATCACCGCTGAAATGTAACAGTGCAATAAATGCTGCTTTAGAATTTAATTATCCAGGGAAGATTTTGAGGGATTGGGACCTCACTGAAGAGCTTTGCACTGTTCCACTATTCAAACGCCACCTTCTCTCAGCCTGATTTTTCAGCCGCCGCTGGAGGGGTAGACGAAAGGCGGCTTTCTGCTCTAGCCTGCAAGGGTATCCATTTCCACCTTCTGCCCAGTTCGACAGGTACTAAACCTGATGGAGAGACCTCTCCCAGCGACAGGGAGAGACTTCTCCCAGCAAATGCAGTGAGGAAAAACCGGCTGGCAAAAAAAGGGGAGGCTTGCCGCCGGAGGGGTAGACGAAAGGCGGCTGACTTTCTGCTCTAGCCTGCAAGGGTGTCCATTTCCACCTTCTGCCCAGTTCGACAGGTACTAAACCTGATGGAGAGACCTCTCCCAGCGACAGGGAGAGACTTCTCCCAGCAAATGCAGTGAGGAAAAACCGGCTGGCAAAAAAAGGGGAGGGAGCACAGGGCCACTCACCTGTGGAAGTGGTGCCAGAGGTGCCCATCGGCTGGCTGTTCATGTGTGTCTGCATGTGAGGAGGGGTATATGTATCATAGCTCCGTCCATTCACCGATGGACTGGTGGGCAGCATGCAAGAGTAGGAGGAGGTCTGGCTGGGTACCGGGGGCTACGGAAGCAAAGGACAAAGCAGTGTTAAGTATTGACTGAGGTAAACACGACGTTACGCTCTTCTGGGTGGATGGGCCACCCCTCAGGAGCAGTGAGCACAAGCAAAAATGAGCTTCAGTTTCAAATTCAAGGACCAAGATGTAAAGCCCTATTTAGAAGCTCAACCAAGCAGCCTCTTCCCAAGGGTTTTTGGTCCACAGAAACGAGGTGGAGAGTCACCAATGCCTTTTCCAATGCACTTGGCGAGCAGATTCTCTACATCTAGATGCTAACAAGGGTGTTACACGCCTAGACCAAGGAACCAAAGCCCTTGTTTGCGCTTATGTAGAAAAAAGATGTCTCCTGCCATTTGCAGCAACAGAGAGACGGAGCAGGGCTGACATCTTATCTGACATTTGCTGGCTTAACTAAAAACTAATAGTGGTGAAACTAAAAATTACTCTACTAAGGCACACGACCTGGTCCTGCATCTGCACATATGCACAGATAATGTGTGGATTTGGAGTGACCGAGGCTCTGAGGGGGGATCAACGCACACGTACGTTGTGTTGATCCCCCTTCGGAGCCTCAGTCACCCCAAACCCATGCCAGCAGCATCTCCGGGAGACCAGACATCTCCATTTATCTAAAGACCAACCCCTAAAGCCCCATCTGCCAGGGGGAAGAGCAGCTGGGGGCAGGGGTTGAGGGACGGCACCCTACCAGGGACAAAGTAGGGGCATCTCCAGCTCCGGAGTGCCAGAGGGGCAGGGAACGGTGCAGCCTCAGCATGAGGAGGCAGGGGGGAAGCAGGATGAGTAATTCCTGCTCCGAGCACACGAGACTTGACATGTCTGCACATATTTCCTCTGCTTGCACATCCCCAATACACGCCGCCTCCGAAAATACTGACAGCCTTGTCAGCGAAGCAGACACACACGCTGTGTGCTCTGAGGGAACCAGCAACGCGCCCTGCATCCACAGGGAGATGCCGATGGTCCCGCTGCCAAATCTCCTGCTCCAGCATCGCGTGGCCATCACGCCACGGTTGGCCACGTAGGCAGGACTTTCTAGAGCAGCCCACACGTGCCAGGTCCCTCTCCAGGTGCCTGGTAGTGGAGCTGGGGGGGTCCTGCTGCTTTCCCAAGGGTTCCCCTCCTGTATCACCCCTTTGATCTTTTGTCCCCTGCTCTCAGCCCGCTGCCAGGAACGGCGCCACCGGCCTCCGACGTCACGAAACGGCGACCTAGCCAACGTCATTTCTTTCTGCGGACTTGGGAGACTCTAACTTTATTTGGTTAATTTTGGTTCAGCAATTAGTAACATAGTAATTGCCGCAGCGAAGGAGTCAGGCTCTCTAATCTGCTCGCCTGTCTCCAGCAGTGGTCAATGCTGTGTGCCTCAGACAAAGCTCTAAAACTCCCGTAATTGGCCAGCACCTTCCTAGGCCAACCCCACCATTAAAAAAGGAGGAATTTTGCATCTGAAAGGTCTATAGAAACAGACCCCAAAGGAATAGATTTCTTCCTAACCCAGCTGGTGATCAGCTAATGCTTTCAGGCATGAGGATTGACAGCTCTTGCAATTCTGGCTTAGCTGGCATAACCACTGATGCTAATCACATCCTTCCCTCTCTCAGGTGTTCCTAATGCGCCGTCGCCACATCACCTACGCCAAGAAGGTCAGATCCCTCCAGCAGCTTATTCGGGCAGCAATTTCCATAATACTGCACCGGTGAGTTCCATAGGTTAACCACAGGGGTGGGGGTCCAAAAAGGGTTTTTTCATCCCAGATTTGTGTAATTTTGAAGACCTTTCTCTTTTAAAATTCAGGAAAGGGAGTTTGTTGAGCACCGGGACTTACAGTGCCCTTGCCCTTATGACTCTTCCAAACGGGGCATCTTTTGAGATGCTGGGGAAGCCTTTGGTGCTGGTTTCCCTGCAGCACAGTTTGTGTCTGTAACCCCCCCCCATCCTGTGGGGGAAGATCCCCCACCCATGCTCCCGCATGTCCCATGGGGCCACCGAGTCCCGAGGGAGCAGGGTGCCACGGCGGTAGCGCTGGACTTACTTGCATAGGCAGGTTGTTGGCCATGGTGAAGCTAGGCATGGGCGGCAGCGCGCTGTACGTGTTTGTGAGCGCCGTGTCCGTCCTGCCCAACATGGAACCTGATGTGAAAGAGGAAACTATAATAGAATAGACAGATAGATGGACACATTAGTTTAACCGCAATTGCAATTGGCGATACACTCTGAGATACACTCGTTTTTCCCCAAGAGGATGGAGGAGCAGGAGCGGGTTGGTGGCATTACCGGGGGTGGTCGGTTGTGGGATCGGCTGGTAAACGCTTGTGCTGAAACTACTACTGATGGGAATGTGGCTGGGAGTGTTGCTGGCTTGTCTTCGCTGGTTCCTCAGCTTCTCTTCCCTTCTCCACTTGGCCCTTCTGTTAGAAAACCACACCTGAAAATACAGCGTTTGAGAGAGACGTGAATGAGCTTCCGAGGACCTACCTCCCCCGCATAACTCAAGGTTGGGCTGATAGAAAGCTGGCTCTCAACCCAGCTGCTGTTATTGGCCTGAAGGAGGAGATGGACAAATACCCTGATCATAAAAGGGGGCTGCCCTGTGCTTTCAGAAGCCAGGAACAACAAAATCAGAATAGTGATAGCGAAAATAATCATAGTCATAATTGCACAGCGTCTCAGTACCTGTATCCTTGCTTCAGGCAGGTCTATTTTAGCAGCTAGTCTCTCTCTTGCAAACACATCGGGGTAGTGAGTCCTCTCAAATTCTGCAGAAGGAAGCGGTGTGGCGTTAGTTGCAAAGAGTTAACGTGGCCAACTGCAAAATCAGAGTTGTTCCTGCTCTGCCTGTGCTCTACACACTCTTCAGAAACATGGCTGGAACGGCAAAACCGAGCTTTCTCTGCGTGTGTGTGTGTGTGTGTGTGAGTGTGTGTTAGGAAGGAGGATGCCTTGCCTGCTGGGGAATATGGCTCAGGGGACAGGCAGGCTCGGGTGCGATGCTACATCTTTCAAGAAGCAGTGAGGGCTTTTGCCTCCGCCGAGGGGGTCCCCAAGGCAGCTCTGACCCTGTCACCGAGAAGCGAAATGGCACGTCGCTAAATAAGAGCGGAAAATAAGAAGAGGAGATGCTCGGCGGGTCAGAGGGGAGGTACACCCGGGCTGGTCGGGGAAAAGGGCACCTGCTCCCAGCCCCGGGCAGCGGCAGCGCTGGGGATGGGGATGGAGCGTGGGGGCAGGCACAGGAGGATGCTGCCAGCCCCAGATGCCTGCCTTGGCCTTCCCGGCGTACGGCGAGGCCGTCCAGCCACACGGCACACTCGGCAGGAGGAGATTTATCCCCTGTGAGGGGAGCCCGGGGTGTAACACCGCTGTTTCAATGTGATCTGCACCCTGAGTACATTCCCTCTGAAAACCCTTTAACAGCTTTTTCGGTACACATCGCAGCCATCCATGAGTATTTGGAGCTCAGTGAATGAAAGAGCGTGGAGAGAGCCACAGACTCACATATACACATATATATATATATACACATATAAACCCTTTAACAGCTTTTTCGGTACACATCGCAGCCATCCATGAGTATTTGGAGCTCAGTGAATGAAAGAGCGTGGAGAGAGCCACAGACTTAAAATATATACATATATAAGGCACGTGAATGCCATGCTTCTGTTCAGCTTTTAATAATATAGCCAGGGCACATTTTGCTTTTCTCTCCTGCTTTTTAATACAGCCAGGGCACATTTTGCTTTTCTCTCCTGCTAAAATATATACATATATAAGGCACGTGAATGCCATGCTTCTGTTCAGTTTTTAATACAGCCAGGGCACATTTTGCTTTTCTCTCCTGCTCCGACCATAGGAAAATGTCACTCACCTCCCAAGGCAGCTCTGACCCTGTCACCGAGAAGCGAAATGGCACGTCGCTAAATAAGAGCGGAAAATAAGAAGAGGAGATGCTCGGCGGGTCAGAGGGGAGGTACACCCGGGCTGGTCGGGGAAAAGGGCACCTGCTCCCAGCCCCGGGCAGCGGCAGCGCTGGGGATGGGGATGGAGCGTGGGGGCAGGCACAGGAGGATGCTGCCAGCCCCAGATGCCTGCCTTGGCCTTCCCGGCGTACGGCGAGGCCGTCCAGCCACACGGCACACTCGGCAGGAGGAGATTTATCCCCTGTGAGGGGAGCCCGGGGTGTAACACCGCTGTTTCAATGTGATCTGCACCCTGAGTACATTCCCTCTGAAAACCCTTTAACAGCTTTTTCGGTACACATCGCAGCCATCCATGAGTATTTGGAGCTCAGTGAATGAAAGAGCGTGGAGAGAGCCACAGACTTAAAATATATACATATATAAGGCACGTGAATGCCATGCTTCTGTTCAGTTTTTAATACAGCCAGGGCACATTTTGCTTTTCTCTCCTGCTCCGACCATAGGAAAATGTCACTCACCTTTCTCAAGGGCTTCGATTTGCTCTTGGGTAAAGGATGTCCTATTTCTCTGCAG
>NW_015090909.1:1437521-1437852 GCF_001431845.1 Calidris pugnax
CGACACACTGAGGGGCGCACGGGCTACTTATGCTAATTCCCTTGCAAAGTTAGGCCAAAAATAAATAGCGACGCTCCCGCTACATCCTTTAAATATTGTGGGAAATCAACTTTAAAGTAATATCATTTCTAATCGGCGAACAATGGGCCCGGCCTTCAAAGCTCAGGGAGAATTGTGACAGGATCTGGTGGGGACCCTTTCAACCACTTTGAAATGTTTTAAAACCCGAACTTTCTCCCCCATTTAAACAGGGGGATTCAGCGGCCGTGGTCACCATATGGGCGGCCGCAGCCCCATTGAGGCGGCCGGCGGCGGGTGAATAGACGGGGGG
>NW_015090909.1:1437862-1440216 GCF_001431845.1 Calidris pugnax
ACAGCGCACTGTGCGCGCCAGGCAGAGGAGCGCACCCGCGGAGCCGCGTCCGCGCTTCCCAGGGCCGAGCCCGAACCGCCTCCCCCTCCTTTCCCTTCCCACCACCCCTCAATTATTTTTACATTTTTGCAACCACTTTTGGGGTTGTTTTTTTTTCGCAACCTCCTCTCCGTGCCCTCCCCGTCTCCCTCCAAACCTTTGAGCCAGCTAAAAGTTTCACCTCCACTTTAACTCCCTTATGATTATTTAAAACCCCCGCGCCTGACAATTAAGATATCTTCTTTTTAGACGCCCCCCCCCCTTTTTTTTTTTTTTTGTTAGATTTCTATAAGCTCTACTAAGTTCATCAGACCCGTTAGGAATGTGACTTGCTCTAAATACTTATGCAAGATACCTCAATGTGTGCTGTGTATGAAAATCTCCTAGCTAATCACACAGGATTTCAGCTGAGGTTTTAGGCAGCCCTGTGGGTCTCTACTGCATGAAAACAGTCTATCCACAATGTGATGTTGTAACACAACAGCAGTTGATGCGTATATTGATGCATCCAGTAGAGATGAGAATGAAGTTCTAACTACTAAATTCACATGCCTGGGTCAATATTTAAATGTAGTACTATGAAGGCAAGTGCCATTTATATTCTGTTTTCTTCTGTCTTGACAGTTTGACAGTATGCTTATACCAGCTGTATTAAATTTCAAAGGGGAGTTTTAGAAATCGTAGAACTTTGTTTCAGTTTAGTCTTGACAAAAGAATAGTTAGAAAGTCTAAATCTAGCCTTTCCATAACATCCAGAAATTTTTTTTTTTTTAAAAAAAAAAAAGCCCCTAAAAGGAACGATCTCAATAGGGCTGTTCCACCTTCCAGACCTAATCCGAAAGAAAGCGACTGAATGTCCGTCCCTATTATCCTATAGCCAGACCATCTGACGCTGGGTATAGGATCGAAAAAAAAAAAAAAAAAAAAAGAAAAAAAAAAAGACGCTGGGAAATAAAATCATTCCTTAGTTTCTTAGTGTCTTAATCAGTGAGGCGGAAAACAAGCAAAAAAAGATAGCAAACCAATTGCGGCACCTCTCAGCTATAGAGCTGGGATCAAAACATTGTAGCATCTGTTGAAAGAGAAAGTGTCTAAATCCTATAGAAGGCTTTAGTCTTATAAGAGAGGGAGGGGAAAAAAAAAAAAAAAAAAAAAGATAAGAAACAGTGTCTCGGTGATCCCTAAAACCACTAAATCACTGGAGAATTTCTCCCGGATAGAGATGTCTCTTTTTGTTCTGTCAGCCCTCATGTATCCATTATTTTATTCACTGCTGCATGGCGTTTATCAGATTGAGACCATATTTGTACCCCTCTGAGACCTAACCTCGCCTTATGCTTTTTGAGTAATGGACTCTTAAAATCCAGTAACATACCCCTGCAAGGGAAAAACATTAGAGGGAGCATGAATATTCCAGAGGAAATCCATTTTATTAATTTTAATTTTGCCATGCGGATGTTTTAAGTGCCTGCCTGCCTCTCTGGCCTCCCCCCACGACCCCCCCCAACCCCCGCCTCTCCTGCCCACGCACACACGCACCCCCGGCCCGAACCGCACCGGGCTCCGCGCCTCTCCGCGCCGCGTTATTTCGGTTTACAACCTGGGAGATGGCCCGCGGGTTCCTACCGAGCTCCCCCGCGGAAACTGCGCTCGTCCCCGCGCCGCTGGGGGCGGGGGGGTCACCGCAAGCCCACCAGCAGTTCCACCTACACCACCTTCCCCCCCAGACCCCTCCACCGCGGCGGCCCCGAGGGCTGCCTGGCCCCAGGTGTGTGTGTCCCCCGCACCGCACCCGCGCTACATCCCGCGGAGCTGGGCACGGGGGCACCGCGCTGCGGCGGGGGAGAGAGGCAAGGGGGCAGCCTAAATGCCGCCGTTTAACGCTTTTTTAAAACAAACAAACAAATTTTAAAAACCCCAACGACGGGAACGGAGGGCGCTGGGGCCGCTCGGAGCCGCACGGGCGGAAAGAGCGCTCCCCGCCGCCGCGCACCGCTCCGCGGTTGGGCTCTTGGGCGCGGGGCAGCGCAGGGAGGACGGGGAGCCCCGACGGCGGCCCCGGGGCAGGCAGGGGTCCCGGCAACGGGGCAGAGGCGGCCCCGGGAGCCGCAGGTAGGGACGAGCCGTCGGTAGGGTCCGTCCCGGCACCGGGGGGTCGGGTGGGGGGAAAGGACATCGGGCAAAACAAAATTTAAAAAAAAAAAAAAAAAAAAAAAAATCAAAGCTTCTGCAAGAATTCTGCATTAATTCCAATCAGAGAAAAAAAAAGGAGGGGGAATAAAAAATAAAAATAAAATAAAAAAAAAAAATAACAA
>NW_015090909.1:1440284-1444524 GCF_001431845.1 Calidris pugnax
AATAATCCAAAACTGGGGGTTGGGGGGGGGAGCGAGGGCTCCGCTCTATCTTTCTAGTGTCCTTCATAGATTGTTTTCTTCTCTTAAAACTGACATGTCTAATTGGCAAGCGGTGCCATATCGTGTCCAGAGGTCTCCTGTGGAACATTTCTACAGCTGTCTCCTTCAACTAGACGCTTATTCATGTCGCCTTAATGAGAAACAAAACGATCTCTAATGAGCAATTACATAGCGACAGAATTGTTCCCATAACAAATTCTTGCGTGTGACAGAAACATCCTTTGTACCAGATATTCCGCACACTGTTACCGATTTTTTTTTTTTTTTCCTTGCGGGGTGAAAACAAAAAGCAGGTTGTTGTATATAGACACCTCTTCTAAAGGAATGACCACAGCCAGGGAGAGAGCCGAGCCTCAACAGAGCCCGCACACAAAAAGAAGCCATTAACCATCTTAAGTATGTAACGTAACATCCCATTATCCTTCATATTATCCCCTTGTCATTCCTACAACAAATACCTATTAATCTTCAGGATAAACAGTTTCCTATATTTACAAAGTTGTTTCGGGTCCATTGAGGAGGAACTATAACCAGCCCGACGGAGATACTGACCGATCCTCCCGGCTTTACAAACCCCAGCGCGGGAAGGCGACCCGGGCGGGGGGACCGGGAGCCCTAATTACCGGGCTTGATGGGCGAGGTTAAGGATCAGCCCCGGGAACCCTCCCGGCTGCCGGCACCGAGGTTTTGGCGACGGCGGCGGTGGCTCCCGGGCTGCCTTGCCCACCGGGACCGACTCACCGGTCACCGCCACCCATCCTTCCCGGTGGAGGCGGCCGTCGGGGGACGCCCGGAGCCACCCGTCCCGGGGAAAATCGCACGGGGAGGGGGTCGAGGAGGGGGGGGACCCGCGTCGGGGGGTCACCTCCGCTGAGCCGAGCCGAGCCGGGTTGTCCCTTACCTTGGGCGGGCTGGCCGGGTACCGACGTGCCGGGGTACCAACCGGGCCGGGTGCCCCAGGTCCCCGTCTGCCCGTTGAGCATCCTTAGCTTGTCGTACATCCCGTCGGCACCCATCTGTTGCTTTTCGCTAGCCAGGTTGCGTAGGACTCTGTTTATCGACGACACCTGGAAGGCAAAGGACAGGAAAAGGCAATGGTAGTGCGGTAGCGCGCTCCCCGCCAGCCACCCGCGCAACCCACTCCGCGCCCCTTTCCGCGCCTTCGCCAGCCAAGGCTGGGGTTGGGGGGTGCGGCTGCGGCCGCCCTGTACCGCCGTGTCCCAGCCGCCCCCGACGCGCTTACTGCTGGTGGTGGTGCAAACAAACAAACAAACCACGGGGGGAAAAAAAAGAAAAAAAAAAAGAAAAAAAAAAAAAAGGAGAAAAAAAAAAAAAGCCCCAAACCCAACCCTGCAAAACCAGAGTGATGGCTTCGACTGATGCTCGCAGTCCTGAGGCGCCAGGCGCAGGGGTGACCCGCATATTTATTTTTTATTTTTTTTTCTCCCTCCTTAAAGGCATTTGTCAGAATCTGTATGAAAAAATGCGTCTGACCCTGCCACATGCAAATGGTTTGAACCTGCTATCCTCTCATCTGATATCAAAACAAAGGAAGCAGAGGCTCGCTACGGCTACCCAGCATTGTACACAGCACACAGGGAAGGTTTTTTTCATGAACTTACACTGGGTATATTATCGTTGGTACAGACCCCCTCTGATAGTAATCTGTCTCGAATCTCCCACGCAAAGATGGAGGGGCACTCTCGTTTATACTGCGCTATTTTGCTTACAACTTCTGGAGTCGCTACTCTCGGTTTACTACCTCCGATTGCCCTGGGTCTGATGGAGCCAGTTTCGTAATACCTGCCCAAAATTTTACTCACACATCCATTCGACACCTGGATAGGGAAGCGGACAGAAAATCACATTATTAATAATTTCAAGACAAAAATAAAATTGTTTAAGTATGCATTAAACAATGACAAGCTTACGTTTTGATTGTCCAGCACTTGGACTTTTGCATCTGCATGGGTCTATAACACAAAAATATACCTTAAATGGTATGAGAACTTACTTAGAGAGTCTTTTTTTTCTTTAAAAAAAAAAACAAAAAACATTCGTGGCCCTACCCTCTACAAAAGTGATTACTTTAAAAACATTTGGAAGGAAAAAAAAAAAGTCTGGTCAAAACGTAATTCTTTTTTACCACTACTGTTAAAATACGCCTTAAATGCGAACAATAGCTAAGCCAGACTAGTCTCCATCGTCCTCACTGCTCTCAGACAGAGTACTTGCGGGGGACAGGGTGAGTGAGGGGTTATCGAGACCTACATTTACAATGTACCCCTGAGCTGCGCCAGATCGCGTTAGTGTCCATAAAGACAGATTCCGGGCTAAAATAGCGTGGCTTTGAGGGGGTTTCTTTTTTTTTTTTTTTTTTTCTCTTTTTCCCCTTCCCCTTTTTTTTTTTCGCTTTTTGGAAAAAAAAAAAAAAAAAAAAAGGTAAAAATAAAAAAGCAGCAAGCCACGCCAAATGCATACAGATCTCACAAAATCATAAGTAAATACCGGGGAAGGGCGGAAGGGGGGAAGAGGGGAAGGAGAGGAAACTGAAATTATGCCGAGCCGTATAATTCAGTTTATTACAGCGAACTAACTGTAACGAGAGTGCAGGTTATCACCGGATGGAAATAAAGGGGAACAGAAAAAAATAAATTAGGAAAATATTTTAAAAGGTATTTTTAAAGGCGTAGAAAGGTCTATTTGCAGCAATAATCAATATAAGCGGATGGATCGTTTTATTAGGCTGGAAGGCGGGTGGTGGTGGCGGTGATGGTGGGTGGGTGGGTGCGTGTGTGTTTTGGGGAGGGGGGGGGTCGGCAATTAGCGCCTTGGCGGGCAGCGGTGGACAAAGCGGCTGCGGAGCGGAGCGGTGGGAGGACATGGGGACGCCGCCGCCTTCACCTGCAGGATCCGTGAGATGTCGCAGGGCCGGGCGCCGCTGTGAGCGAGTTCCACGATCTTCTGCCGCGTGGAGTCGGGCAGCGGCCTCCCGTTGACGAACACCCCGCCGAGCTGGTTCACGCCGCTGTGACCTGCGGGGAAGCACAGCGCCCACCATAGCACCCTCCGCTCCCCGCGCAGAAACCCCCGCGCAGCCGCCCGGCCGGCCGCTGCTCCTCTCAATCTCTGCCTCTCTCTCTCCTCTCTCTCTCTCTCTCTTTCCTCTCCGAAAAGCGGCGAACCTCCCCCCCCCCAAAAAAAAACCACCACAACGAACCCAGCCCAAAATATTCCCAGAATATTCCTGGTTGGATCGCTTTGGGTTGCTTCCTTGCTTTGCCATTATTTTTTTTCTTCCCTATTCCTCCCCTACCACCCCCCACCAAAATAAATAAATTAAAAAAAAAAAAAAATTAGAAAAAAAAAAAAAAAAAAAAAAAAAAAAAAAAAAAGAGGAAAACCCGAGGAAAAGCCAAGGAAAAGGCAAAGCCCAGAGCCCACGGAGCCTGCCTGCATCCGCACAGCCGCAGCTCGCTTCGCCAAAAGCCAAAGCGAGAGGCTGCCTCGCCAGTGCCCAACCTGAAGCTCCAGGCTTTGGAGGAAGTCTCCCTGGAGAAGCTCTGCTCTACGCGCTCTCCGCTCTCCTCTCTTTGGAGCCTCCTGATAAATTGACTCCAAGAGCCCAGGCTTCTTAGCAATAAATAAGCTCCAAATATAGAAGAGGGGGAAAATATGATGAGCCTCTCTGACATTTGTCTTTAAAATAAAACTAGCTGCACGTCAAGTTTGAGCTTAATTTCTGGAAATAGGCGGAAGTCGCCCCGGATCATGCATGGAAGGCTAATTGAAAAGATCAGTTGGAGCACTTGTGGCAGGCGTGTCACTTTATGACAGTACTCTGCTTTTGAAAATTGCATCGTCACGACAAATAGTAGCATGATAAAACGACCCTTTCTGTCCGCATTTGGATATCACTCAGACTAGATTGAACTCTCCTCGCTCTCCCTCCGAGGGAGGCTGCGGTTGGAGGTAGCCGCGGGCTCTGCGCGGACACAACCGAGGGGGCGCGCTCCCCCGCGCAATGGATTCAAAGTGACATCGGGGCCGGGGAATTTGCCGCCCCGGCCCAACAGCGCGGCCGGCGCAACGACCTGCGCTTCCCACCGCGGGGAGAAGGAGCCCCGCACCTCCCTCCTTCCCTCCCCGCCTGCGCCCCGGGGGTCGGGGCGGCGGGGGG
>NW_015090909.1:1445382-1446245 GCF_001431845.1 Calidris pugnax
AAAAAAATAGCTCCACACCAGGTTTGCTGAGAAACCCCCCCAAAAAATCTGTGTTTTTCCTGACACACACACACAAGTTATTAATCGATTTAAAGGAGGGGGGCGAGGGGGGGGGCATGATAAAGGGGTCCCGAAGCCGCGCATCGCCGCGCATCCAGGTCGCGGAGAAACAGCGGGGTGAAGGCCCATCGCCCCCCGCGCAAGGCCCGCGCAACCCGGCCTTCCCTCCTCGCCGCCGCCGCTACCCGCGCAAGGTGAGCGCGACCCCCGGCGCAGGTGCGGCGCCCACCCCGCGGAAGATCCGCTTCCCGGGGAGATGGGGCCTGCTCCGGGCTGGTTGGCACTTCACCCCGGGTCGTCCCCCCCCACCGACCTCCGCGCAGCCCCCTTCCGCCGGAGCGCAAGGAGGGGAGACCCTTCTCCCCGGCCACCGCGCCCGACTGCGGGTCCTTGCGCCCCCGCGTTGGCGCAAGCGCTTTCCCCTCCGAGAGGCGCGCAGGCCCGTCGGCGAGCCCTTCAACACCACCATCATCATCATCATCAACAACAACAACAACAACTCTTCAACACCACCACCATCATCATCATCAACAACAACAACGAAAGGCCAAAAATTATGAAAATTAATAATCCTCGGAAGGCGTCAGAGTCGGGAAGCGAATAAAACCAGGAGGAGGTGGCGGGGAATTGCGCCTAGCGCGGAGCTGGCTTTTTCCTGCCCAACTCCCCCCGCGGACCAGGTAGGGCCTGGGCCACTAACCGGGCAAGCCCCGGTAGCCCGGGAACCCCGTGACAGCGCTCCCGTTCCCCTTCCACGCCGTTTACCCGCACCCCGACGGGGCGGGCCGCGCACCCGGCCGCGC
>NW_015090909.1:1446962-1447653 GCF_001431845.1 Calidris pugnax
GGGGGGGAGGCCCTGGGCCGGCTGTCCTGCCTGCTGGGACCATTTTTTACCTCCGGGTATTTCCTCGAGTTATTAGGGGTTTTTTTAAGTGTTTTTTGTTTTTTTTTTCTCTCCTCTCCCCGCGGCACTGGCAACTTTTTCTCCCCCAAACTCCCCGTCTTGTGATTAACTATGAAAATTAATAATCCTCGGAAGGCGTCAGAGTCGGGAAGCGAATAAAACCAGGAGGAGGTGGCGGGGAATTGCGCCTAGCGCGGAGCTGGCTTTTTCCTGCCCAACTCCCCCCGCGGACCAGGTAGGGCCTGGGCCATTAACCGGGCAAGCCCCGGTAGCCCGGGAACCCCGTGACAGCGCTCCCGTTCCCCTTCCACGCCGTTTACCCGCACCCCGACGGGGCGGGCCGCGCACCCGGCCGCGCAAAGGACCGCCGCTCCTCCCTCCCCGGCTCCTGCGCGCCCGCGCAGCCGCCCCCGCCTGCCCTCCGCGGCCGCGAAAGGGCGCGGAGTCACTTACTGTTCTGCATGGTGGGCTGATAGAGCAGTATCCCACGGGGCTCGCCTATAGCAGTCTATCAGTGATAAAATAGGCGTTAATCAGGGGAGGTAGTGCATACGGTTAAGCTGCAGACGAGGCTAACATCTCACAGGTTTACTTTGCTATCCTTAGGCGTTTTTTTTTTTTTTCCCCAATT
>NW_015090909.1:1447663-1448180 GCF_001431845.1 Calidris pugnax
TGACACACGCTGTCTACCTCGCCTCACTGCTTTAAAAAGTAAGAACAGGAGGGGGTGAGAACTGTTAAACAAAGCCTACAGAAAGCGAACAATGGCCTCCATTCTGCTCCTCTACCCAAACCCCGAGTGCAGAAACCCAGGCTCCTTAACCGGCCGCGCAAAAAAAATATGTACATATGCATCCCTAACACGCGGAAAAAAAAAAATAAATTAAGAAAAGCAACCCGCCAAGTGGTTTCTCGTTTTAATTGCATGCAGGTGGCGTATTGCCTCGTCGTTAGTGCCCTTCGCTGAGGTGGTGCATTAAGTGGAGCGACAACAATCACAAAAGAGAGTCCCAAGTCATGTTTTTAAACTTGCCTGGAAGCGGGGTGGACTGTCCTCTCATACAATTTAGGGACTCGCACATCTGCGTGTCACTAGTTAAAGTCTTCCCTCTAGGACAAAGCAGAAGAAGTACGTTAAAAAGTGCGGAGCGACGCCGGGAAGGTGTGCCGTGCGGGGCCGTGCGGGGCCG
>NW_015090909.1:1448289-1449817 GCF_001431845.1 Calidris pugnax
CCCAACTCAACGGACCAACAACCCTCCAACTTACAAAGAGCAGAGAAACAAGCCCCTTCTCCCTTCATTAGTGCCTGCCTTGACCCAGCGCCTGGACAGTCCCCAGCGCCTTTTTCTCTCTCCCCTCTCCCCCCCCCCGCCCCCTTTCCTTACTCCCTCTCTCCTCCTCTCACCACCTTTCCTCCCTCCCTCCTTCCCTCTCTCTCTCTTCCCCCCCCTCCACTACCACCCCGGGCCACTTATTTATTTATTTATGCGTCTCCCATGTATTTATTTGAAATCGTCGCGGGTGAAAATGGAAAAGTAATTTCTCGTTATAAATATCTGGCGGTAATTGTGTTACTGGTGCGAGTTGTTAGGGGTTGTAAAAAGATACAACAGCTCAGTGGGGTGCTCAATTGGGGAGGGACAATTACAATAAAGAGCCCATTCAAGGGGGTTGCTAAAAAAAAGGAGGTAAAATAATGAAATAGTCGCAGCCTTCATTTTCTCTCCCTTTTTTTTTCGCCTAAAAATACTCATTCTCTTTCTTTTGCGCCTATAATGAATATTAATTTTACTCTTCCTGCATATGATGGAGAATTCAAAGAGGCACGTTTCCCCATTCAGGACTAGCCACGGTATAATTTATTAAGTAGCTTTTAGTAATCTTAAATCCATAAAAATAAACATCAAACAAGTACTTTCTCGCAGCGTGAAGACTTTAACTGGTAAATATTTACTGCTCTTTGGAGAGCTACCTGATTAGCAGCAGAGCAAAGCTCCACTGTACTTCAATGGAGACGTGGCGATGTCTCCTCCAGCTGAACTGAACGTGGAGCCATCCCTTTAATACACCGAACACGTCTGCATAGACACACACCGAACGGGAAACCCACTTCTCCAGACACAATTTCCTCCCATATTTCACGCACAACTCATAAACGTGGGGCCTACGGGGTTAAAGGAACCAACCAACCAGCCCCGAAAGCCACCATTAAACTTCCAAGCCCTCCGCTCCGCCGGCGCGGAGCTCAGAAATGACAATGAGTGGATTTAAAAGGGGGAGGAAAAAAAGAAAAAAAAAAAAAAAAAAAAAAAAAAAAAGAAAAAAGGGAAAAAAAAAAAAAAAGCCACGAAACTAAACAAAACCAAATCCCAAACACAGCCGAAAGCGCTTTACAATAGAGGGCGAGGGTAGCCAAGTGCTTCAGCAAGGTAAGAGGAGGTGTGGGGCAAGGGGGCTCAGCAACTCTCTAACGCCTCCAGCAACCGGCCCGGCATCTCCAGGCCGGCTCCTGCGGACCCTCATCCCGGAGGGAAAACGATGGCAAAATCCTTTTTTTTTCTTTTTTTTCTTTTTTTTTTAACCCGAATTCCCTGCTCCCCTGCGGGGACCCGCGGAGCCGGGGCAGCGGGACACGGGCAGCTCCCGAGCGGGGAAGGGGAATGCAATTCGCCGCCTCCTAATAGGCCGGGCCTAATCTGCAAGTCGGTTTTTAATCTCGAAATCTTGATATAATCTGATGGCGGATAGCATTTCCCCCCC